>NC_053038.3:486266605-486576868 GCF_002575655.3 Aegilops tauschii subsp. strangulata | reverse complement strand
TCTTGGCTGTGTTACAAGGTGTGAGTATTGAGTAAGACTCAAGACCTGACCATGGCAGAAGAGAGAGAAAGGACGAAGGTCGTCCCCTATGCTTTAGACGTAGGCTCTACAGTATGCTATACTGTGTACCGCACCTGAAGTGTGCCTTGCCATGAATTAGTCAAGGGGTACAAGAGTGATCCAGGAATGGATCACATGACAACGGTCGAACTTATCCTTAGTAACTAGTGGACTAAGCAATTTTCTCGATTATGGAGGTGGTAAAAGAGTTCGTCGTAAGGGGTTACGTCGATGCAAACTTTGACACTAATCCGGATGACTCTGAGTAGTAAACTGGATTCGTATAGTAGAAGCAGTTATTTGGAATAGCTCCAAGTAGCGTGTGGTAGCTGCATTTCAAGATGACATAGAGATTTGTAAAGCACACACGGATCTGAAAGGTTCAGACCCGTTGACTAATAACCTCTCTCACAAGCGAGATATGAACAAACCCCATGGGTGTTGGATTCATTACAATCACATAGTGATGTGAACTAGATTATTGACTCTAGTGCAAGTGGGAGACTGTTGGAAATATGCCCTAGAGGCAATAATAAATGGTTATTATTGTATTTCCTTGTTCATGATAATTGTCTATTGTTCATGCTATAATTGTATTAACTGGAAACCGTAATACATGTGTGAATACATAGACCACAACATGTCCCTAGTAAGCCTCTAGTTGACTAGCTTGTTGATCAATAGATGGTCATGGTTTCCTGGCCATGGACATTGGATGTCGTTGATAACGGGATCACATCATTGGGAGAATGATGTGATGGACAAGACCCAATCCTAAGCATAGCACAAGATCGTGTAGTTCGTTTGCTAAGAGCTTTTCTAATGTCAAGTATCGTTTCCTTAGACCATGAGATTGTGCAACTCCCGGATACCGTAGGAATGCTTTGGGTGTACCAAACGTCACAACGTAACTGGGTGGCTATAAAGGTGCACTACAGGTATCTCCGAAAGTGTCTGTTGGGTTGGCACGAATCGAGACTGGGATTTGTCACTCCGTATGACGGAGAGGTATCTCTGGGCCCACTCAGTAATGCATCATCATAATGAGCTCAATGTGACTAAGGAGTTAGTCACGGGATCATGCATTACGGAACGAGTAAAGAGACTTGCCGGTAACGAGATTGAACGAGGTATTGGGATACCGACAATCGAATCTCGGGCAAGTAACATACCGATACACAAAGGGAATTGTATACGGGATTGATTGAATCCCCGACATCGTGGTTCATCCGATGAGATCATCGTGGAACATGTGGGAGCCAATATGGGTATCCAGATCCCGCTATTGGTTATTGGCCGGAGAGGTGTCTCGGTCATGTCTGCATGGTTCCCGAACCCGTAAGGTCTACACACTTAAGGTTCGGTGACGCTAGAGTTGTTATGGGAAATAGTATGTGGTTACCGAAGGTTGTTCGGAGTCCCGGATGGGATCCCGGACGTGACGAGGAACTCCGGAGTGGTCCGGAGGTGAAGATCGATATATTGGACGAAGGGTATTGGAGTTCGGAATTGTTCTGGAAGTACCGGGTGACGACCAGCGTGAGCGAAAGGTGTTTCGGAGGCCCCGGCAAGCATTGGGGGCCTTATGGGCCAAGGGGAGGGCGCACACCAGCCCACTAAGGGGCTGCGCGCCCCTCCCAACCCCTCTCACGTAACGTGGAGAGGTGGGGGCGCCTCCCCTAGGGCAGCCACCCCTCCCGGCTTGGGGGGCAAGTTTCCCAGGGGTGGGGGCACCCAAACCCATCTAGGGTTTCCCATGTGGCCGCCGCCCCTCCCCTAGGGAACCCTAGGGCGCCACCTCCACCCCCTTCCCCCTATATATAGTGAGGGAGAGAGAGGGCAGCCGCACCCCTTGCCTGGCGCAGCCCTCTCCTCCTCCAACTCCTCCTCCTCCTCCGTAGTGCTTAGCGAAGCTCTGCCGGAGAACCACGAGCTCCATCGCCACCACGCCGTCGTGCTGCTGGAGTTCTCCCTCAACTTCTTCTCTCCCCTTGCTGGATCAAGAAGGAGGAGACGTCCCCGGGCTGTACGTGTGTTGAATGCGGAGGCGCCGTCCGTTTGGCGCTAGGTCGGATCTTCCGCGATTTGAATCGCCGCGAGTACGACTCCATCAACCGCGTTCTTGTAACGCTTCCGCTTAGCGATCTTCAAGGGTATGAAGATGCACTCCCTCTCTCTCGTTGCTAGCATCTCCTAGATTGATCTTGGTGACACGTAGGAAAATTTTGAATTATTGCTACGTTCCCCGACATATACATCTATACACCTATATAGTTTGCGAATAACTTTGAAAGTTGGTCGTTGGATGAAGCCAATCCGACAGTACAGAGATGGCAAATCCGAGCACTACTGGCCGTTGGATATCATCTACATTCCACCAGATTCTGCCACATGTACAATCTAGAAGACTCCATGGTTGAACTTAAGCATAATGCACAAACCTCAAAACACAAGCACTTCTCCTTTATTCTCTAGAGTCTTCCATATCTTAATTGCCCAAACTTTTTTTTCTAAATGGATTGTCACTTTCTGTTTTTACCTTTATAATGCACAATTCCATGAATCGTAAAATAGATTTTTTTATAAAACTAATTGATTTTGGATGAGATGAACTATAAGAATTAAACGAACATCTACATCATGCATATATGACTCAAAGCTTACATGCTATAGTGTGGTATTTATTCATAATTTGGTTACCAAATCGCATGACTGCAAGGGTCAAAGGGATAGATTGTGTGGGGGTCCCTAATTGTCGGTAAAGGATAGTATATATACCTCGAGGAGCGCACAGATATGTGCCGCGTCTATAAGCCGCACAAGGGAGACATGCTCGAGAAGAACACCCTGCCCCCTATACCCTGCATGGAACCTGAAAAAGGTTTATATAATCGCCATGACATGTCAAGTCAATCATTCTTTAATCTTTTAGAGGAAAAAATAACCCATAAAAACATAGTAGGTTTATATAATCGCCATGACAGGTCCAGTCAATCATTCTTTAATTTTTTAGAGCAAAAAATAACCCATAAAAACATAGTCTACAAATTAGCAAAACAAGGATCCCAAGGTTTATATAATTGCCATGATAGGTCACTATAGAGATGTAATATATCTCTATAATGACCATGTCATGGCATTTAAATGAAGCTTGAGATATGCAACTTCCCACCGGGTCACCCATCCTTGGACTACTCTAGCCCGAGCACGCTTAACTTCTGCGTTCTATTCGACTAGGCTAGCGGATGGGAAGCCGGCCCTTGCTGATAAGAATTGCCTCCTTGCCATTAAGGCGTTTCACACTGGTCACCTTATGGGACCTACTCCCTCCTATCACACACATATGTGCTTTTAGAAACTGTGTGGGATATTTTACATGGCCGGTGTGTCGCCGCTAGCCTTCAATGAGCACTGACACTGGTAGCGGGAAAACGATGGGAGAAGAGGCGGGAAACCGATGAGAGGAGTGGCGAGAAACGGTAGCCTGTTTTGAAAACCTAGTAGAGAAGGAAGCGTGAGCTAGCACGATGCATGCGCACAGTGCTTACCCATGTACTGCATGTGCTGTCGAAAGGGCTCAGGGTTGCCGTTCAACCTGGGAGCACCCAACGGTGCACACGTACGATCCATGGGGTTTGGGTTCTGGCCAATCATAATGCACGACTCAGATCGCGTGCGCAGCAGGGGGAGAATATCATACGGAAACCAACATTTGGTGGAAACCGGTGAAAACCATGAGAAAAGATGTTTTGAAGTTTCAACATTTTTTGAAAAAAATGCGGGATGTTAAGAGGATAATGTTTTATTACCACACAAAATTTCAAGTTGAAACACATTACTAGATGTGAGCTATGAAAAAGACAAAATCAGCGTTGAATAGTGCCGAATAGTAATGTCACTATTCAGGGCTGAATTTGTCTTTTTCATAGCTCACATCTCGTAATGTTTTTCAACTTGAAATTTTGTGTCGCAATAAAACATCACCTTCTTAACATCCCACATTTTTTTCAGATTTTTATGAAACTTTAAAATATGGTTTCCATGAAGTTTTCATTGAATATCTGCTTTCGTGAGTGAACCGTGTGCTATTTAAAAACATTTCGTGAGAAGAATCTCGGTTTTTAAATCCTCGTAAATCCAAAACTAAGCCAAAAATCGTGAAACCTGGCATGGTGTCACCACATGGCACTTATATGTCGAGGAATTTTTTCGTCCATTATGGCACAAGTTTTATTACAAGCCTCTTACAAACCGGAGCTTCTCTCAAAGAAGCCTTGTGGTTCCAATAGGGAGACGTGTCCCCCTTGTGGGCGAAACGTAATCACTGCCTCTTTTCGCCTTGTATTTTCTTCTACGGGCAACATGGAACGACAGGATATCCGTGCTGAAATTTCTTCAACCTCCGGACGCCGAGCTCCACCGCGTCGGAATCCGCCTCGCCTCTGCGCTCCCGTTCCCCGCAGGCCTTTCGTGTGCCGCTCGGTGAGCTCCACCCCCTTCTTCTCCCCATTCTCGCTCCGTTTCCGTGCCGTAGATAGTCGTGCGCGACGCACCACCATTGCCAAGCTATGGCTCCGCCGTCGAGCTCGCCGTCACGGTCACCGCACGCGCGGCTCGCGTCCGACCGCGTAACCGTGCTCCGCGCAACACCGCGACACCGGTGCTCTCTCCAGTGCATCCTCTCGCTGCCCTTAGCTCCGTCCCCATTGAGCTCCGGTTCCGGTTGTCGCCTGATCTCGAAGCACCGCTCAACCCCGGCCACCCCCGTGCCTGCGACCACCGCCACTCGACGCGCGCTGTCGTGCGTTCAAACGCACCTAGCCCCGCAACGAACCGTGCCCTGCAACCCCATCATCGAACTCGCATGAGCCCCGGCGTTCGCCCCGCTCGTCGCCGGGGACGCTGCGGTTCACCTCCAGCCAAGTCACCGCCCCCATTCAATGCGCCACGGCGCGGGCGTTCGAAAGAGCCCACCCGCGCCCCCATACTTGCACTGTGGCGTAATTCCAGCGAGGTCCGTGCGACTCCGCCGCATTTTTGGTCGCCGACGGTGAATCTCCGTCGCCCGCCGACGTGGCCTGCTGCTGGGGCTCATCTGGGTCACTGCCTGGTGGCCCCAGGGGCCCGGCTGACTTGTTGACCGTGGTTAACTTGCTGACTGGACTGGTCCCAGCAGCTGACCAGTGGCCCCCCACCCTATAAGCTAATTAAATTAGTTAAATTAATTAATCTAGGCTAATTAGTCACTGACTAATGGGGCCCACACTTAGTTAATCCTAATTAGTTTGAAACAAAACCTATTTCACCTCTGTCTCAATGACAGGTGGGTCCCACTGGACCCACAGGTCAGGTTTGACTCTGGTCAGCTGGGTTTGACCTGTTGACGTCATGGTGATATCATGCTGACATCACCTTTCACTGTTCTGGATAATGTTTGATTTAAATAATTAAATAAATTTTAAAAAAATCATAAAACTTTGATAAATCATAAATAATAAACCGTAACTCGGATGAAAATACTTTGTACATGAAAGTTGCTCAGAACGACGAGACGAGTCCGAATGCGCGGTCCGTTTGTCAGCCACACGTCCCTAGCATAGCGAACATGCAACTTTCCCCCTCCAGTCCATCTGTCCGAAAACGCGAAACACCGGGAATACTTTCCCGGATGTTTCCCCCCTTCATCGGTATCACCTCCTACCGCGTTAGGCACACCTAGCACCGCGTATTGCCATGTTATGCTTTGCGATGCTTTGATTGCTCTGTTATTTATTGTGTTCCCCCTCCGTTACTTCTTTCCGGTAGACCTCGAGACCGCGGTTGAACCAGTGATCGACTACTTCACCTTCGAGGGTCCGTTTTTGTCTGCAGAGCAACCAAGCAAGCCCCCCGTTGATCACCAGATATCGCCTATTCCTTCTCTCTACTGCTTGCATTAGAGTAGTGTAGCATGTTACTGCTTTCGGTTACTCCTATTATGCTGCATAGCCTGTCATTATTGCTACAGTTGTTACCCTTACCTTCAATCCTAAATGCTTAGTATAGGATGCTAGTTTTCCATCAGTGGCCCTACATTCTTGTCCGTCTGCTATGCTATACTATCGGGCTGTGATCACCCGGGAGGTAATCACGGGTATATACTATATACTTTATACATGATACATGTGGTGACTAAAGTCGGGTCGGCTCGTAGAGTACCCGCGAGTGATTCACGGATTGGGGGCTGAAAGGACCTTTGTCCCGACGGCCCTCTGGGTGGATCTTTGTGGCGGAGCGACAGGGCAGGTTGAGACTACCTAGGTGAGAGGTGGGCCTGGCCCTGGTCAGTGTCCGTGGTTACTTCAAAGTTAACACGCTTAACGAGATCTTGGTATTTGATCTGAGTCTGGCCATTGGCCTATACGCACTAACCAACTACGCGGGAATAGTTATGGGAACTCGACGTTGTGGTATTAGTTGAAGCCTTCTTGACGTCAGCGACTGAGCGGCGCGCGCCGGATTGGACCGTAAGCCTGCACTTGTATTAAGGGGGTTAGGTCTGCTTTCGGCCGCCCTCGCAACATGCAGGTGTGCAATGGGCGATGGGCCCAGACCCCTGTGCCATAGGCTTTAGACCGGTGTGCTGACCTCTGTGTTGTGCCTAGGTAGGACTGCGACGTGTTGATCTTCCGAGGCCGGGCATGACCCAGGAAAGTGTGTCCGGCCAAAGGGGATCGAGCGTGTTGGGTAATGTGGTGCACCCCTGCAGGGAAGTTTATCTATTCGAATAGCCGTGATCCTCGGTAACAGGACAACCCGGAGTTGTACCTTGACCTTATGACAACTAGAACCGGATACTTAATAAAACACAACCTTCCAAGTGCCAGATATAACCCGATGATCGCTCTCACACAGGGCGACGAGGGGAGGATCGCCGGGTAGGATTATGCTATGCGATGCTACTTGGTGAACTTACCATCTACTCTCTTCTACATGCTGCAAGATGGAGGTTGCCAGAAGCGTAGTCTTTGACAGAACTAGCTATCCCCCTCTTATTCTGGCTTTCCACAGTTCAGTCCACCGATATTGCCCCTTTACACTGATACCCATGCATATGTAGTGTAGATCATTGCTTGCGAGTACTTTGGATGAGTACTCACGGTTGTTTTTTTCCTTCTTTTCCCCCTTTCCATTCTTCTCGGTTGTCGCAACCATATGATGGAGCCCAGGAGTCAGACGCCACCTTCGACAACCCCTACTACAACGAGGGTGCCTACTACTACGTGCAGGCCGCTGACGACGACCAGGAGTAGTTTAGGAGGATCCCAGGCAGGAGGCCTGCACCTCTTTCGATCTGTATCCCAGTTTGTGCTAGCCATCTTATGGCAACTTGTTTAACTTATGTCTGTACTCAGATATTGTTGCTTCCGCTGACTCGTCTATGATCGAGCACTTGTATTCGAGCCCTCGAGGCCCCTGGCTTGTATTATGATGCTATTTATGTTTTTAGAGTTGTGTTGTGATATCTTCCCGTGAGTCCCTGATCTTGATCGTACACGTTTGCGTGCATGATTAGTGTACGATTGAATCGGGGGCGTCACAAATCTGAACTTCAAATACATGCTCCAGCTACCAAAATGGCTAGAAAATTTATACATGTGTCCTTGTGTGCATGTTTAGGTCCCATGCCAGGAATGTGAACGAATTACAACCATACCTGCGTCTTGGCTCGTCCTCGAACATTTGGAATCTTGGTTTTCAAATTCCCGTAAATCCTAAACTCACCAGAAAGTCATCAAAGGTGGCATGGTGTCACGTCATGGCACATATATGTCATGGTAAAAACATTGTCCAATTTGGGCCAAGCTTTATTACAAACCTCTTACAAAAACCGGAGCTTCTCTCAAAGAAGCCTCATGGTTCCGATAGGGAAACTAGTTCCCCTTGTGGGCGAAACGTAATCACTGCCTCTTTTCGCTTGTATTTTCTTCCATGGGCAACATGGAACGACATGATATTCGTGCTGGAATTTAAACTTATTCAGGGTTCGTTGGGCCTTTTTATACACTAATTGAGTTTCCTAGGCATTTAATGTCCATAATTCAAATCTGAACTACAAATACATGCTCCAGTTCACCAAAATGGCTAGAAAAATTATACATGTGTCCTTGGGTGCATGTTTAGGTCCCATGCTAGGAATGGGAATGAATTACAACCGTACCGGTGTCCTGGCTCGTCCTCAAACATTTCGAATCTCGGTTTTTAAGTCCCCATAAATAAAAAACTCACCAGAAAGTCATCAAAGGTGGCATGGTGTCACGTCATGGCACATATATGTCGTGGTTAAAACATTGCCAATTTGGGCCAAGCTTTATTACAAACCTCTTACAAACCGGAGCCTGTCGCAAGAACCCTCGTGGTTTCGATAGGGAAACGTGTCCCCTTGTGGGCCAAACGATAATCACTCCCTCTTCTAGCCTCGTATTTTCTTCTACACGTAACACGGAACAACGGGAGATTCGCGCTGAACTTTGAAATTATTCAGGGTTCGTTTGACCTTTTTTATTCATTAATTGAGTTTTCTAGGCATTTAATGTCCATAATTCAAATCCGAACTACAAATACATGCTCCAGTGCACCAAAATGGCTAGAAAAAACATACATGTTTCCTTGGGGTGCATGTTTAGGTCCCATGGAACGAATGGGAACGAATTCAACCGTCTCGCCGTCCTGGCTTGGCCACAAACATTGCGAATCTCGGTTTTTAAATCTCTGTAAATCCAAAACTCACTAGGAAATCATGAAACTTGGCATGGTGTCACTACATGGTACATATAATTGTCCAATTTGGGCGAAGCTATATTACAAGTCTCTTACAAACCGGAGCCTGTCGTAACCCTCGTGGTTCCGGTAGGGAAACATGCCCCTCTTGTGGGCAAAACGATAATCGCTGCCTCTTCTCGCCTTGAACTTTGTTTTCTACAGGCAACATAGAATAACAGGAGTGTCAGGCTGAAATTTGAAACTGTTCAGGGTTCCTTTGGCCATTGTATATATATATATATTACTAATTACTAAGTTTTCTACGCATTTAATGTAGTCCATAATTCAAATTTGAACTACAAGCACATGCTCCATTGAAGCAAAATGGGTGAGAAATCGTACATGTGTCATTGGGTGCATGTTTAGTTCTCTTTTAAGGAATGGGAATGAATTACAAACTTGTCGCCGTCCTGAAACATTGAGAATCTTGGTTTTTAAAACCCGGTAAATCAAAAACTCACCCAAAAAACATGAAACTTGGCATGGTTTCATGACATGGCACACATATGCCGTGGTAAAAAAATCGTCCAGTTTGAGAAGAGGCGCACACATTAGTAGCCAACGAAGTCCTTTTTGAAACAAAAAGCTGACATGTTAATATCGCAAACGGTTGTATTATATTAACCGTGTCAAAATTTAACCATACTCGATGGCGTGCGTGCAGCTGTTTGATTAGACGGGACGAGCGCGAGAAGTCCGCCGTGCAGGCTCGACGGGACGTGTGCGAGTAGTCCGCCGCGCAGGCTCGACAGGACGCGTGCATCCTGCCCACCTCGCAGTCGCAGGCTCGACGGGACACATGCAAGCAGCAAGGCCGCCCATGTTCACCGGGAAGCGAGCTCTTTGACCTCCATGCACCAGCCACCGCCCGCCTCACTCACAACTTCTCCATTAATGGGTTAATTAAAGCACCTAGACGGAGGGTGTTTGCTTGTGATCCCATGGCAGCATTTGCTTTGTTCGTGTTTTCAACTCGTATTCCGCCCTAATTTAAATTGCCACATAGGGCAACGGATAATACGACCACAAATAAAATGGGAACGGATAATACGAAGACAAATTTACAATGGCATAGATAATAATTGTCTTACATATTCCGGATAATTTAAAATGCCACATGCAGCAAAGCCCGGAAGACACGGGGGCAAGAGAAGAAGGAAATTGCAGACATCGATCTGGGTCACTGTCTCTACTCGTCGATGGATCGCCGGGCAACGACATCCTCCAGCTCCTTCTTCAATTCCTCACGACTTTGCTACAAAGTAGCCATGGATCCCTCCACCTCCTGCTCGCGCTCGATCCGGAAATTCCTCAACTCACCCATCAGTTCCTCGACGACCGCTGTCAGCGTCATCCCCGAGGCACTGCTCTTCTGATGCAGCATCTTCCAGCCGGCGGTCTCCTCCTCCTTCTCGGCGAGCGCCTTGAGGAGCTTCGCATTGTCACCCATGAGTTTCTCGACGAGTCCGGTCGCCTTGTCAACCGAGGCATCGCTGATCTTGAGCAGCTTCATCAAGCCGTCGATCAGCTCCTGCTGCGTAGTGACGCCAGCGAGAATGTCGTCGTCGCCGGCGAAGGACTTCAGGAACGCCGGCTCGTCACGATGGCCGACACCGCGAATGCGCTTGTGAGAGCCCTCGCGTGCCCGTGAGAGCTCGTTCGAGGGCTCCGCGGCGCGCCGGGACATCTCTGTTGCAGCTGCAGCTTCGCGGCGGGACCTCTCTAGTGCTTCCGCGGCCTTGGTCTTTCCTGCCTGGTTATATGTCCACCCTAAACTCCTCCTACCGGTCATGGCGGAACGACTTGACAGGAAAGACCAGTTTTGTGGGTGATGAGGAGATGAACTATGAAGTAATTTTTGAGTGGGTAGTTTTTATAGCCGGTGCTAAGTGTGAAAACATATTAGTTTGATAGATGTGAACAGATTTGCAATTACTTATTGCATTGTAATCTGCAATGTGACGAGAAACAAGGTCAAAATTTATTGATGGCAGAAGGTTGACCACGTGGTTGCTCGCCGTTGAGTCGGCTGTTTTCCACGTATCACACACATCATGTTAAGTTGAACCGTTTTCGTTGTGTTCGCTAATCGAAAACAGTTCGGCCGAGTGAACCGTATGCCCTATATCACACACACCTTGATCTGGCTAACCATTTCTGTTGCACTCCCTAATAGCAAACAGTTCATCGGAGCAAACTGTATGTCGTATATGGCGCACACATTGATCTAGCTGCCTGTTTCTGTTGTTTCTGTTGTTTTGCACCTTTTTGATGGGTTTTTTACATCCTCGTTTGTGATTAATGCATCACACACAGTTTCGTCAAAGGGTCTCTGATCATAGTGTCGCGTTAGCAGCATCCTGCAGTAGTGAAATATCACACTTTGGTATGTCACTCTGGAATGCCCTCACCCAAGTCTCCGGCTCTAATTCTTTTAACCACTTGTATGCATCCTCATTGAGTTCCTTCATCTCATTCATGTACTGCTCATATTTGATAGATGCTGTGCTTCTTGCTATCTTCCACAGCTGGTTCTTCAGTGCATCACCTTTGTACAGCTGTTGGAAATTCTTCCACATATGCCTGACACAAAACCTATGTTTTCAATATGTAAACACAACATTCACAGCATTGATAAGCCCCTTTTGTTTGTCAGACATAATGGTCCATGGGTGAGGTTTTGATGATACCAAGATCCATCTTAAGTCTCTCAAGAAACCAAACCTAGTTTGGCATCTCTTCCACTTCCACAACACCAATGGCAATTGGGAAAATGCAATTATTAGGATCTATGCCAACTGCAACAAGTAACTGACCCCTATATCTAGTCTTTATATGACACCCATCTATGAAAATCACAAGCCTGCATTCTTGAAGGAAACCTCTTTTACAAGCATCTAGACACATGTTTGCTTTGTTGAACCTAGCTTGATCATCAAGTGCCATGAAGAATGAACTACCTGGGTTGCTCCTCCTTATCTCATTTCCATAATCCCATAGCATCTTGTTGTTGGAAATATGCCCTAGAGGCAATAATAAAATGGTTATTATTATATTTCCTTGTTCATGATAATTGTCTATTATTCATGCTATAATTGTATTAACCGGAAACCGTAATACATGTGTGAATACATAGACCACAACATGTCCCTGGTGAGCCTCTAGTTGACTAGCTCGTTGATCAATAGATGGTTGTGGTTTCCTGGCCATGGACATTGGATGTCGTTGATAATGGGATCACATCATTAGGAGAATGATGTGATGGACAAGACCCAATCCTAAGCATAGCACAAGATCGTGTAGTTCGTTTGCTAGAGCTTTTATAAATGTCAAGTATCATTTCCTTAGACCATGAGATTGTGCAACTCCCGGATATCGTAGGAGTGCTTTGGGTGTATCAATTGTCACAATGTAACTGGGTGACTATAAAGGTGCACTACAGGTATCTCCAAAAGTGTCTGTTGGGTTGGCACAAATTGAGACTGGGATTTGTCACTCCATGTGACGGAGAGGTATCTCTGGGCCCACTCGGTAGTGCATCATCATAATGACCTCAGTGTGACTAAGGAGTTAGTCACGGGATCATGTGTTACAAAACGAGTAAAGAGACTTGCCGGTAACGAGATTGAACAAGGTATAGGGATACCCACGATCGAATCTCGGGCAAGTAACATACCGATGCACAAAGGGAATTGTATACGGGATTGATTGAATCCCCGACATCGTGGTTCATCCCATGAGATCATCGTGGAACATGTGGGAGCCAGTATGGGTATCCAAATCCCGCTATTGGTTATTGGCTAGAGAGGTTTCTCGGTCATGTCTGCATGGTTCCCGAACCCGTAGGGCCTACACACTTAAGGTTCGGTGACGCTACAGCTGTAATGGGAAATTGCATGTGGTTACCGAAAGTTGTTCGGAGTCCAGGATGAGATCCCAGACGTCAAGGAGTTCCGGAATGGTCCGGAGGTGAAGATTTATATATGGGAAGTCCAGTTTCAGTCACCGGAATAGTTTCGGGGGTTATCGATATTGTACCGGGACCACCGAAAGGTGTCCGGGGGTCCATCGGGTAGGGACACCTACCCGGGAGGACTTAGTGGGATGAATATGGGTGGGGACCAGCCCCTTAGTGGGCTGGTGTGCCCCCCAAGGGCTCAAGGCGCCTAGGGTTGGAAACCCTAGGGGGTGGGGGCGCCTCCCACCTGCTTGGGGGGCAAGTCTCCCCCCTTGGCAGCTGCCCCTCTAGATGCATCTAGGGGGGCCGCCCCTTCTCCCCTTCACCCTATAAATAGAGGGGGGGTGGGAGGGCAGCCGCATCCTTCCCCTGGCACAGCCCTTCCCCTCTCCAACACCTCCTCCTCCTCCGTAGAGCTTGGCGAAGCCCTGCTGGAGAACCACGAGCTCCACCACCACGCCGTTGTGTTGCCGGAGCTCTCCCTCAACTTCTCCTCTCCCCTTACTAGATCAAGAAGGAGGAGACGTCCCCGGGATGTACGTGTGTTCAACGTGGAGGTGCCGTTCGTTCGGTGCTTGGATCGGATCCTCCACGATTTGAATATCTGCGAGTACGACTCCATCAACTGCGTTCTTGTAGCGCTTCCTCTTAGCGATCTTCAAGGGTATGGAGATGCTCTCCCTCTCTCTCGTTGCTAGCATCTCCTAGATTGATCTTGGTGACACATAGGAATTTTTTTGAATTATTACTACGTTCCCCAACAGTGGTATCAGTGCTAGGTCTATGCGTAGATTCTATGCACGAGTAGAACACAAGTAGTTGTGGGTGATGATTTGTTCAATTTGCTTACCGTTACTAGTCTTATCTTGATTCGGCGGCATTGTGGGATGACGCGGCCCGGACTGACCTTACACGTATGTTTACGTGAGACAGGTTCCACCAACTGACATGCACTTGTTGCATAAGGTGGCTAGCGGTGTCTATCTTTCCCACTTTAGTCGGATCGGATTCGATGAAGAGGGTCCTTATGAAGGGTAAATAGCAATTGGCATATCACCGTTGGGGCTTTTGCATAGGTAAGAAACATTCTTGCTAGAAACCCATAGCAGCCACGTAAAACATGCAACAACAATTAGAGGACGTCTAACTTGTTTTTGCAGGGTATGTTGTGTGATGTGATATGGCCAAAAGGATGTGATGAATTATATATGTGATGTATGAGATTGATCATGTTCTTGTAATAGGAATCACGACTTGCATTTCGATGAGTATGACAACCGGAAGGAGCCATAGGAGTTGTCTTAATTTATTGTATGACCTACGAGTCAATATAAACGCAATGTAATTACTTTACTTTATTGCTAACCGTTAGCCATAGTAGTAGAAGTAATAGTTGGCGAGACAACTTCATGAAGACATGATGATGAAGATCATGATGATGGAGATCATGGTGTCTGCCGGTGACGATGGTGATCATGCCGCGCCTCGAAGATGTAGATCAAAAGCGCAAGATGATATTGGCCATATCCTGTCACTTTATGATTTGCATGTGATGTTTATCATGTTTACATCTTATTTGCTTAGAACGACGGTAGCATAAGTAATATGATCCCTCACTAAAATATCAAGAAATGTGTTCCCCTAAAGTGTGCACCGTTGCGAAGGTTCGTTGTTTCGAAGTACCATGTGATGATCGGGTGTGATAGATTCTAATGTTCGCATATAACGGGTGTAAGCCAGATTTACACATGCGAAACAGTTAGGTTGACTTGACGAGCCTAGCATGTACAGACATGGCCTCAGAACACGAGAGACCGAAAGGTCGATCATGAGTCGTATAGTAGATGCGATCAACATGGAGATGTTCACTGTTGATGACTAGTCCGTCTCACGTGATGATCGGACACGACCTAGTCGATTCGGATCATGTATCACTTAGATGACTAGAGGGATGTCTATCTGAGTGGGAGTTCATTAAATAATTTGATTAGATGAACTTAATTATAATGAACTTAGTCTAAAATTGTCTTTACAATCTATCTTGTAGACCCAATGGCCCACGCTAATGTTGCCCTCAACTTCATCGCGTTCCTAGAGAAAACCAAGCTGAAAGACGATGGAAGCAATTATACGGACTGGGTCCATACTTGAGGATCATCCTCATAGCTACCAAGAAAGCATATGTCCTTGAAGCACCGCTAGGTGATGCACCCATTTTCCCAGCAACTCAAGACATTATGAACGCCTGGCAGTCGTGTAGTGATGATTACTCCCTGGTTCAGTGCGGCATGCTTTACAGCTTAGAACCGGGGCTCCAAAAGCGTTTTATGCAACACAGAGCATATGCGATGTTCCAAGTGCGGAGAATGGTTTTCCAAGCTCATGCCCGGGTCGAGAGATATGAAGTCCCCAACAAGTTCTTTAGTTGTAAGATGGAGGAAAACCGTTCTGTCAGCGAGCATATACTCAAAATGTCTGGGTTGCACAACCGCTTGTCTCAGCTGGGAGTTAATCTTCCAGATGACTCGGTCATTGACAGAATCCTCCAGTCACTTCCACCTAGCTACAAGAGCTTTGTGATGAACTTGAATATGCAAGGGATGGAGAAGACCATTCCTGAGTTATATTTGATGCTGAAATCAGCGGAGGTGGAGATCAAAAAAGGAACATCAAGTGTTGATGGTGAATAAGACTACTAGTTTCAAGAAAGGCAAGGGTAAGAAGAACTTCAAGAAGGACGGCAAGGGAGTTGCCGCGCCCGGTAAGTCAGTTGCTGGGAAGAAGCCAAAGAATGGACCCAAGCCTGAGACTGAGTGCTTTTATTGCAAGGGAAGTGGTCACTGGAAGCGGAACTGCCCCAAGTACTTAGTGGATAAGAAGGCCAGCAATGTCAAAGGTATATATGATATACATGTTATTGATGTGTACCTTACCAGCGCTCGTAGTAGCTCCTGGGTATTTGATACCGGTGCGGTTGCTCACATTTGTAACTCAAAACAGGAGCTGTGGAATAAGCGGAGACTGGCGAAGGACGAGGTGACGATGCGCGTCGGGAATGGTTTCAAGGTCTATGTGATCGCTGTCGGCACGCTACCTCTACATCTACCTTCGAGATTAGTTTTAAACCTCAATAATTATTATTTAGTACCAGCTTTGAGCATGAACATTGTATCTGGATCTCGTTTGATGTGAGATGGCTACTCATTTAAATCCGAGAATAATGGTTGTTCTATTTATATGAGAGATATGTTTTATGGTCATGCCCCACTGGTCAATGGTTTATTTTTATTGTATCTCGAACGTGATGTACACATATTCATAATGTGAATACCAAAAGATGTAAGGTTGATAATGATAGTCCCACATACTTGTGGCACTGCCGCCTTGGTCATATTGGTGTCAAACGCATGAAGAAACTCCATGCAGATGGACTTTTGGAGTCTCTTGATTATGAATCATTTGACACGTGCGAACCATGCCTCCTGGGCAAGATGACCAAGACTCCGTTCTCCGGAACAATGGAGCGAGCAACCGAGTTGTTGGAAATAATACATACTGATGTATGCGGTCCAATGAGCGTTGAGGCTCGCGGTGGCTATCGTTATGTTCTCACCCTCACTGATGACTTAAGTAGGTATGGGTATGTCTAATTAATGAAACACAAGTCTGAGACCTTTGAAAAGTTCAAGGAATTTCAGAGCGAGGTAGAGAATCAACGTGACAGGAAAATAAAGTTCTTACGATCAGATCGTGGGGGAGAATATTCGAGTCACAAGTTTGGCACACACTTAAGGAAATGTGGAATTGTTTCACAACTCACGCCGCCTGGAACACCTCAGCATAATGGTGTGTCCGAACGTCATAATTGCACTCTATTGGATATGGTGCGATCTATGATGTCTCTTACCGTTCTACCGCTATCATTTTGGGGTTATGCTTTAGAGACTACCGCATTCACTTTAAATAGGGCACCGTCTAAATCCGTTGAGACGACACCGTATGAATTATGGTTTGGGAAGAAACCTAAGTTGTCGTTTCTAAAAGTTTGTGGATGCAATGCTTATGTCAAGAAACTTCAACCTGAAAAGCTCGAACCCAAATCGGAAAAGTGCGTCTTCATAGGATACCCTAAGGAAACTATTGGGTATACCTTCTACCTCAGATCCGAAGGCAATATCTTTGTTGCCAAGAATGGATCCTTTCTGGAGAAAGAGTTTCTCTCGAAAGAAGTAAGTGGGAGGAAAGTAGAACTTGATGAGGTACCCCCTCTCGAACCGGAGAGTAGCGCAGCACAGGAAAATGTTTCTGTGGTGCCTGCACCGACTAGAGAGGAAGTTAATGATGATGATCATGAATCTTCAGATCAAGTTGCTACTGAACTTCGTAGGTCCATGAGGATACGTTCCACACCAGAGTGGTACGGCAACCCTGTCCTGGAAATCATGTTGTTAGACAACGGTGAACCTTCAAACTATGAAGAAGCGATGGCGGGCCCGGATGCCAACAAATGGCTTGAAGCCATGAAATCCGAGATAGGATCCATGTATGAGAACAAAGTATGGACTTTGGTGGACTTGCCCGATGATCGGCAAGCCATAGAGAATAAGTGGATCTTTAAGAAGAAGACTGACGTGGATGGTAACATGACCGTCTATAAGGCTCGGCTTGTCGCTAAGGGTTATCGACAAGTTGAAGGAGTTGACTACAATGAGACTTTCTCACCCGTAGCAAAGCTGAAGTCTGTCCGAACCATGTTAGCAATCGCCGTATTCTATGATTATGAGATATGGCAAATGGACATCAAAAAGGCATTCCTAACGGTTTCCTTAAGAAAGAATTGTATATGATGCAGCCAGAAGGTTTTATCAATCCTAAGAATGCTACAAGGTATGCAAGCTCCAGCGCTCCATCTATGGGCTGGTGCAAGGATCTCGGAGTTGGAACATTCACTTTGATCAAATGATCAAAGCATTTGGGTTTATACAGACTTATGGAGAAGCATGTATTTACAAGAAAGTGAGTGGGAGCTCTGTAGCATTTCTCATATTATATGTGGATGACATACTGTTGATGGGAAATGATATAGAACTTTTGGAAAGCATAAAGGCCTACTTGAATAAGTGTTTTTCAATGAAGGACCTTGGAGAAGCTGCTTACATATTAGCCATCAAGATCTATAGAGATAGATTGAGACGCCTCATTGGTCTTTCACAAAGCACATACCTTGACAAGATATTGAAGAAGTTCAATATGGAACAGTCCAAGAAGGGGTTCTTGCCTGTATTGCAAGGTGTGAGATTGAGCGCAGCTCAATGCCCGACCTTGGCAGAAGAAAGAGAAAAGATGAGTGTCATTCCCTATGCCTCAACCATAGGCTCTATTATGTATGCCATGGTTTATACCAGACCTGATGTGAACCTTGCCATAAGTTTGGTAGGGAGGTACCAAAGTGATCCTGGAATGGAACACTAGACAGCGGTCAAGAATATCCTAAAGTACCTGAAAAGGACTAAGGATATGTTTCTCGTTTATGGAGGTGCCGAAGAGCTCGTCGTAAAGGGTTACGTCGATGCTAGCTTTGACACAGATCCGGATGACTCCAAGTCACAAACCGGATACATGTATATTTTGAATGGTGGGCAGTCAGCTGGTGCAGTTGCAAGCAAAGCGTCGTGGCGGGATCTACATGTGAGGCGGAGTACATAGTTGCTTCGGAAGTAGCACAGGAAGCAGTCTGGATGAAGGAGTTTATCACCGACCTAGGAGTGATTCCCAATGCGTCAGGCCTGATGACTCTCTTCTGTGACAACACTAGGGCTATTGCCCTGGCCAAGGAGCCCATGTTTCACAAGAAGACTAGGCACACCAAGCGTCGCTTCAACTCCATTCGTGAATATATTCAAGATGGAGACATAGATATTTGTAAAGTACATATGGATCTGAATGTTACAGATCCGTTGAATGAACCTCTTCCACGAGCAAAACATGATCAGCACCAGAACTCTATGGGTGTTCGATTCATCACAATGTAACTAGATTATTGACTCTAGTGCAAGTGGGAGACTGTTGGAAATATGCCCTAGAGGCAATAATAAAATGGTTATTATTATATTTCCTTGTTCATGATAATTGTCTATTGTTCATGCTATAATTGTATTAACCGGAAACCGTAATACATGTGTGAATACATAGACCACAACATGTCCCTAGTGCGCCTCTAGTTGACTAGCTCGTTGATCAATAGATGGTTGTGGTTTCCTGGCCACGGACATTGGATGTCGTTGATAATGGGATCACATCATTAGGAGAATGATGTGATGGACACGACCCAATCCTAAGCATAGCACAAGATCGTGTAGTTCGTTTGCTAGAGCTTTTCTAAATGTCAAGTATCATTTCCTTAGACCATGAGATTGTGCAACTCCCGGATACCGTAGGAGTGCTTTGGGTGTATCAAACGTCACAATGTAACTGAGTGACTATAAAGGTGCACTACAGGTATCTCCGAAAGTGTCTGTTGGGTTGGCACGAATCGAGACTGGGATTTGTCACTCCGTGTGACGGAGAGGTATCTCTGGGCCCACTCGGTAACGCATCATCACAATGAGCTCAATGTGACTAAGGAGTTAGTCACGGGATTATGTGTTACGAAACGAGTAAAGAGACTTGCTGGTAACGAGATTGAACAAGGTATAGGGATACCGACGATCGAATCTCGGGCAAGTAACATACCGATGGACAAAGGGAATTGTATACGGGATTCATTGAATCCCCGACATCGTGGTTCATCCGATGAGATCATCGTGGAACATGTGGGAACCAGTATGGGTATCCAAATCCCGCTATTGGTTATTGGCCAGAGAGGTGTCTCGGTCATGTCTGCATGGTTCCCGAACCCGTAGGGTCTACACACTTAAGGTTCGGTGATGCTAGAGTTGTAATGGGAAATTGTATGTGGTTACCGAAAGTTGTTCGGAGTCCCGGATGAGATCCGGACGTTATGAGGAGTTCTGGAATGGTCCGGAGGTGAAGATTTATATATTGGAAGTCCAGTTTCAGTCGCCGGAATAGTTTTGGAGGTTATCAGTATTGTACCGGGACCACCGAAAGGTGTCCGGGGGTCCACCGGGTAGGGCCACCTACCCCAGAGGACTTAGTGGGCTGAATATGGGTGGGAACTAGCCCCTTAGTGGGCTGGTGTGCCCCCAAGGGCCGAAGGCGCCTAGGGTTGGAAACCCTAGGGGGTGGGGGCGCCTCCCACCTGCTTGGGGGGCAATCCCCCTTGGCCGCCGCCCCCCTCTAGATGCATCTAGGGGGCTGCCCCCCTCAACCCTTCACCCTATAAATAGAGGGGGGGGGGTGATACGTCTCCGTCGTATCTATAATTTTTGATTGTTCCATGCCAATATTATTCAACTTTCATATACTTTTGGCAACTTTTTATACTATTTTTGGGACTAACATATTGATCCAGTGCCCAGTGCTAGTTCCTATTTGTTGCATGATTTATGTTTCGCAGAAACCCCATATCAAATGGAGTACAAACGGGATAAAAACGGACGGAGAATTATTTTGGAATATTTGTGATTTTCGGGAAGTAAAATCAACGCGAGACGGTGCCCGAGGTGGCCACAAGGGTGGGGCCCACGCCCACTCCAGGCAGGCGCGCCCCCACCCTCGCGGGCCCCTCGTAAGGCGGTTGATGGTCTACTTTGGCTGCAAGAAAGCTAATTTTTGGAAAAAGATATGGGCGAAGGTTTCAATCCAATCGGAGTTACGGATCTCCATATATATACGAAACGGTGAAAGGGAACCAGACGAGAACGCAGAAACAGAGAGAAACAGAGAGACAGATCCAATCTCGGAGGGGCTCTCGCCCCTCCCATGCCATGGAGGCCAAGGACCAGAGGGGAAACCCTTCTCCCATCTAGGGAGGAGGTCAAGGAAGAAGAAGACGAAGGGCCCCCCTCTCCCCTTCTCTTCCGGTGGCGCCGGAACGCCGCCGTGGCCATCATCATCACCGCAATCTTCACCAACAACTTCACCGCCATCATTACCAACTCTTCCCCCCTCTATGCAGCAGCGTAACCTCTCTTTTACCCGCTGTACTCTCTACTTAAACATGGTGCTCAACGCTATATATTATTTCCCAATGATGTATGGCTATTCTATGATGTTTGAGTAGATCCGTTTTGTCCTATGGGTTATTTGATGATCAAGATTGGTTTGAGTTGCATGTTTTATTATTGGTGCTGTCCTATGGTGCTCTCCGTGTCGCGCAAGCGTGAGGGATCCCTGCTGTAGGGTGTTGCAATACGTTCATGATTCGCTTATAGTGGGTTGCGTGAGTGAGTGAAACACAAACTCGAGTAAGGGGGTTGTTGCGTATGGGATAAAGAGGACTTGATGCTTTAATGCTATGGTTGGGTTTTACCTTAATGATCTTTAGTAGTTCCGGATGCTTGCTAGAGTTCCAATCATAAGTGCATATGATCCAAGTAGAGAAAGTATGTTAGCTTATGCCTCTCCCTCAAATAAAATTGCAATAATGATTATCGGTCTAGTTATCGATTGCCTAGGGACAAATAACTTTCTCGTAAAAAAAGCTCCCTACTAAAACTAATTTAGTTGTGTCTTTATCTAAAAAGCCCCTAGCTTTTATTTACGCGCTCTTTATATTCTTGCAAACCTATCCAAAAACACCTACAAAGTACTTCTAGTTTCATACTTGTTTCCGGTAAAGCGAACGTTAAGCGTGCGTAGAGTTGTATCGGTGGTCGATAGAACTTGAGGGAATATTTGTTCTACCTTTAGCTCCTCGTTGGGTTCAACACTCTTACTTATCGAAAGAGGCTACAATTGATCCCCTATACTTGTGGGTTATCAAGACCTTTTTCTGGTGCCGTTGCCGGGGAGCAATAGCGTGGGGTGAATATTCTCGTGTGTGCTTGTTTGCTTTATCACTAAGTAATTTTTATTTGTTGTTCTTAGTTGTTCTTTATCTTTAGTTATGGATATGGAACACGAAATACCAAAAAAAATTAGGTGTACTTGCTACTCATGGAGATGGGGAACCTCCAAAAACCCTCGATGCTGGTTATGTGAAAGATATTATGTACTACTTTGATAATCCTGAGAAAACCCCATTCAATTATGTTATGGGAGACACTTTGGATCAACGTGAATACTTTAGGGATTATCGCTTGATCCATTAAGGGAAACTATTATGGGATCAAATTCATATATTGAAGTGGTATGCTCGGCAACTATGCTTGAGTTATGATTATACTTGTTGCTCTAGGATGAAGGCTCCACACCTTCCCTTTTCATGCAAATTTAATGATAATAAAACCTTAGCTTCTTATGCTAATGGTATATATGATTACTATGATGTGGAACAAATAGAAGAATTTGTTGCTTTTATGGGTGCTTATGAAATTGAATCTATGTTTAAAGAGTTTGAAGATTTTGATGATGCTGTTTATAGACCTGAAAATTTAGCTATCCTCAAATATTGCTATGAGAATTATGAATACAATTCCGATATTAATGCACTTATTGAGAAAGTCTCCGCTGTCCAAGAAGAGACTAATATTTTGCAGGAATCTATGGAAGAAGAAATTGATGAAACTGTGAGCTCATTGGATGAAAAAGATGAGGAGGAGAGCGAAGAACAAAAGGAGGAAGAGAGGATTAGCTACCTGTGCCCACCTTCTAATGAGAGTAACCCTCCAACTCATACATTGTTTAATTTCCCTTCATGCTTACCGAAGGATGATTGCTATGATGATTGTTATGATCCCGTTGATTCTCTTGAAATATCCCTCTTTGATGATGCTTGCTATGCTTGTGGCCAAGATGCCAATATGAATTATGCTTATGGAGATGAACTTGCTATAGTTCCTTATGTTAAACATTAAATTGTAGCTATTGCACCCACGCATGATAGTCCTATTATCTTTTTGAATTCTCCCGACTACACTATATCGGACAAGTTTGCTCTTACTAAGGATTATATTGATGGGTTGCCTTTTACTGTTGCACATGATGATTTTGATAGATATAATATGCATGTGCTTGCTTGTCGGAGTAAATGGCCACGGGTAGCCTAACCGACTCCCCTTGGCTCTTCGAAAAAATTACCAGGCCAATCGAGCCTTCAAGCATCCAGAGCACAGGGCCGCCTTCCTCTGGCCGGCTATCCCCAAGGCCGACTACCAGAAGGCGACCCGGCCTAAAAAACCTTCCCGAAGAAAGCTACGAGATGGCCGACTCCAGGAAGCCGGCCCCAAGAGGACTGACTCCCAGAAGCCGGCCATGAAGAAGGCCGACTCCCAGAAGCCGGCCAAGACTGCACCCACCAGGGCTGCACCCACATAACGGTGATAAGATGGGGCGTGGCCGCAGTACAGCCTGCCACCCCCGAATCCCGGAGCATGCGTGGCCACAGTGCGTCGTACGGATCAGCCATCCCTCGTCCGGCGCGACACTGTAGCCATGTTGACCGCGACGTCACCCACGACAGGCGCCAGTACGGCCCGCGGGCGGCGGGCCCCTTCAGCCAGAGAAACGCTCGAAGGCGGCCCGGCCTCCCCTAGTCGGCCTGGGGCGTAGCCGACTCCCAATAGCCGGCTACCTCCCTCCCTCGAAATATGTGCATCATTAAGGAGACAAGACGAGGTGAGGCTACAGTGAGAGCCCGCCAGGCGGCGGCACTGTAGCCACGCTTACCTCGACAAAGCCCTCGTCATCAGGGGCGAGGCAACAGTAACCAGCCGCCGACAAGGCCCCCAGGCGGTGGGGCCGACCTGTCGGCCAAGAGGCCGGCAGCCGGCGGGACCCACCAGTCGGCGGGCCCCAACGGTCGACGGAGAAGCCGGCGAGCATAGACACTGACGGCTGGGACCCGCACCCAGCCGGATTACCATTGTACCCCTGGGGGGTAGGCCTATATAAATCCCCCGGGACACCCATGCAAAGGGTTGATCTGATAGAGTTTTACACACCACATAGAGAGAAAAGGAGAGCTAGCCTTGCCCTTCTTCTTCCTCTAGCCAAATAGCTCAAGGAGCACTTGTAGCTACTTGTGTTGATCTAGTGATCATGCGGAGACCCCGCAGAGCAGGACTAGGGGTGTTATCTCCACGGAGAGCCCCGAACCCGGGTAAGATTCGCCGGTGTGCATGTCTTCGCCTTATCCCGTTTCCAGGCACCGGCGATGTCTTACTGGCTCCCACAATGATAAGCCATGTCGCACCTACCACCCGACATTTGGCGCCCACCGTGGGGCCAGGTGCACCATCGTCCGGAGACCTGTTCTGGATGGGAACCCTTTTTCTCCCCCGCGAGCGTAGCCAGCCCGCTACGCCCGATGGCGCTTGCCCTGACGTGCTGCAAGGCGTCGACGATGCCTGCGCGGTGAGCTGCCTCGCCGACCTTCTTGGCGAGACTCGCATCTCCGACGAGCCTGCGTCCGACGCGGGCACAGACTACCCCGAGAGCCGCCTCGTCAGCCTCCTCGACTAGCTTCACGTCTCCAGCGAGCTTGCTGTGGACTTGGAGTCGGTCGGCTCCACTGACCCGATCCTTGTCGACTCCGACATGGCATCGATTGACGCCTTCCCCACCAACGTGGTGATCATCGACGACCCTCTCCCTCGAGCCGACAGTGGCAGCAGCGCTGTCACTAAGGCGCTGGTCATCAGCCACGGCGCCGTCTCGGGCGAGAACGCCCACGACGCCCTACAAGCGGCGCTGCACGACTTGTCCGTCCCCATCCCGGCCGACGCCGACGCCGAGACTCTGGAGGCACGCCGCCTCGCCCTCATCGCGGAGGGCCAGAAGATAGCGTCCATGAGACGCCTCACTGAGGCTCACCAGCGCGAAGTCGACCGCGCCGCCTTTGGTACGCCGCCTCCTGGCGGGCCGAGCCGAGCCGGCCTCGTCAAGAAGCGCGGCGCGGCCATCGCCAGCATGCTGGGAGCAGACCGCCCAGTCTACGCCACAGCACTCGAGAACCTGCGTGCCGCTCAGGCGGCCGTAGACGAGCTGAACGGGCTGGGGGCTGATGAGCTCCCCTACATGACTAGACACATCCAGCAGCTGATCGACACGGCCGCAGAACGGCATGAAGCCGACGCCCGTGCTGAGAGTCCTCCCCCACGCCGAGAACACGCCGCGACATCCCGGACGCCGACTGCAAGCGACGCCCGCGGAAGAAAAGACAAGGAGCCGGCTGCTAGCCGCAGCCGGACTCGGGTCACCATTGAGCGCGATGTAGAAGGCCGCTCCTGAGCGGTGGAACGACAAGGCAATCCGCCTCCCCCCCGCCTCGTGGGGAGAGATATCCCACCCCGCCGCCTGTCACGCATCCGACTCTCGGTGGCCGACTAGGCCACCACGAAGGAGTCGGCGAGAATGATGCCCGCCACCGGATCGACCGCCTAGCGCGATCCCTGGCGCTAGAAGAAGAAGATGATGTCGACCCGCCTTGCTTTGGCCCCCGCATCCGCGACGAGCCCTTCCCCAAAGGGTTCTCACTCCCAAGAGACACGCCAAAATACAACGGCTCCGTGAAGCCAGAAGATTGGTTGATCGACTACTCTACCGCAGTCAGCATAGCAAATGGCAACAGGCGCATTGCCGTGAAGTACGTCCCTCTCATGCTTCAAGGCACGGCACGCACCTGGATGAACAGCCTCAAGCCCTACAGCGTCAACAGCTGGCTAGACTTCATGGAAGTCTTCGTCCGCAACTTCACCAGCACATACAAGCGGCCTCCCAAGCCCCGCCAGCTCTCCTTATGCGTCCAAGGGCCCAGCGAATCGACTCGCGACTACCTCACACGTTGGGTCGAGCTCCGCAACTCCTGCGAGGGGGTGCACGAGGTTCAAGCCATAGAGTACTTCACCGCCGGGAGCCGAGAGGGCACCCTCCTCAAGCACCGACTCCTCTGCAACGAGCCGACTACCCTCGATGAGCTGCTGATCATAGCGGACAAGTACGCAACAGCCGACTCCTCGATGAAGACCGAGCTCCGAGTGGACGCCTTTGGAAAGGTGCTCGCTCCGGCTCCCAAGACGCCGGCTGGTGACTCCAACCGACGCCCCTACCAGAACGACCACAAGCGCAAGGCCCCTATGCCGCCTTCCACCAGTCGGCAAGTAGCCACCGTCGAAGACGAACAGCCCGAAGAGCGGCCCGCGCCCAAGAAGAAGGGCGGCAGGCCGGCTTGGCAGCCGGCCTTCTCCTACGAGCAAACTCTCGACGCCCCCTGCAAATTCCACAGCAGCGCGAAGCCGTCCAACCACACGACCCAGAAGTGCCATTGGCTCATGCGGATCTCCAAGGGCGAGGGGCTGGTGCCGCCTCCACCTCCTGGCCCGCCGCCTCCAGCCCCTCAGCAGCCGGCTGTTCGACCAGCAGTCGGAGCCATTCAAGACGAGTTCCCAGATGAGCACGCCGCCTACATCGTCTTCATGAGCCAGATTGAAGACAAGCGCAGTCGGCACCGACAGCACCAAGAAGTCAACGCGGTCGCCTCCAGCAACCCCGAGTTCATGCATTGGTCTGAAAGGCCTATCAGCTGGAGCCGGGCCGATCACCCAGAGGTGATGCCGTCTCCCGGCTCCTACGCATTGGTGTTGGACGCCACCCTCGCGACGGAAAGGCGAGCTGCCCGCTTCTCCCGTGTGCTGATTGATGGTGGAAGCAGTATCAACATACTGTACCGCGACACCATGGAGAAGTTGAACCTGAAGGCGAAGTAGCTCATGCCAAGCCGGACTGTGTTCCATGGCATCGTACCCGGCCTGTCCTGTTCCCCAATCGGCAAGATCAAGATGGATGTTCTCTTCGGAGACAAGGATCACTTTCGCCGAGAAGCGATCTGGTTTGAAGTAGTGGATCTAGAGAGCCCTTACCACGCCTTGCTTGGCATACCTGCCCTGGCCAAGTTCATGGCTGTGCCCCACTACGCCTACCTCAAGATGAAGATGCTGAGTTCAAAGGGGATCATCACCATAGCCGGAGACTACAAGAAGTCCATCCAGTGTGCTGCAGCCAGCAGCCAGCTGGCCGAGTCCCTCGTGATTGCTGAAGAGAAGAAGATGCTGGACCGAGTCATGGCCATGGCCGGCAAGCAGCCGACCCTGTCCCCCAGCCCCAAGGAATATGATGCTCAGGGCTCCTTCCAGCCGGCCAAGGAGACAAAGAAGATACCTCTGGACCCGGAGAACCCGGAGAGGTTTGTTGTCATTGGTGCAAACCTGGACAGTAAATAGGAAGGCGAGCTCGTCGACTTCCTCCGTGAGAATCGGGACATCTTTGCATGGTCCCCAAAGGACATGCCGGGTGTTCCGAAGGATTTCGCCGAGCACAAGCTACACGTCCGAGCGGACGCGAAACCAGTCAAGCAGCCTCTCCGCCGACTGTTGGAGGAGAAGATAAGGATCGTAGGAGAAGAGATATCCCGGCTCCTGGCCGCCGGCTTCATTATGGAGGTGTTTTTTCCAGAGTGGCTTGCCAACCCGGTCTTGGTGTTGAAGAAGAACAATAAATGGCGTATGTGTATAGATTACACCAGCCTCAACAAAGCCTGCCCAAAGATCCGTTTGCCCTACCACGGATCGATCAAGTGATAGACTCCACAGCCGGATGCGAGCTGTTGAGCTTCTTGGATGCTTACTCAGGCTACCACCAGATCAAGTTGGACCCAGCCGACCGCCTGAAGACCACCTTCATCACACCATTCAGAGCTTTCTGCTACCTGACTATGACATTCGGCTTGAGAAATGCCGGTGCCACTTTTCAGCGTTGCATGTAGAAATGCCTCCTCAGGCAACTCGGCAGAAATGCCCACGTCTATGTAGACGATATTGTGGTGAAGACGGAGAAGCGCGGCACCCTGCTGGAAGACCTCAGAGAAACATTTGCCAACTTGCGCCGATTCTAGATCAAGCTCAACCCTGAGAAATGCGTGTTCGGAGTACCAGCCGGCCAGCTTCTAGGCTTTTTGGTCTCCGAACGCGGCATTGAGTGCAACCCAGTGAAGATCAAGGCCATAGAGAGAATGGAGATTCCTACCAAGCTGCGGGACGTTCAGAAGTTTACCGAGTGCCTGGCCTCCCTAAACCGCTTTATCAGCCGACTAGGGGAGAAGGCTCTCCCCCTGTACCGACTCATGAAGAAGTTCACCCACTTCGAGTGGAACGACCAAGCAAACCAAGCTTTCCACGAGTTGAAGAAGATGCTGACCACACCACCTGTCCTGGCAGCGCCGACTAAGAAAGAGCCCATGCTCCTTTACATTGCTGCGACCAGCCGAGTGGTCAGTACAGTCATCGTGGTCCAACGCCCAGAAGAAGGCCGAGCTCAGTTGGTCCAGAGGCCGGTATATTATTTGAGCGAAGTACTGTCCACCTCGAAGCAAAACTACCTGCATTACCAGAAGATGTGCTATGGAGTGTACTTCGCCGCCAAGAAGCTGAAGCCCTACTTTCAAGAGCATCCCATTACGGCCGTATGAACTGCCCCGCTTGCCAAGATCATAGGCAGCCGGGATGCATCCGGCCGGGTGGCTAAGTGGGCCATTGCGCTGGCTCCTTACACGATCTTCTACCAGCCCCGCACTGCCATCAAGTCCCAAGCATTGGCCGACTTCCTTGTCGACTGGGCTGAGACCCAGTACCTACCGCCGGATCCCGACTCCACTCGTTGGCGGATGCACTTCGACGGATCCAAGATGCGCACCGGCTTGGGAGCCGGCATTGTCCTCACCTCTCCCAAGGGCGACAAGCTCAGATACACATTGCAAATCCATTTTGCCGCCTCCAACAATGTGGCTGAGTACGAGGCGCTCATACACGGGCTCCGGCTAGCCAAAGAACTCGGCATACGCCGGATCCTGTGTTATGGCGACTCGGATTTGGTGGTCCAGTAGTCATCTGGCGACTAGGACGCCAAGGACGCAAACATGGCGAGCTATCGATTCCTCGTCCAGCAAATCAGCGGATACTTTGAAGGGTGCGAGTTCCTCCACGTGCCACGGGCCGACAACGAGCAAGCAGATGCCCTGGCACGGATCGGCTCCACCCGACAAGCTATACCAACCGGCGTCTCTCTCCAGCGCCTCCTCAAACCGTCTGTCAAGCCATCTCCAGAATCAGACTCCATCTTCGTACCGCCTGCCCCTGATGCAGTCGGATCCGACTGGGGGAACCCAGTAGGCGGCTCGGGGACTTTGACAAGCGGCCCGGGGACTGCCGTAGTTGCACCCGGCTCGGGGCCTTCAGAACCCGGCCCGGGGACTGCAGCAGTCGGCCCGGGGACTGCAGCAGTCGGCCCGGGGACTGCAACGACACAACAGGCGGTGGCCGACTCCAACTCTTCACCACCCAACCCACCCACCCGGGTCACAGTAGCCGTACTGACAACAGAAGAAGTCACAGCTCCATCATGGGCCCAGCCCATCCTCAACTTCCTAGTAAATAGAGAGCTGCCGACTGATGAGATCTCGGCAAGACTAGTTCAACACCGAGCCGGAGCATACGCAATAATAAACAGAGAACTTGTTAAGCGTAGCGTCACTGGAGTCTTCCAGCGCTGCGTCGAGCCAGAGAAGGGCATAGCAATCCTCAAGGATATCCACCAAGGCGAATGCGGCCACCACGCGGCCTCAAGATCACTTGTCGCCAAAGCTTTTCGCCATGGTTTCTTCTGGCCGACTGCTTTGGAAGACGCCAAGGAATTAGTCAAATGCTGCAAAGGATGCCAAGTCTTCAGCTCCAAGCAACACCTGCCGGCTTCTGCACTCAAGACCATCCCCCTCACCCGGCCCTTTGCCGTTTGGGGGCTGGACATGGTGGGCCCATTCAAGACAGCCCGCGGCGGCATGACACATCTGCTTGTCGCCGTGGAAAAATTCACCAAGTGGATTGAAGCGAAGCCAATCAAGAAGCTGAACAGGCCGACTGCCATGACATTCATCGCAGACATCACCACTCGGTATGGTATACCACACAACATCATCACCGACAACGGCACAAATTTTGCCAAGGGAGCACTGGCACGTTTCTGCGCGACACAGGGCATCCGACTGGACTTAGCGTCCGTTGCCCACCCGCAGTCAAACGGCCAGGTCGAGCGAGCAAACGGCCTCATCCTCTCCGGCATCAAGCCCCGACTGGTCGTACCACTAGAGCGTTCGGCCGGCTGCTGGCTCGATGAGCTGCCGGCTGTCCTCTGGAGTCTGCGTACTACCCCGAACAAGTCAACCGGCTTCACTCATTTCTTCCTTGTATATGGTGCCGAGGCTATCATCCCAACCGACATCGAGTTCGACTCGCCTCGGGTCACCATGTACACGGAGGCGGAGGCCAAGGAAGCGCGAGAAGACGGTGTCGACCTGCTGGAAGAAGGCCGGCTATTAGCACTCAGCCGGTCCGCCATCTACCAGCAGGGTTTGCCCCGTTACCACAACCGGAAGGTCAAGCCAAGATCCTTCCAAGAAGGCGATCTTGTGCTCCGGCTGATCCAGCGAACAGCCGGCCAGCACAAGCTCTCGACCCCTTGGGAAGGCCCATTCGTCATTAGCAAGGCCCTAGGCAACGACTCCTACTACCTGATCGACGCACAGAAGCCGAGGGCACGCAAGAGGGATGATTCCGGCAAGGAGTCGGAACGACCATGGAACGCCAATCTCCTAAGAAGATTTTACAGTTAAAAGCAACATGTATCACGCTACCTTTACGTATTAAGTACAAGACAACAGGCCCCCTGAGGCGCACTCGGGGACTACCCTCCTTTATCTATGAATGACGAGTGTCATACCCATGAATGTACTATTACATTTGATTCTCTATCTGGCACCGGGTTCGACTAGTCGGCCCGGGGACTGGCCGCCTTGAGTTATATTAAAAGTTCTACCTGAAGTCAGACAAGTAATGTGCCAGCACCCGAGCCCTCTCTTGTTGTAAGTCGCAGCTCGAAGAACCGACTGTCCGACTGGCAAGAGCCAAAGGCAGGAAAGGTTGCCCACACGAAAAACGGCTAAGGACTAACGAACCTATATAACACAAGCCGACTTCCCACCACACCTACCGGCTGTCAGAACAGCCGGCTGGCCGGCTTCCCAGTCACTTCGCTACAATCCAAGAAAGCAAGAGTACTTGCCCTCCCAACCGGCCAAGCACTTCTCCAGCCACAGACTGCAGAGCGGCTGTCCGGCTGGGAAGGCGGCAACCAAGGGAGGGCGGCAAAGGAAACAGCCAAAGGATGAAAAGCAAAGAACAATGGGAAGCCAAACACATGCATGATTATATTTACACATAAGGCCTTCAACAGGCCGACAGTCAATATAGTTTGAATACACCCCCAGTGGGTGGAACTGCGCAAACTTAACAAAATATTGTTCAAAGAGTAATAAAACAGGAAAGTAAAGGCGGTAGATTAGGCTAAGGGCGCAACAGGGGAGCCGGGCTGGTCGGTGGAGACGGCAGCGCCGGCCGGAGGAGTGGCCAGCTGGCGAGTCTCGGCTTGATCATCGCCGGCTGTAGGCGGTGCGCTCGCACGCGCCTTGTTGCTGGATGCATGGTCAAGCTGAGGCTGGCCGGCTGCTCCACCATCTGTCATGGCGTCTTCACCCTCCTCCTCCTCCTCCTCGCCCTCGTCGCTGGAGTCGATCTCCTCCGCCGAGTCCTCGCCATCTGCTGGGTTCAGCCCGAACCACTCCTCCGGCTGGGCAACGCTGTTATCATCCACCTCAGGAGCAAAGGCGCTGGTGTCGGTGTAGTCGGCGATCGCCGAGGCACGCTGGATGATAGCCGGCCGTGCCGGCTCCAGCTCCGTGTTGGCCTCCTGCCGCCAGGTGGCCAGCTAGTCCAAGATCAGCTCAGGATACCAGGCTTTGACGAACTCCAGCGCCCGCCTGGCGCCTGACCGAGCTGCAGAAGCCTTCCAGGCCTCAAAGCGGCCGGCCGCTACCTCCAGCCAGTCCGCAGTCCGACTGGGGGTGCGGGGAATCACCTTGTCGGGCCAGAGAGCGGCCAGCACTTGCGCCCCAACACGTTGAAGCCGGCGGAGCATGCGGTGAGCCGGCTGGAGGCGGGCTTGAATCGCCAGGAGCTGTTCCTCAAGCGACCGACAAGCGTTCGGCGTGATCTCAGCACCAGCCTGCCTTTGCTCCTCGCGGTGGGCCTCGACGACCTGGTTGGCGGCAGTAGAGTAACCAGGGAAGTACTCTGCACAAGAAAGAAAGAAAGAGAAAGAAGAGAAAAATACAAAGTTAGAGAGTGAACCAAACGGCAAGCGGCAAGCAAGGAAGGAAGAAGAAGGCGGCCTACCGTCAACCAAGTCTTCGATCTGGCCGTAGCCGTTGATCAACGACTACCTCGCCTCAGCCCAGCTCGCCGCCTCGGTCTCGTATTCGGCTTGGAGGGCGGCCTCGCTATCCTGCACCGCCTTCAGGGCTGCCTTGTGGCTCTCCTCCTGGTTGGCCAGCTTCTTGACCAGGCGGTCACGCTCCTGAGCCAAGGCGTCAAACTCGGCTTCCTTAGCGCGAAGGGCGGCCTGGGTCCCACCCAGCTGCTCCCTCAGTTTGGCGTTGGCCGCTGCAGATATGGCAGAGAAGAAAAGAGCAATAAGAAAGAAGTCGTCAAGAAAGATCCCACCCGACTGCTCAGCAGTCGGCCTGAATCTCGGGGACTACACCCAGTGGGTGCGCTGACGCGCCCCCACGTGAGATAAAAGATGAAGCACTTAGTCCGGCTCTCAGTTAGATCAGCAGTCTTCTGGGTCAGCTCCCGAGCCTGGGAGTTGAAGGCAGCCGCACGGAGGTTGTGGTAGTCCTGCAAGTCGGACAGAGAAGCGAATGAGAACAAGATAGCAAACAAAGCCTACCAAGAAGTTCCAAGCCACCTGCTCAGCAGCCAACTCGGAACTCGGGGACTACACCCAGTGGGTGCGCTGATGCGCCCCCACGGAAGAAACCAAGATCAAGAAGCAAAAAAGGGAAGACTCACCCGAATGGCCGCCCGTGTCGCGAGGAACTCGTCATTATACTGCCTCAGCACTGCGGCCTGGGACTGAAGCCGGTTCCGGACTTCTTGCGCCGCCACATTCACCACGGCCGTCCCACCACCTGGCGTCCACCCCGAGCTGGCGCTGGCCGTCTCCACGTCCTGGGCCGATGAGCTGGAGCCCGCGGCCTTCTGCGGGTCCGGAGCCGAAGTTTCCTTCCCCGCACGCTGGCGCGATGGCGACCGCACCACCAGGTCCGTCCTCACAGCCGGCTCGCCTCCAGCCGATTGCGCAGGCGGCGCGTTAGGCCGGCTGCCTTGGGCCGCCCTAGTCGGCGAGGGCGGTGCCACCTCCCTCTCCTGGACGACGACGTCGTCCTCCCTCTCCAACCCCGGTAGGTCGCCGCCGGCTTCCTCCGGCGGGGGCTCCGGGATCTCGGGCGCCACGACACGCAGGGGGGTGACAAGCAAGGCCCCCTCCGCTGTCGCTGCGGCTGCAGCCTCCGCCTGGGCCTTGGCCGCCGCGTCGGCTTGAGCCTTCGCCGACTCCTCCGCCTCCTCCTGCGCCGCCTTGGCGGCAGCCGCCCTCAGCTCTTTCGCCTCCCGCGCATTTCGCTCCGTCGCCGCTTGAAGCTCGGCGCGGGGGTCCACACGGCGGGTGCTCCCGGATCCTCCTGGCGATCCAACCACGGAGGCGGCAGCAACCCGCTCAAGAGAAAGCGGAGCCTTGATTTTTGAGACAAGACAAGGATTCAGAAATCGACAAGAAAAGAAGAAGGAATATGCAAGAGAATCTACACTTACGCCGAAACCGTTTGCGGCTGTTTCACCACCTTGCGGAAGCGGGCCGCCTTCGCGGCCGCCTCATCCCGTCTAGTCACCGCCGCCCCGCCCTTGGGCTTCTTCGGCCAACTACCGAACAAGCCCGACGCGGCCCGGCGCTTCTGCGCGCCGCCCCGAGCAGGCGGCGCGGCGGAGGAACCCGCGCCATGGTCGGACGCCAGCTGGCGGCGTGGGACGATTTCCGCCTCGTCGTCATCCGGCCAGTCGTCGAAGTTGGCTCCAAGCCCGGAGCCGCCTGCTTCGCCGTCTCCCGCCTCGGTGTTGTCGTCCATGGCGGCCGCCCCCAAGTCGGGGTCCTCCAAGTCATGCTCCGCCTGGTCGGGGAGAAATCGGCGATCCGCCCCCGCTGTCTCGGCCGCAGGTCGAAGGAGAGGGCTCTGCCAAGACGTGCCGACTGGTCAGAGTCGGCCAAGAAAAACTTGGTAGCAAAACTAAAAGAAGAGAAGATAAAGAAAGCATACCGTAGGCAGGGGGTGAGCACGGGAGTACGGCTCCTTGCCAAACTGCCACTCTGCGGAGAGCTTGCAGTTCGCGAGATAGTTCACCATATGAGCCACCTCGTCATGAGGCATCTCCTTGGTCCACATCCGACTCGGATCGAGTTGGCCGCTCATTTGACTGATCAAATGAGGGCGACTTTGAAGCGGGAGCACCCGGCGCACGACGAAGGCGGCCAGCAGGTCGGACCCAGTCAGGCCCTCCGACTGGATCATTACCCGGAGTCGGGCGACGGCGGCGGCTCCAGCCGGCGACAGCGTCCTGGCCCGATAGGACCACTGGGGCCGCCTCCCAGCCGGCGGGCCGGCTACGTAAGCCGGCAAGTTGACGTAGTCGCCTTGCGGGGCGACGTTCTTCACGAAGTACGATTTCTGCCAGCGCTTCACCGACTGGATCAGCGTGATGACAGGGAAGGGGTTGTCGGCTGCCGGCCTCCGCATCGCGATGAAGGCGCCGCCCTGAGCCGGCACGCCCTGCATGCGGGTGCCGAGCTTGGATTGGAAGAATTCCCCCCAGAGCTCGAGGGTGGGAAGAACGCCAAGAAAGCCCTCGCACAGAGTGACGAAGGCGGACAACAGCACCACCGTGTTTGGAGTGAGGTGGTGCGGCTGGAGCTGATAAAAGTCGAGGAAGGAGCGGAAGAAGGCGCTCGCGGGCAGACCGAGGCCGCGCAGGAAGTGCGAGCGAAAGATTACCCGCTCGCCTTCCTCCAGCACCGGCGTGATCTCCTTCTCCAGCGCGAGACGGACCTGCACCTGGTCCTTGCCGGGCAACCGCCGCGTCTTGCGGAGGAAGTCGATGTGGTCCGTGTGGACGTTGGAGCCGTCCCAGTCTCCGCCATACTGCATGATGGCGAGAATCTGGCGAGAAAGGGTGCGGTGGCGGAGAAAGCACGGCCTAGCGGCGGCGAAGCTGCGGGGTAGTGCGAATATTGGTGGGACGGCGCGGCGGCAAGATGCTGTTGTGATGGAAAGAAGGAGGAAGAAGATGGCGGAGAGAGGATGAGCGTGCGAGCGTCTGCCGCTCCCCCTCCTCCCCCTACTTATAGCCTCGTGCGGCGAAGCCGAGGAGGCGAGGCGTGGGGGGGGGGAACGTGGGATTAACTGCGCCCACTCCACCACGTCCCGCGATTATTGCGCCCTAACGACGTGCAGAAACTGCCGCCGGAAGGCGTGCGGCCCGCTTTGGGCCAGAGAGAATCCACGCCTGGGCCTAGGCGTAGGAGTGATGGGCCCCCGGCCTGTGGCGACGTCCTGTCGCGCGCGTGGGTTGGCAGGCTTTTTTCAGCCGGAGGGTGCCACATGGTATGCGGGCGGCGAGCGGCCGGCCCGCAACCCGGCGTGCACACCAACCGATTCCCGCCTTCAGACTTCAGAAATTTCGCCAAGACGGCGCACCCAACCGAAGCCGGCTCCTAGCTACTGGCTCGTCAAGATAAGAAGCTGACCGAGCTTCTCGACCTCCTCTCAGCCTCGAAGCCCAACCAGCTTCGGGGACTACTGTCGGAGTAAATGGCCACGGGTAGCCTAACCGACTCCCCCTGGCTCTTCGAAAAAATTACCAGGCCAATCGAGCCTTCAAGCATCCAGAGCATGGGGCCGCCTTCCTCTGGCCAGCTATCCCCAAGGCCGACTACCAAAACGCGACCCGGCCTCAAAAACCTTCCCGAAGAAAGCTACGAGATGGCCGACTCCAGGAAGCCGGCCCCAAGAGGACCGACTCCCAGAAGCCGGCCATGAAGAAGGCCGACTCCCAGAAGCCGGCCAAGACTGCACCCACCAGGGCTGCACCCACATAATGGTGATAAGACGGGGCGTGGCCGCAGTACAGCCTGCCACCCCCGAATCCCGAAGCATGCATGGCCACAGTGCGCCGTACGGGTCAGCCATCCCCTGTCCGGCGCGGCACTGTAGCCATGTTGACCGCGACGTCACCCACGACAGGCGCCAGTACGGCCCGCGGGCGGCGGGCCCCTTCAGCCAGAGAGACGCTCGAAGGCGGTCCGGCCTCCCCTAGTCGGCCTGGGGCGTAGCCGGCTCCCAATAGCTGGCTACCTCCCTTCCTCGAAATATGTGCATCATTAAGGAGACAAGATGAGGTGAGGCTACAGTGAGAGCCCGCCAGGCGGCGGCACTATAGCCACGCTTACCTCGACAAAGCCCTCGTCATCAGGGGCGAGGCAACAATAACCAGCCGCCGACAAGGCCCCCAGGCGGTGGGGCCGGCCTGTCGGCCAAGAGGCCAGCAGCCGGCGGGACCCACCAGTCGGCGGGCCCCAACGGCCGGCGGAGAAGCCGGCGAGCACACACACTGACGGATGGGACCCGCACCCAGCCGGATTACCATTGTACCCCTGGGGGTAGGCCTATATAAATCCCTCGGGACACCCATGCAAAGGGTTGATCTGATAGAGTTTTACACACCACATAGAGAGAAAAGGAGAGCTAGCCTTGCCCTTCTTCTTCCTCTAGCCAAACAGCTCAAGGAGCACTTGTAGCTACTTGTGTTGATCTAGTGATCATGCGGAGGCCCCGCAGAGCAGGACTAGGGGTGTTATCTCCACGGAGAGCCCCGAACCTGGGTAAGATTCGCCGGCGTGCATGTCTTCGCCTTATCCCGTTTCCAGGCACTGGCGATGTCTTACTGGCTCCCACAATGATAAGCCATCCGTTGGCATATGTCGCACCTACCACCCAACATTGCTGCTCCTACTTGCAATTATTATGAGAGAGGAACTATATCTCCACCTCTCTATGTTTCCAACATGGTAAAATTGCAAGAAACTGTTTATACTATGCATTGGACTTTACTATGTGTGCATGAATTGTTCTTTTATGACATGCCGATGCATAGGAAGAGAGTTAGACTTCGTCATTACATGATATATGTTGCTTTGTGCTCACTACTAAATTACAAATCATTGCTAATTAAAATTGGCTTTGATATACCTTGGGATCTGGGTGGATTCACAACTTGAGCACTTTATGCCTAGCTTAATGGATTTAAAGAAAGCGCTGACAGGGAGACAACCCGGAAGTTTTAGAGAGTCATTTATTTCTGTTGAGTGCTTTCATATAGTTTAAAAACAACAACAAAATAAAGAGGGGAACGCGAAAATTTTCAAAAAGAAAAGCGAAAGTGAGAAAGACGAGCATGGTTGAAGTGGGAGCTAGCCTTGAACTTTGTTCATGCTCACGGAAACTTTGTGAATCTTGATTACAGAATCTTTTCAATAAAAATAATTATCCCCTTGTACAATTCCATTGTATTATAAAAATAATGTGCTAAGGTTTGCCTTTAGGATGTTTACAATGCTTGTTGGTTTGTACGGTGCAGGACAGAAACTTTGGCTGTAGTGCTCGAATTTCATTTTTTACTGGAACGTCAAATGGTTCTGATTCTTTTTGCACTGTCTTTCTATACAAATTGTTTATTTTTCCTAATTTTGGCAGAATTTTTCAAGTATCAGAAGTATGGTTAATGTTTAGATTATTACAGACTGTTCTGTTTTAGATAGATTCTATTTTTGATGCATAGTTTGCTTGTTTTGGTGAAACTATCAATTTATATCAGTGGATTAAGCCATGAAAAATTTATACTACAGTAGACACAATGCAAAAACAAAATATGAATTGGTTTGCAACAGTATTTAGAGTAGTGATTTGCTTTATTATACTAACGGATCTTACCGAGTTTTCTGTTGAAGTTTTGTGTGGATGAAGTGTTCGATGATCGAGAAGGTCTCGATGTGTCGGAGTAATTGGCCACGGGTAGCCTAACCGACTACCCCTGGCTCTTTAGAAAATTTTCAGGCCTTTGGGCCTTCAAGCACTCCAAGCATTTGGGCCGCCTTCCCCGGCCGGCTACCACTAAAGCCGACTCCCGGAAGGCGACCTAGCCTCACTGACTCCCGGAAGGCGACCCAGCCTCACCGACTCCAAGAAGCCGGCCAAGAAGGACGCCGACTCCTAGAAGCCGGCCAAGACCACAACCGCTCCTACATAACGACGACCTGACGGGGCATGGCCACAGTGTGGCCCACGACCCCCGAAGCCCGAGGCAGGCATGGCTACAGGAGGCCGTACGGGAGGGATGTCTCCCGTGCGGCCCGGCACTGTAGCCACGCCAGCCGCGACGTCATCCACGACCCACTCCTGTATGGCCCAAGGACTGCGGGCCCCTTCAGCCAGAGAGAGGCGTGAAGGCGGCCCAGCTTTTCCTAGTCGGCCAGGAGCATAGCCGGCCTCCAGAAGCCGGCGACTCCCTTCCTCGAAGCAGGAGCCCCATTAAGGGGACAAGACGAGGTGAGGCTACAGTGATAGCCCCCGATGCGGATCACTGTAGCCACGCTTACCTCGACAAAGCCCTCATCATCAGAGGCGCGGCTACAGTAAGCAGCCGCCGACAAGACCCTAGGTGGTGGGGCCGGCCTGTCGACCGAGTAGCCGGTAGCCGGCGGGACCCACCTGCTGGCGGGACCCAGTAGCCGGCAGAGAAGCCGGCAGGCGTAGACGCTGACGGCTGGGGCCAGTTCCCAGTCGGATTACCATTGTACCCCCGGGGGGTAGGACTATATAAACCCCCCGGAGCACCCATGCAAAGGGTTCGCACCTCTGCATGTTTGGCTTCCAAGCATAGCACACACACACGCACCATAGATAGAGAGAAGCAAGAGCTAGCCTTGTTCTTCTTCTCCCTTGATCCCAACAGCTCTAGGAGCGATTGTAGCTACTCTTTATCGATCTAGTGATCATGCGGAGACCCCGCAGAGCAAGACTAGGGGTGTTATCTCCTCGGAGAGCCCCGAACCTGGGTAAGATTCGCCGGCGTGCATGTATTCGCCTCATCCCATTTCCAGGCACCGGCGACGTTTTATTGGCTCCCACAATGATAAGCCATCCCTTGGCATATGTCGCGCCAACCACCCGACATTTGGCGCCCACCGTGGGGCCAGGTGCACCGTTGTCCGGAAACCTATTCTGGACGGGAACCCTCTTCCTTCCCCGCGAGCGCAGCCAGCCTGCTGCGCCCGATGGCGTTTGCCCCGACGCGCTGCAAAGCGTCGACGACGCCTGCGCAGCGAGCCGCCTCGCCGATCTGCTCGGCGAGACTCGCATCTCCGACGAGCCTGCGTCCGACGCAGGCACCGATTACCCCCAGAGCCGCCTCGTCAGCCTCCTCGACCAACTTCACGTCTCCAGCGAGCCCACTGCGGACATGGAGTCTGTCGGCTCCACCGACCCGATGCTCATCGACTCCGACACCGCGTCACTAGACGCCTACCCCTCCGACGTGGTGGTCTTCGACGACCCACTCCCTCGAGCTGACAGCGGCAGTAGCGCCGTCACCGAAGTGCTGGTCATCAGCCACGTCTCCAACTCGGGCAGGAGCGCCCGCGACGCTCAGCAAGCGGCGATGCAAGACCTCTCCATGCCCATTCCAGCCGACGCCGAGACCCTGGAGGCACGCCGTCTTGCCCTCATCACGGAGAGCAAGAAGATAGCCTCGATGAGACGCCTCGCTGAGGCCCACCAGCGCGAAGTCGACCGCGCCGCCTTCGGGACGCCGCCGCCCAGCGGTCCGAGCCGAGCCGGCTTCGTCCAGAAGCGCGGCGCAGCCGTTGCCAGCATGCTGGGCGCAGATCGCCCCGTCTACGCCACCCCGCTCGAGAATCTGCGAGCCGCTCAGGCGGCTGCAGAGGAGCTCAATGGGCTGGGGGCCGATGAGCTCCCCTACATGACAAGACGGATCCAGCAGCTGATCGACGCGGCTGCAGAACGGCACGAAGCCGGCGCCCGAGCTGATAGTCATCCCCCGCGCCGGGAGCACGCCGCGACGTCCCGCTCTCCGACTGCGAGCGGCACGCGCCAGAGGAAAGACAAGGAGCCGGCTGCCAGCCGCAGCCGGACTCGCATCACTATCGAGCGCGACGCGGATGGCCGCCCTCGGGCGGTCGAACACCAAGGAAACCTGCCGCCTCCCCCGCCTCGAAGAGAAAGACGCCTCACTCCGCCGCCCATCACGCATCCGACTCTTGGCGACCGACTCGGCCGCCGAGAAGGAGTCGGCGAGAGTGACGCCCGCCACAGGATCAACCGCCTTGCTCGGTCCTTGGCGTTAGAAGAAGAAGACGATGTCGGCCCGCCATGCTTTGGCCCCCGCATCCGCGACGAGCCCTTCCCCAAAGGGTTCTCGCTCCCCAGAGACACACCCAAGTACAACGGCTCAGTGAAGCCGGAAGATTGGCTCATCGACTACTCCACAGCCGTCAGCATCGCCAACGGCAATCGGCGCGTCGCCGTGAAGTACGTCCCCTTGATGCTGCAAGGCACGGCGCGCACGTGGCTCAACAGCCTCAAGCCCTACAGCATCAACAGCTGGCTGGACTTCACCGAAGTTTTCGTTCGCAACTTCACCAGCACCTACAAGCGGCCTCCCAAGCCTCGCCAGCTCTCCCTCTGCGTCCAAGGGCCCAACGAGTCGACCCGCGACTACCTCACGCGATGGGCCGAGCTCCGCAACTCCTGCGAGGGAGTGCACGAGGTCCAGGCCATCGAGTACTTCACTGCCGGGTCCCGAGAGGGCACCCTCCTCAAGCACCGACTCCTCTGCGACGAGCCGGCTACCCTCGATGAGTTGCTGATCACCGCCGACAAGTATGCCACTGCCGACTCCTCCATGAATACCGAGCTCCGAGTGGACGCCTCGGGGAAGGTAGTCGCTCCGGCTCCCAAGACGCCGGCTGGCGACCCAAACCGGCGCCCCTACCAGAACGACCACAAGCGCAAGGGCCCCATGCCGACTTCCTCCAGTCGGCAGGTGGCCACAGTTGAAGACGAGCAGCCCGAGGAGCGGCCCGCTCCCAAGAAGAAGGGAGGCCGGCCGCCCTGGCAGCCGTCCTTCTCCTACGAACAAGCACTCGATGCCCCCTGCAAGTTCCACAGCGGCGCGAAGCCGTCCAACCATACAACATGTAAATGCCACTGGCTCACCCGCATCACCAAGGGCGAAGGGATGGTGCCGCCTCCGCCTCCCGGCCCGCCGCCTCCAGCTCCCCAGCAGCCAGCGGCCCGGCCGGTAGTCGGCGCCATCCAGGATGAGTTCCCCGAAGCGCGCGACGCCTACGTCGTCTTCACGAGTCAAGTCGACGACAAGCGCAACCGACGCCGGCAACACCAAGAAGTAAACACAGTCGCCTCTAGCACCGCCGAGTTCATGCACTGGTCGGAAAAGCCCATCAGCTGGAGCCAAGCCGACCACCCAGAGGTGATGCCTTCGCCTGGCTCCTATGCTATGGTCTTGGACGTCACCCTTGCGACGGAGAGGCGAGCTGCCAGATTTTCTCGCGTCCTGATAGACGGCGGAAGCAGTATCAACATACTGTACCGTGACACCATGGACAAGCTGAACATCAAAGCAAAGCAGCTCATGCCGAGCCGCACTGTCTTCCATGGTATCGTACCCGGCCTATCTTGCTCTCCAATCGGCAAGATCAAAATGGATGTTCTCTTCGGAGACAAAGATCACTTCCGCCGGGAAGCAATATGGTTCGAGGTGGTGGACCTGGAGAGCCCCTATCATGCGCTACTTGGCCGACCTGCTTTGGCCAAGTTCATGGCTGTGCCCCATTATGCCTACCTGAAGATGAAGATGCCGAGCTCGAAGGGGATCATCACGGTAGCCGGCGACTACAAGAAGTCCATCGAGTGTGCCATGGCCAGCAGCCGGCTGGCCGAGTCCCTCGTGGTGGCCGAAGAGAAGAAGATGTTGGATCGGGTTGTGGCCATGGCCGGCAAGCAGCCGGCCTTGTCCCCCAACCCCAAGGACTGTGATGCGCAGGGCTCCTTCCAGCCTGCGAAAGAGACAAAGAAGATACCTCTAGACACGGAACACCCGGAGAGGTTGGCCGTGATCGGGGCGAACTTGGACAGTAAATAGGAAGGCAAGCTCGCCGACTTCCTCCGTGAGAATCGAGACATCTTTGCATTGTCCCCAAAGGACATGCCGGGTGTCCCGAAGGATTTCGCCGAGCACAAGTTATGTCCGAGCTGATGCGAAGCCGGTCAGGCAACCCCTCCGCCGACTATCAGAAGAGAAGCGAAGAATCGTGGGAGAAGAGATAGCCCGGCTCCTTGCAGCCGGCTTCATCATGGAAGTGTTCTTTCCAGAATGGCTTGCCAATCCAGTTCTGGTTTTGAAGAAGAATAACAAGTGGCGCATGTGTATAGACTACACAAGTTTGAACAAGGCCTGCCCAAAGGATCTGTTTGCTTTGCCACGGATTGACCAAGTAATAGACTCCACAGCCGGATGCGAGCTGTTGTGTTTTTGGATGCATACTCAGGATATCATCAGATCAAGTTGGACCCAGCTGACCGCCTGAAGACTGCCTTCATCACACCCTTTGGAGCTTTCTGCTACCTGACAATGACATTCGGCTTGAGAAACGCCGGTGCCACTTTTCAGCGTTGCATGCAGAAATGTCTCTTGAAACAACTCGGCAGAAATGCCCACGTCTACGTAGACGACATTGTGGTGAAGACAGAGAAGCGCGGTACCTTGCTGGAAGACCTGAAGGAAACATTCGCCAACTTGCGCCGATTCCAGATCAAGCTCAACCCCGAGAAGTGCGTGTTCGAAGTGCCAGCCGGCCAGCTGCTAGGCTTCCTGGTCTCCGAACGCGGCATTGAGTGCAACCCTGTCAAGATCAAAGCCATCGAGAGGATGGAGATTCCCACCAAGCTGCGAGATGTGCAGAAGTTCACCGGCTGCTTAGCCTCCCTGAACCGTTTTATCAGCCGACTAGGAGAGAAGGCTCTCCCCCTGTACCGACTCATGAAGAAGTCCACTCACTTTGAGTGGAATGATCAAGCCGACCAAGCCTTCCATGAGTTGAAGAAAATGTTGACCACTCCGCCTGTCCTGGCCGCGCCGACTGAGAAGGAGCCCATGCTCCTCTACATCGCCGCGACAAGCCGAGTCGTCAGCACTGTTGTTGTGGTCCAGCGCCCGGAGGAAGGCCGAGCCCAGCTGGTCCAGAGGCCGGTCTACTATCTCAGCGAAGTACTATCTAGGTCGAAGCAAAACTACCCGCACTACCAGAAGATGTGCTATGGGGTGTACTTTGCTGCCAAGAAATTGAAGCCCTACTTCCAAGAGCACCCCATCACGGTCGTGTGCACTGCCCCGCTCGCCGAGATCATAGGCAGCCGGGATGCATCCGGCCGGGTGGCCAAATGGGCCATTGCCTTGGCGCCCTACACGATCTTCTATCAACCCCGCACCGCCATCAAGTCGCAAGCATTGGCCGACTTCCTCGTCGACTGGGACGAGACCCAGTACTTACCGCCGGCTCCCGACTCCACCCATTGGCGGATGCACTTTGACGGGTCCAAGATGCGCACTGGCTTGGGAGCCGGCATCGTCCTCACCTCTCCCAAAGGCGACAAGCTCAAGTACACGCTGCAGATCCACTTCGCCGCCTCCAACAACGTGCCCGAGTACGAGGCGCTCGTACATGGGCTCCGGCTAGCCAAAGAACTCGGCATACGCCGGATCCTGTGCTACGGCGACTCAGACTTAGTGGTCCAGCAATCATCTGGCGACTGGGACGCCAAGGACGCAAACATGGCAAGCTACCGATTCCTCGTCCAGCAGATGAGCGGATACTTCGAAGGGTGCGAGTTCCTTCACGTGCCAAGGGCCGACAACGACCAAGCAGATGCCCTAGCACGGATCGGCTCCACCCGACAAGCCATACCGACTGGCGTCTCCCTCCAGCGCCTCCTCAAGCCATCCATCAAGCCGTCTCCAGAGTCGGATTCCATCTTCGTACCGCCTGCGCCAGAAACAGCCGGATCCGGCTCAAGAAATCCCGCAGGCAGCACGGGGACTTCGACGACTGCCCCGGGGACTGACGTAGTCGCACCCGGCCCAGGGACTTCAGAACCCGGCCCGGGGACTGCAGCAGTCGGCCCGGGGACTACAACGACACAAGAAGCGATGGCCGACTCCAACGCAACACCCAGCCCACCCACCCGAGTCATGGTGGCCACATTAACAGCAGAAGAAGTCACAGCTCCCTCATGGGCCCAGCCCATCCTCAAGTTCCTAGTCAGCAGAGAGCTGCCGGCTGATGAGATCGCAGCAAGATTAGTGCAACGACGAGCCGCGGCATACACAATAATCAACAGGGAGCTTGTGAAGCGCAGCGTCACTGGAGTCTTCCAGCGTTGCGTCGAGCCAGAAAAAGGAGTGGCAATCCTCAAAGACATCCACCAAGGCGAATGCGGCCATCACGCCGCCTCAAGATCCCTCATAGCCAAGGCTTTCCGCCATGGGTTCTTCTGGCCGACTGCCTTGGAGGATGCTAAAGGAATAGTGAAGAGCTGCAGAGGATGTCAAGTCTTCAGTTCCAAACAACACCTGCCGGCTTCCGCCCTCAAGACCATTCCCCTCACCTGGCCTTTTGCCGTTTGGGGACTGGACATGGTGGGCCCCTTCAAGACAGCCCGCGGTGGCATGACACACCTGCTCGTTGCTGTGGACAAGTTCACAAAGTGGATTGAAGCAAAGCCGATTAAGAAGCTGAACGGGCCGACTGCCGTAACATTCATCACCGACATCACTACTCGGTACGGCGTGCCACACAGCATCATCACCGACAACGGCACGAACTTCGCCAAAGGCGCACTGGCACGTTTCTGCGCGGCACAGGGCATCCGACTGGACTTAGCGTCCATTGCCCACCCATAGTCAAACGGCCAAGTCGAGCGAGCAAATGGACTTATCCTCTCCGGCATCAAGCCCCGACTGGTTGTACCACTGGAGCGATCGGCCGGCTGCTGGCTCGAAGAACTGCCGGCTGTCCTCTGGAGCCTACGCACTACACCCAACAAGTCAACCGGCTTCACTCCATTCTTCCTTGTGTACGGTGCCGAGGCTGTCATCCCAACAGACATCAAGTTCGACTCGCCTCGGATCACCATGTACACGGAGGAGGAAGCCAAAGAAGCAAGAGAAGACGGCGTCGACCTACTGGAAGAAGGCCGGCTGTTAGCCCTCAGCCGGTCCGCCATCTACCAGCAAGGCCTGCGCCGCTACTACAACCGCAAGGTCAAGCCAAGATCCTTCCAAGAGGGCGACCTTGTGCTCTGGCTGATCCAGCGAACAGCCGGCCAGCACAAGCTCTCGGCCCCTTGGGAAGGCCCCTTCGTCGTCAGCAAGGCACTCGGCAACGACTCCTACTACTTGATCGACGCGCAAAAGCCAAGAGCACGCAAGAGAGACGACTCTGGCAAGGAGTCGGAGCGACCATGGAACGCAAACCTCCTAAGACGATTTTACAGCTGAAAAGCAGTATGTATCACGCTACCCCTTTTGTATTAAGTTACAAACCAACAGGCCCCCCGAACAGTACTCGGGGACTACCTTTTATTTATCTATGAATGACGAGTGTCATATCCATGAATGTATTATTACATTTTGAACTCTTGTCCGGCACCGGGTCCGACTAGTCGGCCCGGGGACTGGCCACCTTGAGCTATATTCTAAGTTCTTCCCGAAGTCAGCAAAGTAGTGTGCCGGCTCCCAAGTCCTCCCTTGTTGAAAGTCGCAGCTCAAAGAACTGTCTGTCCGACTAGCAAGAGGAAAGACAGAAAAGACGCCCACACGAAAAACGGCTAAGGAACAACTAACCCATATAGCAAAAAGACGGCCTCTATATATGCCTGCCGACTGTCACAACAGCCGGCTGGCCGGCTTCCTAAAAGCTTAGCTTAAGTCCGGCAGAGCTACAAGTACTTCCCCCTCCCCAATCGGCCAGGAACTCCCCGGCTACAGATTGCAGAGCAACTGTTTGACTGGGGAGGCGGCAACCAAGGGAGGGCGGCAAAGGAAAAAAGCAGAAGGACAAAAAAGTGAAAGCACAAGGAAAGACCGATTTCATAACTTTATACATAAAGCCGCTCAAAGGCTGGCAACAGACTTGAGTTTCAATACACCCAGTGGGTGGACTTGTGCAGACTTAACCAAACATTGTTCAAAAGCAACAAGATAGGAAAACAAAGAAAGAAGACTAAGGTGCGACTTGGAGGCCGAGCTGATCGGTGAAGGCAACTCGCCGGCTGAAGGAGTGGCCGCCTAGTTGGTCCCGGCCTGACCACCTCCCGCGGCAGGAGACGCACTCGCACGCGACGTAGTGCTGGAGGCGCGGTCAGGCTGGCCGGCTTCTCCACCAGCCGGCTCGGCGTCTTCACCTTCCTCCTCCTCCTCCTCGCCCTCGTCGCTGGAGTCGATCTCCTCCGCCGAGTCCTCACCATGCGCCGGGTCCAGCCCGAACCAATCTTCCGGCTGGGCGACTCCATTATCGTCCACCTCGGGGGCGAAGACGTTGGTGTCGGTGTAGTCGGCGATCGCCGAAGCTCGCCGAATGATGGCCGGCCACGCCGGCTCCAGCTCCGTGTCGGCTTGCTGCCGCCAGGTCGCCAGCTGGTCCAGGTTCAGGCCGGGATACCAGGCCTTGACGAACTCCAGCGCCCGCCTGGCGCCGGAGCGAGCCGCTGACGCCTTCCAAGCCTCGAAGCGGCCGACGGCCACCTCCAGCCAGTCGGCGGTCCGGCTGGGAGTGCGCGGGACCACTTGGCCGGGCCAGAGGGCGGCCAAGACCTGCGACCCGGCACGCTGAAGCCGGCGGAGCAGCCTGTGAGCCGGCTGGATACGAGCCTGGATCGCCAGGAGCTGCTCCTCCAGCGAGCGGCCGGCGGTCGGCGAGATCTCGAAGCCGGCTTGCCTCTTCGCCTGGCGACGAGCTTCGATGGCCTGGTTGGCAGCAGTTGAGTAGCCAGGGAAGTACTCTGCGCGAAGGAGAAAAGGAAAGAAGAACACCAAAATCAGAAAAACAAGCCGAAGTGGCAGATGGCAAGAAAGGATGAAGGGATAGACGACTTACCGTCAACCAGGTCCTCAATTTGGCCATAGCCAGAGACCAGAGTCTGCCTGGCCTCTGCCCAGCCGGCCGCCTCCGTCTCGAACTCGGCCTGAAGGGCGGCCTCGCGATCCTGCGCAGCTTTCAGCGTAGCCTTGTGGCCTTCCTCCTGGTCGGCCAGCTTCTTGACCAGGCGGTCGCACTCCTGCACCAAGGCGGCGAGCTCCGCGTCCTTGGCACGAAGAGCAGTGTGGGACTCCCCCAGCTGCGCCCTCAGACTGGCGTTGGCCGCTGCAGAGATAGAAGAAGAAGAAGAATGAGAAATCATCAAGGAAGATCCGAGCCGACTGCTCAGCAGTCGGCCCGAATCTCGGGGACTACACCCAGTGGGTGCGCTGACGCGCCCCCACATGAGATAAAGATCAAGTTACATACCTCGGCTTTCAGTGAGATCGGCGGTCTTCTGAGCCAGCTCCCGAGCCTGGGAGTTGAAGGCGGCCGCTCGGAGGTTATGGTAATCCTGCAAAACGGACAGAAGACCGAAGTGAGAACAAAGCAGCAAAAACAAAATCATCAAGGAAGATCCGAGCCGACTACTCAGCAGTTGGCCCGAATCTCGGGGACTACACCCAGTGGGTGCGCTGGCGCGCCCCCACGAGAGAAATCAAGAACAAGATGAGAATACTAACCCGGATGGCTGCCCGCGTGGCGAGGAATTCGTCGGTGAACTGCCTCAGCGCCGCGGCTTGGCTTTGCAGCCGGGTCCGGACGTCTTGTGCAGCGATGTTCACCACCGCTGTCCCTCCGCCCGGCGTCCACCCCGAGGTAGCGCTGGCCGCCTCCGCGTCTCGGGCCGACGAGCTGGAGCCCACGGCCGGCTGTGGCTCCGACGCAGCCTTCTGCGGTTCAGCCGCGGCCTTCCCCGCACGCCGGCTTGGTGGAACCCGGACCGCCACCTCAGCCCCCGCGGCCGGCTCACCTTCCGCCGACTGTGCAGGCGCAGGCTCAGTCTGGCCGCCTTGGGCCGCCCCAGTCGGAGGAGTCGGCCCCGGCGCCTCCCTCAAGAAGATGACGTCGTCGCCGCTCCCTCCCAAACCCGGCTGGGAACCGCTGGCTCCCCCTGGCGAGGGATCCGCGCCCCCGGGCGCCATGGTGCGCAGGGGGGTGACCATCAAGGCCTCCCCTGCCGCCGCTTCGGCCTCGGCCTCTGCCCGGGCCTTGGCTGCGGCCTCGGCAAGCGCCTTCGCCGCCTCCTCCTCCCGAGCTGCCTGGGCGGCGGCTGCCCTCCGTGCCTCCGCCTCCCGCGCTTCCTGCTCCTCCCGCACCTCTCGCGTGTTCCTTTCCGTCGCCTCCAGGAGGGCGGCACGGGGATCTACGCGACGGGTGGTGCTCCCAGAGCCCCCTGGCGACTCGACAACGGAGCCGGCAGCCGCCCGCTCAAGTGACAGAGGAGCTCTGATCATGGAAAAAGAAGACGAAGACTCAAGAACCATCAGAGGAAAGAGAGAAGGATAGTACAAAGAAAGAGAGAACTTACGCCGATACCGTCTGCGGCTGCTTCACCACCTTGCGGAAGCGAGCCGCCTTCGCGGCCGCCTCTTCCCACCTGGTGGCCGCCGCCCCACCCCTAGGCTTCTTCGTCCGGCTGCCGAACATGCCCTGGGTGGCGCGACGTTTCTAGCCTCTACCCCGAGCAGGCTGCGCGCCGGAAGAGCCCGCGCCGCATCCGGGGGCCGGCTGGCGGGGCGGGACGGCTTCGGCTTCGTCCTCGTCTGGCCAGTCCTCGAAGGTAGCGGTAAACCCGGAGCCGCCTGCTTCACCGCCAGCCGGCTCGGCGGCGTCCTCCATATGGACCGCCCCCAGGTCGGGGTCCTCCTGGTCGTGCTCGGTCCGGTCGGGGACGAAGCGGCGCTCCACGTCCGCTCCGCCGGCCGGCCGAAGCAGAGGATTCTGTCAAAAAGAGCGAGCCGACTGAGTTAGAGTCGGCCCAGAGGAACTCGGCGACAAGCTGAGAGAGAGAGAGAAAGAGAAAAAGAGAAAGGGAGCGTACCGTAGGCGGGGGATTGGCGCGGCTGTATGGCTCCTTGCCAAATTGCCAGTCATCAGAAAGTTGGCAATTGGCGAGGTAGTTCACCATGTCGGCGGCGTCAGGCCGCGGCATCTCCTTGGTACACATCCGGCTCGGATCGAGCTGGCCGCTCATCTGACAGATCAGATGAGGCCGGCTCTGGAGCGGAAGGACCCGGCGCGTGACGAACGCGGCCAGGAGGTCGGGCCCCGTCAGCCCCTCCGACTGGACCATCACCCGCAGGCGGGCGATGGCGGCGTTTCCTCCCTGCGACAGCGTTACCGCCCGGAAGGACCACTGGGGCAGCCTCCCCGCCGGCGGGCCGGCTACGTAAGCCGGCAGGTTGAGGTAGTCGCCTCGGGGAGCGATGTTCCGCACGTAGAAGTATGACTTCTGCCACTTCTTCATCGATTGGATCAGCGTGATGACGGGGAAGGGGTTGTCGGCGCCCAATCTCCGCGACGCGATGAAGGCGTCAGTGTGGGCTGGCACGCCCTTGCTGCGCGTACCCAGCTTCGACTGGAAGAACTCCCCCCAGAGCTCGAGGGTGGGGAGGACGCCGAGGTAGCCCTCGCACAGGGTGACGAAGGCCGACAGCAGCACCACCGCGTTGGGAGTGAGGTGATGCGGCTGAAGCTGATAGAAGTCCAGCAAGGAGCGGAAGAAGGCGCTCACTGGCAGGCCGATGCCGCGCAGGAAGTGCGAGCGGAAGACCACCCGCTCGCCATCCCACGGCGCCGGCCTGATTTCCTTCTTCGGCGCGAGGCAGACCTCCACTTTGTCCGCGGTGGGCAGACGCCGGGTGTCGCAGAGGAAGTCGATGTGGTCGTTGTGGACGATGGAGCCATCCCAATCCCCGCCGAGCTGCTCTACGTGGGGAGGCATAGCGGAAACTGGCACGACGGCGGAGGAGCGTGCGAAGGAAGAGCGCGGCGGCGAGGCGCTGTCGCAAGAACGAGCAAGGCGAGAAGACGAAGGGAGTAGGAGGAGCGTGCGAGGGTCTGCCGCCCTCCACCTCCCCCTACTTATAGCCTCACGCGGCCGAAGAGGCCGGACGTGGGGGGAGACGTGGGATTAACTGCGCCCACTCCCCCCACGTCTCGCGTTTATTACGCATAAGTGCGAGCCGAAACTGCCGCACGGAACGTGCGGGCGGTTTTGGGATGCAAAGGATCCGCGCTTGGGCCGGGGCGCGGGCGTGGCGGGCCCCCTCCCTGCGGCAACGTCCCGTCACGCGCGTGGGCTGGCAGGCTTTCCGGCCACGTGGCACGCCACGGCCCGAGGCCGGCCAGCGGTCCGGTGCACGAGCCCGCGGGTTCCCGCCCCCCGGCTCCAGAAGAATTCGACTAAAGGCGGCACGCCTGCACCAAGGCCGGCTCCTAGCTGCCGGCTTGTCACGATAGGAAGCTGATCAAGCTTCTCAAACCCCACTCCACCTCGAAGCCCAACCAGCTTCGGGGACTACTGTCGGAGTAATTGGCCACGGGTAGCCTAACCGACTACCCCTGGCTCTTTAGAAAATTTATCAGGCCTTTGGGCCTTCAAGCACTCCAAGCATTTGGGCCGCCTTCCCCGGCCGGCTACCACTAAAGCCGACTCCCGGAAGGCGACCCAGCCTCACCGACTCCCGGAAGGCGACCCAGCCTCACCGACTCCCGGAAGGCGACCCAGCCTCACCGACTCCAAGAAGCCGGCCAAGAAGGACGCCGACTCCTAGAAGCCGGCCAAGACCACAACCGCTCCTACATAACGACGACCTGACGGGGCATGGCCACAGTGTGGCCCACGACCCCCGAAGCCCGAGGCAGGCATGGCTACAGGAGGCCGTACGGGAGGGATGTCTCCCGTGCGGCCCGGCACTGTAGCCACGCCAGCCGCGACGTCATCCACGACCCACTCCTGTACGGCCCAAGGACTGCGGGCCCCTTCAGCCAGAGAGAGGCGTGAAGGCGGCCCGGCTTTTCCTAGTCGGCCAGGAGCATAGCCGGCCTCCAGAAGCCGGCGACTCCCTTCCTCGAAGCAGGAGCCCCATTAAGGTGACAAGACGAGGTGAGGCTACAGTGATAGCCCCCGATGCGGATCACTGTAGCCACGCTTACCTCGACAAAGCCCTCATCATCAGAGGCGCGGCTACAGTAAGCAGCCGCCGACAAGACCCTAGGCGGTGGGGCCGGCCTGTCGACCGAGTAGCCGGTAGCCGGCGGAGAAGCCGGCAGGCGTAGACGCTGACGGCTGGGGCCAGTTCCCAGTCGGATTACCATTGTACCCCCGGGGGGTAGGACTATATTAAACCCCCGGAGCACCCATGCAAAGGGTTCGCACCTCTGCATGTTTGGCTTCCAAGCATAGCACACACACGCACCATAGATAGAGAGAAGCAAGAGCTAGCCTTGTTCTTCTTCTCCCTTGATCCCAACAGCTCTAGGAGCGATTGTAGCTACTCTTTATCGATCTAGTGATCATGCGGAGACCCCACAGAGCAGGACTAGGGGTGTTATCTCCTCGGAGAGCCCCGAACCTGGGTAAGATTCGCCGGCGTGCATGTCTTCGCCTCATCCCGTTTCCAGGCACCGGCGACGTTTTATTGGCTCCCACAATGATAAGCCATCCCTTGGCATATGTCGCGCCAACCACCCGACACGATGTGAGAAGAAGGAAGAGAGGCAAGAGCTCAAGCTTGGGGATGCCTGAGGCACCCCAAGTAAATATTCAAGGAGACTCAAGCATCTAAGCTTGGGGATGCCCCGGAAGGCATCCCCTCTTTCTTCAACAAGTATTGGTATGTTTTCGAATTCGTTTCGTTCATGTGATATGTGCAAATCTTGGAGCGTCTTTTGCATTTAGTTTTCATTTTTCTTTTATGCACCATGATGGTATGAGATAGTCCTTGGTTGATTTATAAAATGCTCTTTGCACTTCACTTATATTCTTTGAGTATGGCTTTATAGAATGCTTCATGTGCTTCACTTATATCATTTGAAGTTTGGATTGCCTGTTTCTCTTTACATAGAAAACCACCATTTGTAGAATGCTCTTTTGCTTCACTTATATTTGTTAGAGCGTGGGCATATCTTTTGTAGAAAGAATTAAACTCTCGTGCTTCACTTATATCTATTTAGAGAGATGGCAGGAACTGGTCATTCACATGGTTAGTCTTAAAATCCTACATAAAACTTGTAGATCACTGAATATGATGTGTTTGATTCCTTGCAATAGTTTTGCGATATAAATATGGTGATATTAGAGTCATGCTAGTGGGTAGTTGTGGATTGTAGAAATACTTGTGTTGAGGTTTGTGATTCCCGTAGCATGCACGTATGGTGAACCGTTATGTAACGAAGTCGGGGCATGAGGTATTTATTGATTGTCTTCCTTATGAGTGGCGGTCGGGGACGAGCGATGGTCTTTTCCTACCAATCTATCCCCCTAGGGGCATGCGTAGTAGTACTTTGCTTCGAGGGCTAATAAACTTTTGCAATAAGTATATGAGTTCTTTATGACTAATGTGAGTCCATGGATTATACGCACTCTCACCCTTCCATCATTGCTAGCCTCTTCGGTACCGTGCATTGCCCTTTCTCACCTCGAGGGTTGGTGCAAAATTCGCCGGTGCATCCAAACCCCGTGATACGATACGCTCTATCACACATAAGACTCATTATATCTTCCTCAAAACAGCCACCATACCTACCTATTATGGCATTTCCATAGCCATTCCGAGATATATTGCCATGCAACTTCCATCATCATCATATACATGACTTGAGCATTTATTGTCATATTGCTTTGCATGATCGTAAGATAGCTAGCATGATGTTTTCATGGCTTGTCCGTTTTTTATGTCATTGGTACGCTAGATCAATGCACATCTCGGTACACCGCCGGAGGCATTCATATAGAGTCATATCTTTGTTCTAGATATCGAGTTGTAATATTGAGTTGTAAGTAAATAGAAGTGTGATGATCATCATTATTAGAGCATTGCCCCAGTGAGGAAAGGATGATGGAGACTATGATTCCCCCACAAGTCGGGATGAGACTCCGGATGAAAAAAAAGAAGGCAAAAAAAACAAAAAAATGAGAGAAAAAGAGAGAAGGGGCAATGTTACTATCCTTTTACCACACTTGTGCTTCAGAGTAGCACCATGATCTTCATATATAGAGTCTCTTGAGTTATCACTTTCATATACTAGTGGGAATTTTCATTATAGAACTTGGCTTGTATATTCCGATGATGGGCCTCCTCAAATTCCCGAGGTCTTCATGAGCAAGCAAGTTGGATGCACACCCACTTAGTTTCAGTTTGAGCTTTCATATACTTATAGCTCTAGTGCATCCGTTGCATGGCAATCCGTACTCCTCACATTGACATCAATTGATGGGCATCTCCATAGCCCGTTGATTAGCCGCATCGATGTGAGACTTTCTCCTTTTTTGTCTTCTCCACATAACCCCCATCATCATATTATATTCCACCTATAGTGCTATGTCATGGCTTGCGCTCATGTATTGCGTGAGGGTTGAAAAAGCTGAAGCGCGTTAAAAAGTATGAACCAATTGCTCGGCTTGTCATCGGGGTTGTGCATGATGTGAATATTTTGTGTGGTGAAGATGGAGCATAGCCAGACTATATGATTTTGTAGGGATAACTTTCTTTGGCCATGTTATTTTGAAAACACATGATTGCTTTATTAGTAGGCTTGAAGTATTATTGTTTTTATGTCAAATGATAGACTATTGCTTTGAATCACTCGTGTCTTAATATTCATGCCATGATTAGATACATGATCAAGATTATGCTAGGTAGCATTCCACATCAAAAATTATCTTTTTTATCATTTACCTACTCGAGGACGAGCAGGAATTAAGCTTGGGGATGCTGATACGTCTCCATCGTATCTATAATTTTTGATTGTTCCATGCCAATATTATTCAACTTTCATATACTTTTGGCAACTTTTTATACTATTTTTGGTACTAACATATTGATCCAGTGCCCAGTGCCAGTTCCTGTTTGTTGCATGTCTTATGTTTCGCAGAAACCCCATATCAAACAGAGTCCAAACGGGATAAAAACGGACGGAGAATTATTTTGGAATATTTGTGATTTTTGGGAAGTAAAATCAACGCGAGACGGTGCCCGAGGTGGCCACGAGGATGGGGCCCACGCCCACTCCAGGCAGGCGCGCCCCCACCCTCATGGGCCCCTCGTAAGACGGTTGATGCTCTACTTTGGCCGCAAGAAAGCTAATTTTTGGAAAAAGATCTGGGCGAAGGTTTCAATCCAATCGGAGTTACGGATCTCCATATATATACGAAACGGTGAAAGGGAACCAGACGAGAACGCAGAAACAAAGAGAAACAGAGAGACAGATCCAATCTCGGAGGGGCTCTCGCCCCTCCCACGCCATGGAGGCCAAGGACCAGAGGGGAAACCCTTCTCCCATCTAGGGAGGAGGTCAAGGAAGAAGAAGACGAAGGGGCCCCCTCTCCCCTTCTCTTCCCGTGGCGCCGGAACGCCGCCGTGGCCATCATCATCACCGCAATCTTCACCAACAACTTAACCGCCATCATCACCAACTCTTCCCCCCTCTATGCAGCAGTGTAACCTCTCTTTTACCTGCTGTACTCTCTACTTAAACATGGTGCTCAACGCTATATATTATTTCCCAATGATGTATGGCTATTCTATGATGTTTGAGTAGATCCGTTTTGTCCTATGGGTTATTTGATGATCAAGATTGGTTTGAGTTGCATGTTTTATTATTGGTGCTGTCCTATGGTGCTCTCCGTGTCACGCAAGCATGAGGGATCCCCGCTGTAGGGTGTTGCAATACGTTCATGATTCTCTTATAGTGGGTTGCGTGAGTGACTGAAACACAAACTCGAGTAAGGGGGTTGTTGTGTATGGGATAAAGAGGACTTGATGCTTTAATGCTATGGTTGGGTTTTACCTTAATGATCTTTAGTAGTTCCGGATGCTTGCTAGAGTTCCAATCATAAGTGCATATGATCCAATTAGAGAAAGTATGTTAGCTTATGCCTCTCCCTCAAATAAAATTGCAATAATGATTATCGGTCTAGTTATCGATTGCCTAGGGACAAATAACTTTCTCGTAACAAAAAGCTCCCTACTAAAACTAATTTAGTTGTGTCTTTATCTAAACAGCCCCTAGCTTTTATTTACGCGCTCTTTATATTCTTGCAAACCTATCCAAAAACACCTACAAAGTACTTCTAGTTTCATACTTGTTTCCGGTAAAGCGAACGTTAAGCGTGCGTAGAGTTGTATCGGTGGTCGATAGAACTTGAGGGAATATTTGTTCTACCTTTAGCTCCTCGTTGGGTTCAAAACTCTTACCTATCGAAAGAGGCTACAATTGATACCCTATACTTGTGGGTTATCAGGGGGGAGGGCAGCCGCACCCTTCCCCTGGCGCAGCCCTTCCCCTCTCCTACACCTCCTCCGTAGAGCTTGGCGAAGCCCTGCCGGAGAACCACGAGCTCCACCACCACGCCGTCGTGCTGCCGGAGCTCTCCCTCAACTTCTCCTCTCCCCTTACTGGATCAAGAAGGAGGATACATCCCCGGGCTGTACGTGTGTTGAACGCGGAGGTGCCGTCCATTCAGCGCTTGGATCGGATCTTCCGCGATTTGAATCGCCGCGAGTATGACTCCATCAACCGCGTTCTTGTAACGCTTCCTCTTAGCGATCTTTAAGGGTATGAAGATGCTCTCCCTATCTCTCGTTGCTAGCATCTCCTAGATTGATCTTGGTGACACGTAGGATTTTTTTTTGAATTATTACTATGTTCCCCAACACTTGTATTGTCCTTCTTCATCACCATGAATTATCTTCATGGCCAACCTTGATAACCCACAAGTATAGGGGATCGCAACAGTTTTCGAGGGTAGAGTATTCAACCCAAATTTATAGATTCGACACAAGGGGAGCCAAAGAATATTTGTAAGTATTAGCAGCTGAGTTGTCAATTCAACCACACCTGGACAGCAAAGTGATCAGTAGCAAAGCAGTATGATAGTTTTGATAGTAGTAGCAACAACAATAGTAATGGTAACAGTGATATCAATAGTTTTGTAGCAAGTGCAACCGTAACGATAGCAGTAGTAGCTTAGCGAGAAAAATAGGTAGGAAAAATCGTAGGCATTGGATTGGTGATTGTTGGATGATATTCATCATATATCATTCATAACCTAGGGCGATACGACACTAGCTCCAGTTCATAAATATAATGTAGGCATGTATTCCGTAAATAGTCATACGTGCTTATGGAAAGAACTTGCATGACATCTTTTGTCCTACCCGCCCGTGGCAGCGGGGTCCTATTGGAAACTAAGGGATATTAAGGCCTCCTTTTAATAGAGAACCGGAACAAAGCATTAACACACGGTGAATAAATGAACTCCTCAAACTACGGTCATCACCGGGAAGTGTCCGACTATTGTCACTCCGGGGTTGCCAGATCATAACACGTAGTAGGTGACTATAACTTGCAAGATCGGATCTAGAACATAGATATAATGGTGATAACATAAACGGCTCAGATCTGAAATCATGGCACCCGGGCCCAAAGTGACAAGAATTAAGCATGGCAAGGTCATAGCAACATCAATCTCAGAACATAATGGATACTACGGATCAAGCCCTAACAAAACTAACTCGATTACATGATGAATCTCATCCAACTCCTCACCAACCAGCGAGCCTACGAAGGAATTACTCACTCCCGGCGGGGAGCATCATGGAATTGGGGACAACCCACCTGGGCGCGCCTGGAGGGGGTGGCGCGCCCTGGTGGGTTGTGCCCACCCAGGTGCCCCCCTCTGGTGGTTCTTGGCTCTAGAAATTATCTTCTATTGTATAAAAATTCCTCGCAAAGTTTTGTTCCAATCCGAGAACTTTTATTTCTACACAAAAACAACACCATGGTAGTTCTGCTGAAAACAGCGTCTGTCCGGGTTAGTTTCATCCAAATCATGCAAATTAGAGTCCAAAACAAGAGGAAAAGCGTTAGGAAAAGTATATACGACGAAGACGTATCAACTCCCCAAGCTTAAACCTTTGCTTGTCCTCAAGCAATTCAGTTGATAAACTGAAAGTGAAAAAGTCAAACTTTTACGAACTCTTTTGCTCTTGTTTGCATAAATAAGCTTAAACAACACCCAGGTTTTCAGCCAATATTATAACTAACCATGCCGACAATAACTCTTAAAAATTATATTAACTCATATCAATGGCATAATCAGCTAGCGAGCAATAATAAGATATCTCAAACAACAACACGTTGTCAAAACAACCATGATGTAATATGACAATAGTGGTAACTCGCGAGCCCTTTCTGAGACCGCAAAACATAAACGTAGAGCACCCCCAAAGTTCAAGCAGTGACTAAACATTGTAATTCATGGTAGAAAAGATCCAGTCATGATGCACCCAACATTAGCTACACATAATGCATAAGCATGACAACAGTGCTCTCAGGTTCTGACGCTTATTTTAGAAGGTGATGACACAACATAAAAGTAAATAGATAGTGCCTTCGCAGAGGGAAGCAGTGATTTGCAGAGGTGCCAGAGTTCAAGTTTTTAAAACAGAGGTAAATGAAATTTTGAGAAATGCACCCTTCTTGTTTACTTCGCGACCATTAGTTATCAATATCTTCCATGCTAAACACATTAGCGGCGGTTCCCAAGCGATAAAGTAAAGGTTATTACTCCATAGGAGTTTTTGTTTGATTATTTGTAAGCTCCTTTTGCAATTTGGGACTGGGAATTCCTATTACCGCCCCTTTCTCGTGCAATGACGAGTGAATAAACACTCACTCTGAGAATAACCCGCTTAGCATGGAAGATACTGACTACCTCCTGTCACTCTATGAACAATCCACGCGCACAAAAAGGATATTTATTTCAAGTTTTTAGAGGTGGCACATGCAAATTTACTTAGGACGGCAGGGTAATACCGCATATAGGTAGGTATGGTGGACTCCTCTGGAATAACTTGCGTTTCAGGTTTTGGATGTACACGTAGCATTCCCACTTAGTACAGGCGAAGGCTAGCAAATAGGTTGAGAAGTGGCCAGCTAGAGAGCAACAACGGTCATGAACATGCATTATGCATAAGTAACATTGGATACTAGCATGGGTAGGATATGGACACCATGAACATAAATATCATAGAGGCTATGTTGGTTTTGATTCAACTACATGCATGAACATGTGCCAAGTCAAGCCACTCGAACATTTAGAGGAGGATACCATATCATCATACTACATCACAATCATTTTAACGCAATGTTGACATCCAAGATAAATCATTATCCACTCCTACCTACTTATGCATGGAATGAGAAACTATAATCTCTAGTTATCATTGCAAACATGTTTGGTCATAATAGGCTGAATCATGGATACTAGGTTAAACATATTTACAAAAATAGAACAAGTCAAGTTCATACCCGTTTCTCTCTGCCAAGGACAGTTCATCGAATATCGTCATTATTGCCTTTCACTTGCACGACCGAATGATATGAAACTAATAGTAGTGCAAGAGTGTCGTGGACTAAGCTGGAATCTGCAAACATTTTATTCAAAAGGAGAAGACAAGGTAATATGGGCTCTCTGCTAGATCAACAATAATGCATATGAGGCCACTCAACATTTTCATCGTGGTCTTCTCCTCGGTATGACTCAATAAAAAGAAAAGGACTTCAGAGAAACACACTGAAATATTTTTGGAGTTTTCGGTTTTCTGAAACAAGCAAATAAAAGGGAAAAGCAAAAGCGAGAAAAACTATTTACACGGGAAAGCTCCCAACAAGCAAAAGAAGAACAAGGAAAGCTTTTTGGGTTTTCTTTTTAGTGCTACACCAAATTTAAACTAGGAAGAAAAAACGAAAAGAAGCAGGAAATATATTTTTGGATTTTCTCAAAGTTTTTCAAACACACAAGAAGAAAGCGAGAAAATAAATTTAGGATGGATGATACAATGAAAGAGTGTGGACACCGACAACTGAAATGAAAGTGTGAACATGACTGTAATGTCGGTGGGAATACGTACTCCCCCAAGCTTAGGCTTTTAGCCTAACTTGGTAATCAGTCAGTAGCCTGCATAATGGTCGGAGTGGTAGCTCACGAAGGCTCTTGGTGCGGATGCTGCAGACTGTCGTGCGGCCACAACTGCCGCATTATGAGCTCGGGCCTCGCTCTCCAGAACATAATATCTTCCCCTACTATGAACATCAAAGAAAGAAGGCGCAGGAAAATATGTGTCCACCACTGAACTTTTATTAAACAACAATTTATAAGTGAAATTATGGGGTTCACCTCTAAGGAACTTATGATGTTTCATGGCATCAAAGTCTAAGTACTGTGTGGGCATAATAGGGTCATAGGGCAAATGTGAAACACCCAGCTCTCTTGCTAAGCGCGTGGCATAAATTCCACCATAAAAATATCCACTACCAGCGTTGTGCTGCAACCTACGTGCAACAATCGCTCCAAGATTATAACTTTTGTCACCGGTGAGAGCGGTGCGTATGAGGCTCAAGTCTGGAGCACAAAGTGTGCTACAATCTTGTTTACCTACAATACATTTTCCATTAAATAATGCAAAGTACTGGATTGCGGGAAAATGAATGCTCTTTATGTTGGGAAACGTAGCATGCAATTTCAAAAAAAATCCTACGCTCACAAAAGATCTATGTAGGAGATGCATAGCAACGAGAGGGGGAGAGTGTGTCCACCTACCCTCATAGACCGAAATTGGAAGCGTTTGACAACGCGGTAGTTGTAGTCGAACTTCTTCTCGTTCCAACCGGTCAAGCACCGAACGTACGACACCTCCGAGTTCTGCACACGTTCAGCTCGATGACGTCCCTCGAACTCTTGATCCAGCAAAGTGTCGAGGAAGTAGATGAGTTCCGTCAGCACGACGGCGTGGTGACGGTGATGGTGAAGTGATCCGCGCAGGGCTTCGCCTAAGCACTACGAGAATATGACCGGAGGCGTAAACTATGGAGGGGGGGGGGGGGGGCGCCGCACACCGCTAACAATTGTTGGTGTGTTCTAGGCGCCCCTCCCCACGTATATATAGGTGGGATGGGGAGGGGAGCTGCCATGGGGCGCACCAAGTAGGAGGAATCCTACTTGGGGCCCTAGTCCAATTCGCCCCCTTTCCTTATTACCGAAAGGGGGAAAAGGGAAAAGAGGGGGGAGGAAGGAAAGGGGGGGGCGAACCCCCTCCTCCTTCTCCTATTCGGCCTCCTTCCTTAGGGGGGCGGGGCGCCACCCCTTGTGGGCTGGTGTGCTCCCCTCCTATGGCCCATAAGGCCCATTGTCCCCCCGGGGGGTTCCGGTAACCCCCCGGTACTTTGATATGTACCCGGTACACCCCGGAACACTTCCGGTGTCCGAATATCATCGTCATATATATGAATCTTTACATCTCGACCATTTCGAGACTCCTCGTCATGTCCGTGGTCTCATCCAGGACTCCGAACAACATTCGGTCACCAAATCATATAACTCATATAATACAAAATCGTCATCGAACGTTAAGCACGCGGACCCTACGGGTTCGAGAACTATGTAGACATGACCGAGACACCTCTTCGGTCAATAGCCAATAGTGGAACCTGGATGTTCATATTGGCTCCTACATATTCTATGAAGATGTTTATCGGTCGAACCGTAATGATGACATACGTTATTCCCTTTGTCATCGGTATGTTACTTGCCCGAGATTCGATCGTCGGTATCTTCATACCTAGTTCAATCTCATTACCGGCAAGTCTCTTTACTCGTTCCGTAATACATCATCCCATAACTAACTCATTAGTCACTTTGCTTGCAAGGCTTCTTATGATGTGTATTACCGAGAGGGCCCAGAGATACCTCTCCGGTACTTGGGTTGACAAATCCTAATCTTGATCTATGCCAACCTGATGTCTACTACGCAACTTGTTCTTGTAGACTTGTTTTGGGCCTCCAAGCGCAGAGTTTTGTAGGACAGTAGCAATTTCCCTCAAGTGGATGACCTAAGGTTTATCAATCCGTGGGAGGCGTAGGATGAAGATGGTCTCTCTCAAGCAACCCTGCAACCAAATAACAAAAAGTCTCTTGTGTCCCCAACACACCAAATACAATGGTAAATTGTATAGGTGCACTAGTTCGGCAAAGAGATGGTAATAAAAGTGTAGTAATGATAGTAGATATTGATTTTGTAATAGTAACAATAAAAACAGCACGGTAGCAAGTAACCAAAGTGACAACCAAGAGCCTAAGCTTGGGGTTGCCCCGGAAGGCATCCCCTCTTTCGTCTTCGTCTATCGGTAACTTTACTTGAGGCTATATTTTTATTCACCACATGATATGTGTTTTGCTTGGAGCATCTTGTATGATTTGAGTCTTTGCTTTTTAGTTTACCACAATCATCCTTGCTGTACAAACCTTTTGGGAGAGACACGCATGAATCGGAATTTATTAGAATACTCTATGTGCTTCACTTATATCTTTTGAGCTAGATAATCTTGCTCTAGTGCCTCACTTATATCTTTTTAGAGCACAGTGGTGGTTTTATTTTATAGAAATTATTGATCTCTCATGCTTCACTTATATTATTTTGAGAGTCTTTTAGAACAGCATGTTAATTTGCTTTGGCTATAAAACTAGTCCTAATATGATGGGCATCCAAGATGGGAATAATTAAAACTTCCATATAAAGTGCATTGAATACTATGAGAAGTTTGATTCTTTATGATTGTTTTGAGATATGAAGATGGTGATATTAGAGTCATGCTAGTAGAGCAGTTGTGAATTTGAGAGATACTTGTGTTAAAGGTTGTGATTCCCGTAGCATGCACGTATGGTGAACCGTTATGTGATGAAGTTGGTGCATGATTTATTTATTGATTGTCTTCCTTATGACTGGCAGTCGGGGACGAGCGGTGGTCTTTTCCTACCAATCTATCCCCCTAGGAGCATGCGCATAGTACTTCGTTTCAATAACTAATAGATTTTTGCAATAAGTATGTGAGTTATTTATGACTAATGTTGAGTCCATGGATTATACGCACTCTCACCCTTACACCATTGCTAGCCTCTCTAGTACCACGCAACTTTCGCCGGTACCATACACCCACCATATACCTTCCTCAAAACAGCCACCATACCTACCTATTATGGCATTTCCATAGCCATTCCGAGATATATTGCCATGCAACTTTCCACCGTTCTGTTTATTATGACACGCTCCATCATTGCCATATTGCTTTGCATGATCATGTAGTTGACATCGTATTTGTGGCAAGTCCACCGTTCATAATTTTTCATACATGTCACTCTTGAATCATTGCACATCCCGGTATACCGCCGGAGGCATTCACATAAAGTCATATTTTTGTTCTAAGTATTGAGTTGTAATTCTTGAGTTGTAAATAAATAGAAGTGTGATGATCATCATTATTAGAGCATTGTCCCGTGTGAGAAAAAAAAGAGGCCAAAGAAGCCAATGAAAAAAAAGAGGCCAAAGAAGCCAAACAAAAAAAAGAGAGAAAAAGAGAGAAGGGGCAATGCTAATATCCTTTTACCACACTTGTGCTTCAAAGTAGCACCATGATCTTCATGATAGAGAGTCTCCTATGTTGTCACTTTCATATACTAGTGGGAATTTTTCATTATAGAACTTTGCTTGTATATTCCAATGATGGGCTTCCTCAAAATGGCCTAGGTCTTCATGAGCAAGCAAGCTGGATGCACACCCACTTAGTTTCTTTTTGAGCTTTCATACACTTATAGCTCTAGTGCATCCGTTGCATGGCAATCCCTACTCACTCACATTGATACCTATTGATGGGCAACTTCATAGCCCGTTGATACGCGTAGTTGATGTGAGACTATCTTCTCCCTTTTTGTCTTATCCACAACCACCATTCTATTCCACCTATAGTGCTATGTCCATGGCTCACGCTCATGTATTGCGTGAAGATTGAAAAAGTTTGATTGTTCCATGCTATTATATTATCCATCTTGGATGTTTTATATGCATTTATATGCTATTTTATATGATTTTGGGACTAACCTATTAACCTAGAGCCCAGTGCCAGTTTCTGTTTTTTCCTTGTTTTTGAGTTTTACAGAAAAGGAATACCAAACGGAGTCCAATTGACGTGCAAATTTTTGATGATTTTTTATGGACCAAAAGAAGCGCCCGGAGTAAAAGAGTTGGGCCAGAAGAGTCCTGAGCCATCCAAGAGGGTGGAGGGCGTGCCCCCTATCTCGTGGATGACTCGGAGACCCCCCTGACGTGAGACCGATGCCAAAAATTCCTATAAATACTGAAACCCCCAGAAAGAAACCTAGATTCAGGAGGTCTGCCGCCGCAAGCCTTTGTAGACACCAAAAGCCAATCGGGACCCTGTTCCGGCACCCTGACGGAGGGGGATCCATCACCGGTGGCCATCTACATCATCCCGATGTTCTCCATGACGAGGAGGGAGTAGTTCACCCTCGGGGCTGAGGGTATGTACCAGTAGCTATGTGTTTGATCTCTCTCTCTCTCTCCCATGTTCTTGATTTGGCACGATCTTGATGTGCCGCGAGCTTTGCTATTATAGTTGGATCCTACGATGATTCTCCCCCTCTACTCTCTTGTAATGGATTGAGTTTTCCCTTTGAAGTTATCTTATCGGATTGAGTCTTTAAGGATTTGAGAACACTTGATGTATGTCTTGCATGTGCTTATCTGTGGTGACAATGGGATATTCACGTGATCTACTTGATGTATGTTTTGGTGATCAACTTGGGGGTTCAGTGACCTTGTGAACTTATGCATAGGGGTTGGCACACGTTTTGGTTTTGACTCTGCGTTAGAAACTTTGGGGAACTCTTTGAAGTTCTTTGTGTTGGTTGAATAGATGAATCTGAGATTGTGTGATGCATATCGTATAATCATACCCACGGATACTTGAGGTGACATTGGAGTATCTAGGTGACCTTAGGGTTTTGGTTGATTTGTGTCTTAAGGTGTTATTCTAGTATGAACTCTAGGATAGATCGAATGGAAAGAATAGCTTCGTGTTATTTTACTACGGACTCTTGAATAGATCAATCAGAAAGGATAACTTTGATGTGGTTTCATACCCTACAATAATCTCTTCGTTTGTTCTCCGCTATTAGTGACTTTGGAGTGACTCTTTGTTGCATGTTGAGGGATTGTTATATGATCCAAATATGTTATTATTGTTGAGAGAACTTGCACTAGTGAAAGTATGAACCCTAGGCCTTGTTTCGAAGCATTGCAATACCGTTTGTGCTCACTTTTATCATTAGTTACCTTGCTGTTTTTATATTTTCAGATTACAAAAACCTATATCTACCATCCATATTGCACTTGTATCACTATCTCTTCGCCGAACTAATGCACCTATACAATTTACCATTGTATTGGGTGTGTTGGGGACAGAAGAGACTCTTTGTTATTTGGTTGCAGGGTCGCTTGAGAGAGACCATCTTCATCCTACGCCTCCCACAGATTGATAAATCTTAGGTCATCCACTTGAGGGAAATTTGCTACTGTCCTACAAACCTCTACACTTGGAGGCTCAACAACGTCTACAAGAAGAAGGCTGTGTAGTAGACTTCAAGCTATTTTCTGGCACCGTTGCCGGGGAGGTGAGTGCTTGAAGGTATATCTTTAGATCTTGCATTCGAATCTTTTAGTTTCTTGTTTTATCACTAGTTTAGTTTATAAAAGAAAACTACAAAAAAATGGAATTGAGGGTGCCTCATATGCTTCATCTTTTTAATATCTTTCGTGAAAATGATGGAAAGGAAAATTATGCTCAAGTGTTAGAAGAAATTTGCTTACGTGGAGAGTAGCAAAATTTCTATGCTTGTAGATCATGAAAAGAATGCTTTATGTAATAGTTATATTGTTTAATTCATTCATGATGCTACTGAAAATTATTATGAGGGAGGAATATATGCTTGTAGGAATTGCAATAATATCAAGTTTCCTCTCTATGTGTTGAAAATCTTGAAGTTATGCTTGTTTTGCTTTCCTATGCTAGTTGATTCTTGTTACCATAAGTTGTTTGCTCACAAAATCCCTATGCATAGTAAGTGGGTTAGACTTAAATGTGTTAGTCATATTCTTCATGATGCTCTCTTTGTGCTTCAATTCTTATCTTTTATGTGAGCATCATTGAAATTATCATGCCTAGCTAAAAAGGCATTAAAGAAAAGCGCTTGTTGGGAGACAACCCAATATTTACCCCTACTGTTTTTGTGTGTTCACATGATTAAGATACTGTAGTAATCATGTTTTATAGTTTTTGTTTCAATAAAGTGCCAAGTAGAACCTTTGGGAAGACTTCGGTGAAAGTTAATGTGATCTTGCTGTAAAAAACAGAAACTTTGCGCTCACGAGATTAGCTGTCATTTTTTACAGAACAGTGCTTTTAAGTTGATTCTTTTTTGCAGAAGATTAATAGACAAATTCCTCACGTCCAACAATTTATTTCAGAATTTTTGGAGTTAGAGAAGTATTCGAGAGTTACAGATTACTACAGACTGTTCTGTTTTTGACAGATTCTGTTTTCTATGTGTTGTTTGCTTATTTTGATGAATCTATAAGTAGCATCGGAGGGTATGAACCATAGAGAAGTTGGAATACAGTAGATATTACACCAATATGAATTTAGAATGAGTTCACAACAGTACCTAAGTGGTGATTTATTTTCTTATACTAACGGAGCTTACGAGTTTTCTTTTGAGTTTTGTGTTGTGAAGTTTTCAAGTTTTGGGTAAAGATTCGATGGACTATGGAATAAGGAGTGTCAAGAGCCTAAGCTTGGGGATGCCCAAGGAACCGCAAGGTAATATTTAAGGACAACCAAGAGCCTAAGCTTGGGGATGCCCCGGAAGGCATCCCCTCTTTCGTCTTCGTCTATCGGTAACTTTACTTGAGGCTATATTTTTATTCACCACATGATATGTGTTTTGCTTGGAGCATCTTGCATGATTTGAGCCTTTGCTTTTTATTTTACCACAATCATCCTTTATCGGGGGAAACGACACCTACGGGATCACGGAATCCCTTTTGCTACGGTTGGCGGGCGCGGGGCTGTGGAAAGAGCGGGATTGAGAGATCAACACCGGGGGGGGATTATCCAGGTTCGGGCCGCAAGTGATGCGTAATACCCTACTCCTGCTGGTTTCTGTTTATCTGGTGTTCTTGGACTAGCTACAAGGCGTGCAGGGTCCAAAAAGTCCGAATCCTCTCCCAGTACACCGGGGGCCTCCTTTTGTAGACAAAGGGGCTGCCATAGTGGCACACATGAGGCGGAAAGCTATACAGTGGTCGAATCTATCCTCTGGCACCGCAGGACAAACTCATTTAATGCGCTGCCGATGTGCCCCTCTTGCTTTATCGGGGACGGGAAGGAAGCTCGTCCCAGCTATCGCCGCCTCGCCTGGCTTTGACGCGTGTCCGAACTGACGAGGCGTGTAGTGCCACGCCGGTTGGCTGGCTGCTGAGTTGGTGCGGTGGCAGAGTCTTCACGAAGATTTGCATGCCAACACGCAGGTGCTTGCTGAGTTGGTCTAGAGGCCGCACGTCGCCACGCAGGTGCTCGCCTAGTTGGTGGGCTGGCAGCTGTATGGGAACGGCGGGGGAATCTTTGCAGATGTGGGCCTGGTCACGGCCACGCGGATGTCTTCGGCAAGGGTCTTGCCGGGGCACCGGCAAGGGTCTTGCCGTGGTACCGCGGTCATCCCCGGCAAGGATCTTGCCGGGGGTCTCATGGGTTTCCTTGGCAACAATCTTGCCGAGGATCGTCGTCTTCTGGTTCTCATCTGATCTTGTGTGCTTATGATCTTCACAAAGATCTGCATACCACCACGGAGGTGCCTCCCGAGCCTTGGTTTCAATTTGGTTGTTGGTGTTGGAACTCTTGGGCTCAAGGGTGGCGGCTCTCCTGGTGTCGGGCAAGTTGCCCCGGCAAGGGTCTTGCCGGGGCCGCGGGGGTCGCCCCGGCAAGGGTCTTGCCGGGGGAGTCCACCTCGCCCCTCTGCTCTTTGCGTTTCTGTCTTGGCCTTGATCTGGTTGTCTTGTGGTCTTGCTTCCTCCGCCCCGCCAAGGGTGGCCAGGGGCGTGGGGCTGCAACTACTCGCGCACAAGTAAAGGGGTGCTAAAAGGGACCCCTACTTTTGTACGCCGACAGGAGCCCCCGGGCCTGGGCCACATATAAGCGCGGGGCGTTATTGGGCCAGGCCCAGAATGGTGCGCGGGCAGCACGTGCGGTGGAGTTTTTACCGCAGTAACTCCCTCGCTCGTTGCGCTTCCCCACGACCCGCGTTGAACGCGTGACGTGGGGGTCGTGCGTGACGTGGGCGCCATGCGTGGGGCGGTCGCTGCCCTCATGCGTCACATCATAGTAAATGGTAAAGAGGCGGCCCACGCCTTCCCCATAAAAAAGGGAAAACCGCGAGCGCGCTGCTCATTTACCCTCTGCGCCACTTCCAATCTCGGAACCGCCGTTCCTCTCTTCTTCCTCAGCCGGAAGAGCCGAAGCTCCCGCCTCTGTCCGCCGCCGCCGCACCTCCATTGCCCTCAACCTCACCTCTTCCCCGGCCGCCATGGTGCCTAAAACCAGCAGAGGCAAGGGAGTGGCCGAGGACGCCGGGGAGAAGGAGCTGCCGGAGAGCGAGCTTGCGGTACTCCGGACGCAGCTTGCCTACTTCCCCTTGACAGTCGATGCGGTCCCCCTCAGGGACTACTTCAGGCCTTTGTGGGGGAGGAAGACGACGGGCCATCCAGCCACGCACATCATCCCCGCTGATTTCGCTAAGGCCGGCCCGAATCGGTACGCCTTCTTCATTGACTACTTCTCCTGCGGGCTCTGCCCCCTTTTTTCGATTTTTTTCAACGATGTCATGCACACCTATGGCTTCCATCTCCTTGATTTCACGCCAAATGCGGTGGCGTGCATGGCTTCCTTTGCCAATCTCTGCGAGGGCTTCGCCGGGATGCTCCCTAGTACGACGCTCTTCCGCCACTACTTCTATCCCCGCATCCAGGCGGGGGGGGGGGGTGCTATCTCCGGCTGCGTCACCTGGATCCCACGGACACAAGAGAAGGGGACGTATCCGGAGGGCGCCCGGAAGGACAGGTGGGATGAGTGGCGGAGCCGGTGGTTATGGATCGAGGAGAAGGACCCACCGGAGTTGTGCCGGGTTCGCCAGAGTCCGCCGGCCCACCGCAAGGACTGGGGCAACGTTGATGCCAACGACAAGAAGCTCACGGCCGCCACCACTAGGATTCATCGCCTCACCAAGGCCGGGCTTACCCTTGAGATGATCGGGGCCGATTTCATCCGCCGCCGAATTGCTCCACTGCACAACAAGGGGAGGCCGGCTTGGCTCTTCAGGAACGCGGCCGACATCATGTGGCTTTGCCCTGGTTTGAAGCACAACTTCATGGTGATGGGGCATGCCCATTTCTGTCAAAGGCTCTTCCAGCTCGACGTGAACAGCGACAGCAGGGCGGAGAGGAGCGGCAAGGCTGCGAAGGCCGGCAAGGCCATCAAGGGGCCCCTGTTCGGGTTGCTGGCGGGAGTGGTCCCGCTGAGCAATAACTCTCGCCAGTCCGCCATCATTGCCATGATGTCGGACTTCAACGCGCACGGCCTTGACCCGTCTTGGGCCGAGCCACCAGCGGAGAAGGTGCAGGAGTTCTTCGACACCTTGTCAGAGGCTTACGTCCGCGATGAGCCGCTGCTCGTCCAGGACACCACCAAAGGAGGAGCCGGACTACATTGCTGCCAGGGCGGCGGAGGCGGCGCTTGCCCGGGAGGCCGGCAGCACTGGCCATGTGGAGGATGAGGCCGACTCAGCTGCGGAGGAGAAGGAGCTTGCCCAGTGGGCGGAGTCCGTTGGGGAGGCCAGCAGCGCTGACACCGGGGCCCCTCTCATTGAAGATGTGGTCGAGGAGGAGATCGAGGAGGAGGCCGAGGCTGGCGATCCCCCGGCCGCAGGGAAGAGACGCGTCCTGCGCCGGGCTGGCTCTGGCGAACCAGTCCGGTCTGGCAAGGCCGCGCAGCGGCAACAGGCCCAGGACCAGTTCGTGCGTCAGACAAGGGCTGCGGCGGCGAAGAAGGTGGTGAAGGCCACGGTGGCGAAGAAGAAGGTGACCGCCTCTTCTTCGTCCAAGCGTCACCGGACTCCATCCCCTTCCCCTCCTCCCGCAGATGTCGGCCCGGAGGTCGACTTTGATCTTGGGTCTCTCAGCCCAAGGAGGAAGAGGAAGGCAATGGAAGAGGAGGTGGAGGATGAGTAAGCATCCTGCCCTTCATCATCCCCGACCTTTCAGATCGTGCCGCTGTTCTTGACTTGTTTTCATCTTTGCAGGGATAGGGAGGCGTTGGCCCAGAGGGTGGCGAAGAGGGCCAAGGCCTCGGCGGGCGAGAAGCCCCCGGCGGGCACTCCGAACACGCCGGTGTTGGTGCAGAGCAGCCCGGAAACCAGCCCCCGGTGTAGCCCTCGCTCCAGCCCCTAGCGTAAGCTCATCACTTACTCCTCCATTGACGAACTTTGGGGTGTGAGTTCTTGACGCTGACCTTGCCGGGTTCGCAGGAGGAGAACGGCAGCAGGAGGTGCCGCCGAGGGCCACTCCCAACACGTCGCCCCCCTTGACTACGCCGCCCAGAGGGGCGTCCCCGGCAAGGGCATCCACCACTGATCCCACACATATGGAGGAGGAGAGGGCAAGCTTGGGTGCCGATGGTCCCGCCCTGGCAACGAATGTTGGTGGGGAGGGCGCCACTTCTTCCAGCCTGCTGCGGGTAAGTTGTTTGTTTTCTGTTCTTTTTCTTTCTTCTTCTTTTTGAATCTTGACCTTGGCCCCGTTTCATCCTCTCTTCTTGGTATCTAGATCCTTCCCCGGCGGACCGGGAGGATATCGACACCGTTATCGAGGAGGTGGCCAAGGACGTCGAGGCCGAGGCCAACAAGATCGCCGCCGAGGAGGCCGCCAAGACCGCCGCTGGAGAGGCTGTCAAGGAGCCTGCCGGGGAGGCCGACAAGGCCGCTGTTGAGGAGGACGGCAAGGCCGCTGCTGAGGAGGCCAGCACGGGGCCTGCCGGGGAGGGGGTGGTTGACGACCAACCTTCCTCCTCCGCTGCCTCCGGCTCAGGCAAGTACCTGAAGGTGAGCGATGACCTGTTCGTCCACCTCCCAGGGACAGCGAGCACCAGGGCGCCCACCGAGGGGGAGGTGTTCGACGATGAGGTACTCGCCACCGTCGGGCTTGAGGTTGTTGTTGAACCGAGCGCTGGTGGCGGCGGTTCCCAGGAGGAGGAGCTCCTTCGGGCCATGAGCGCCAACTTCCAGAAGCTCCAGGTGCTTCACCATGCCCGCCTGGACAAGGCAAAGTCCAGGATGGCGGCGGTGGACCAGGCGGATGCAGATTTCAAGGAGTGCGTCACTGAGACATAGGCCTGGCTCCGCGACGCCCACCAGGAACTGAAGGAGATCCAAGGCGAGCTGGCCGAGCGCAAACAAGAGCTCCTCCTGAAGCAAGCTGACATCGAAAAGGCCGAGGAGCTGGCGAAGGAGCAGGCCACCAAAGATGAGGCCGCTTGGCAACAGCACCAGGCTCTGCTGAACTCCCAGGAGGAGGACCTTGCCGGCTGTGAGGGGGCGCTCACTGCAACACTCCACGGCAAGGATGAGGAGACCGAGAAGCTTGTCGCGCAGCAGACTCAGGAGCGGGAGCAGAGGCACAGGGAGGTGCTCAATGCCCAAGCTCTAGTCCATGCTGTCAAGGTAAAGGAGCTGGAGGTGGAGCGGGATGTGTTGGAAATATGCCCTAGAGGCAATAAAAAATGGTTATTATTGTATTTCCTTGTTCATGGTAATTGTCTATTGTTCATGCTATAATTGTATTAACTGGAAACCGTAATACATGTGTGAATACATAGACCACAACATGTCCCTAGTAAGCCTCTAGTTGACTAGCTCGTTGATCAATAGATGGTTATGGTTTCCTGACCATGGACATTGGATGTCATTGATAAAGGGATCACATCATTAGGAGAATGATGTGATGGACAAGACCCAATCCTAAGCATAGCACAAGATCGTGTAGTTCGTTTGCTAGAGCTTTTCTAATGTCAAGTATCATTTCCTTAGACCATGAGATTGTGCAACTCCTGGATACCGTAGGAGTGCTTTGGGTGTATCAAACGTCACAACGTAACTGGGTGACTATAAAGGTGCACTACAGGTATCTCCGAAAGTGTCTGTTGGGTTGGCATGAATCGAGACTGGGATTTGTCACTTCGTATGATGGAGAGGTATCGCTGGGCCCACTCGGTAATGCATCATCATAATGAGCTCAATGTGACTAATGAGTTAGCCACAGGATCATCCGTTACGGAACGAGTAAAGAGACTTGCCGGTAATGAGATTGAACAAGGTATTGGGATACCGACGATCAAATCTCGGGCAAGTAACATACCGGTGGACAAAGGGAATTGTATACGGGATTGATTGAATCCCCGACATCGTGGTTCATCCGATGAGATCATCGTGGAACATGTGGGAGCCAACATGGGTATCCAGATCCCGATGTTGGTTATTGGCCGGAGAATGTCTCGGTCATGTCTACATGGTTCACGAACCCGTAGGGTCTACACACTTAAGGTTCGGTGACGCTAGAGTTGTTATGGGAAATAGTATGTGGTTACCGAAGGTTGTTCGGAGTCCCGGATGAGATCCCGGACGTGACGAGGAACTCCGGAATGGTCCGGAGGTGAAGATCTATATATTGGACGAAGGGTACTGGAGTCCGGAATTGTTCTGGGAGTACTGGGTGACGACCAGCGTGACCAAAAGGTGTTTCGGAGGCCCCGACAAGCGTTGGGGGGCCTTATGGGCCAAGGGGAGGGGGCACATCAGCCCACTAAGGGCTGTGCGCCCCTCCCACCCCATCTCACGTAACGTGGAGAGGTGGGGGCGCCTCCCCTAGGGCAGCCACCCCTCCCGGCTTGGGGGGCAAGTTTCCTAGGGGTCGGTGCGCCCAAACCCATCTAGGGTTTCCCCTGTGGCCGCCGCCCCTCCCCTAGGGAACCCTAGGGCGCCTCCTCCACCCCCTTCCCCCTATATATAGTGAGGGAGAGAGAGGGCAGCCGCACCCCTTGCCTGGCGCAGCCCTCTCCTCCTCCGTAGTGCTTAGCGAACCTCTGCCGGAGAACCACGAGCTCCATCGCCACCACGCCGTCGTGCTGCTAGAGTTCTCCCTCAACTTCTCCTCTCCCCTTGCTGGATCAAGAAGGAGGAGACGTCCCCGGGCTGTACGTGTGTTGAACGCGGAGGCCCCGTCCGTTCGGCGCTAGATCGGATCTTCCACGATTTGAATCGCCGCGAGTATGACTCCATCAACCACGTTCTTGTAACGCTTCCGCTTAGCGATCTTCAAGGGTATGAAGATGCACTCCCTCTCTCTCTCGTTGCTAGCATCTCCTAGATTGATCTTGGTGACACGTAGGAAAATTTTGAATTATTGCTACGTTCCCCAACAGTGGCATCATGAGGTAGGTCTATGCGTAGATTCTAGGCACGAGTAGAACACAAAGTAGTTGTGGGCGATGATTTGTTCAATTTGCTTACCGTTACTAGTCTTATCTTGATTCGGCGGCATTGTGGGATGAAGCGGCCCGGACCGACCTTACACGTACTCTTACGTGAGACAGGTTCCACCGACTGACATGCACTTGATGCATAAGGTGGCTAGCGGGTGTCTGTGTCTCCCACTTTAGTCGGATCGGATTCGATGAAGAGGGTCCTTATGAAGGGTAAATAGCAATTGACATATCACCGTTGTGGCTTTTGTGTAGGTAAGAAACGTTCTTGCTAGAAACCCATAGCAGCCACGTAAAACATGGAACAACAATTAGAGGACGTCTAACTTGTTTTTGCAGGGTATGCTATGTGATGTGATATGGCCAAAAGGATGTGATGAATTATATATATGTGATGTATGAGATTGATCATGTTCTTGTAATAGGAATCACGACTTGCATGTCGATGAGTATGACAACCGGCAGGAGCCATAGGAGTTGTCTTAATTTATTATATGACCTGCGTGTCAATGAAAAACTCCATGTAATTACTTTACTTTATTGCTAACCGTTAGCCATAGTAGTAGAAGTAATAGTTGGCGAGACAACTTCATGAAGACACGATGATGGAGATCATGGTGTCATGCCGGTGACGAAGGTGATCATGCCGCGCCTCGAAGATGGAGATCAAAAGGCGCAAGATGATATTGGCCATATCATGTTACTTTATGATTTGCATGTGATGTTTGTCATGTTTACATCTTATTTGCTTAGAACGACGGTAGCATAAATAAGATGATCCCTCGCTAAAATTTCAAGAAAGTGTTCCCCCTAACTGTGCACCGTTGCGAAGGTTTGTTGTTTCGAAGCACCACGTGATGATCGGGTGTGATAGATTCTAACGTTCGCATACAACGGGTGTAAGCCAGATTTACACATGCGAGACACTTAGGTTGACTTGACGAGCCTAGCATGTACAGACATGGCCTCGAAACACAAGAGACCGAAAGGTCGAACATGAGTCGTATAGTAGATACGATCAACATGAATATGTTCACCGATGATGACTAGTCCGTCTCACGTGATGATCGGACACGGCCTAGTTGACTCGGATCATGTATCACTTAGATGACTAGAGGGATGTCTATCTAAGTGGGAGTTCATTAAATAATCAAATGAACTTAATTATCATGACATAGTCAAAAGGTCTTTGCAAATTATGTCGTAGCTTACGCTTTGGTTCTACTGTTTAAGACATGTTCCTAGAGAAAATTTAGTTGAAAGTTGATAGTAGAAATTATGCGGACTGGGTCCGTAAACTGAGGATTATCCTCATTGCTGTGCAGAAGGCTTATGTCCTTAATGCACCGCTCGGTGTGCTGAACCTCGAGCGTCGTCTGTGGATGTTGCGAAACATCTGACATACACGTTTTGATGACTACGTGATAGTTCAGCGCGTAATGCTAACGGTTTAGAATTGTGGCACCAAAGACGTTTTTGAAACATCGCAGAACATATGAGATGTTCCAAAGACTGAAATTGGGATTTCAGACTAGTGCCCACGTCAAGAGGTATGAGACCTCTGACAAGTTTCTTAAGCCTGCAAACTAAGGGAGAAAATCTCAATCGTTGAGCATGTGCTCAGATTGTCTGAGTACTACAATCGCTTGAATCGAGTGGGAGTTAATCTTCCAGATGAGATAGTGATGGTTCTCCATAGTCACTGCCACCAAGCTATTAGAGCTTCGTGATGAACTATAACATATCAGGGATAGACATGATGATCCTTGAGCAATTCGCGATGTTTGACACCGCGAAAGTAGAAATCAAGTAGGAGCATCAATTGTTGATGCTTAGTAAAACCACTAGTTTCAAGAAGGGCAAGGGAAAGAAGGGATACTTCATGAAATGACAAATCAGGTGCTGCTCTAGTGAAGAAACCCAAGGTTGAACCCAAACCCGAGACTAAGTGCTTATGTAATGAGGGGAACGGTCACTGAAGCAGAACTACCCTAGAGACTTGGTAGATGAGAAGGCTAGCAAGGTCGACAGAAGTATTTTGAATATACGTTATATTATTGTGTACTTTACTAGTACTCCTAGTAGCACCAGGGTAATAAATACTGGTTCGGTTGCCAAGTGTTAGTAAATCGAAATAAAAGGCTACGGAGACTAGCTAAAGGAGAGATGACGATATGTGTTGGAAGTGTTTCCAAGGTTGATGTGATCAAACATCGTACGCTCCCTCTACCATCGGGATTGGTGTTAAACCTAAATGATTGTTATTTGGTGTTTGCGTTGAGCATAGACATGATTGGATTATGTTTATCGCAATACGGTTATTCATTTAAGGAGAATAATGGTTACTCTGTTTATTTGAATAATACCAATGGTTTATTGAATCTCGATCGTAGTGATACACATGTTCATGCCAAAAGATATAAGATAGTAATGATAGTACCACATACTTGTGGCACTGCCATTTGAGTCATATTGGTATAAAACGCATGAAGAAGCTCCATGTTGATGGATCTTTGGACTCACTCGTTTTTGGAAAGATTGAGACATGCGAACCATGTCTATTGGTATATATGCATGAAGAAACTCCATACAGATGGATCATTTGGACTCACTTGATTTTGAATCACTTGAGACATGCAAATCATACCAGATGGGCAAGACGACTAAAAGGCCTCGTTTTCAGTAAGATGGAACAAGAAAGCAACTTGTTGGAAGAAATACATTTTGATGTGTGCAGTCCAATGAGTGCTGAGGCACGCAGTGGATATCGTTATGTTCTTACTTCACAGATGATTTGAGTAGATGCTAAGTATATTTATTTGATGAAAAACAAGTCTGAATTATTGAAAGGTTTAAGTAATTTCAGAGTGAAGTTGAAGATCGTCGTGACAAGAGGATAAAATGTCTATGATATGATCATAGAGATGAATATCTGAGTTACGAGTTTGGCACACAATTAAGACATTGTGGAAATTGTTTCACAACTAATACCGCCTGGAACACCATAGTGTGATGGTGTGTCCGAACATCATAACTGCACCCTATTGGATATGGTGCATACCATGATGTCTCTTATCGAATTACCACTATCGTTTATGGGTTAGGCATTAGAGACAACCGCATTCACTTTAAATAGGGCACCACGCAATTCCGTTGAGACGACACCGTATGAACTATGGTTTAGAGAAACCTAAGCTGTCGTTTCTTAAAAGTTTGGGGCTGCGACGCTTATGTGAAAAAGTTTCAGGCTGATAAGCTCGAACCCAAAGCGGATAAATGCATTTTCATAGAATACCCAAAATAGTTGGGTATACCTCCTATTTCAGATCCGGAAGCAAAAGTGATTGTTTCTAGAAATGGGTCCTTTCTCGAGGAAAAGTTTCTCTCGAAAGAATTGAGTGGGAGGATGGTGGAGACTTGATGAAGTTATTGAACCGTCACTTCAACTAGTGTGTAGTAGGGCACAAGAAGTTGTTACTGTGGCACCTACACCAATTGAAATGGAAGCTTATGATAGTGATCATGAAACTTCAGATCAAGTCACTACCAAACCTCGTAGGTCGACAAGGATGCATACTACTTCAGAGTGGTACGTAATCCTGTCTTGGAAGTCATGTTGCTAGACAACAATGAACCTACGAGCTATGAAGAAGCGATGGTGGGCCCGGATTCCGACGAGTGGCTCAAGGCCATAAAATCCGAGAGAGGATCCATGTATAAAACCAAAGTATAGACTTTGGAAGAACTACTTGATGGTCATAAGGCTGTTGGGTGCAGATGGATTTTAAAAGGAAGACGGACCATGATGGTAAGTGTCATCATTAAGAAAGCTCGACTTGTCGTTAAGATATTTTCCGATAAGTTCAAGGAGTTGACTACGATGAGACTTTCTCACTCGTAGCGATGCTAAGAGTCTGTTGGAATTATATTAGCAGTTACTGCATTATTTATGAAATCTTGCAGATAGGATGTCAAAACATTGTTTCCTCGACGATTTTCTTGAGGAAAGGTTGTATGTGATACAACCAGAAGGTTTTGTCAATCCTGAAAGATGCTAACAAGTATGGAAAGCTCCAACAATCCTTCTAAGGACTGGAGTAAGCATCTCGGAGTTGGAATGTATGCCCTGATGAGATGATCAAAGATTTTGGGTTTATACAAAGTTTATGAGAAACTTGTATTTCCAAAGAAGTGAGTGGGAGCACTATAGAATTTTTGATCAGTATATGTTGTTAACATATTGTTGATCGGAAATGATATAGAATTTCTGGAAAGCATACAGGGTTATTTGAAAAGTATTTTTCAATGGAAAACCTGGATTAAGCTACTTGAACATTGAGCATCAAGATCTATAAGGATAGATCAAAACTGCTTAATAGTACTTTCAAATGAATACATACCGTGACAAGATTTTGAAGGAGTTCAAAATAGATTAGCAAAGAAGGAGTTCCTGGCTGTGTTACAAGGTGTGAGTATTGAGTAAGACTCAAGAACTGACCACGGCAGAAGAGAGAGAAAGGACGAAGGTCGTCCCCTATGCTTTAGACGTAGGCTCTACAGTATGCTATGCTGTGTACCGCACCTGAAGTGTGCCTTGCCATGAGTCAGTCAAGGGGTACAAGAGTGATCCAGGAACGGATCACATGACAGCGGTCGAACTTATCCTTAGTAACTAGTCGACTAAGGAATTTTCTCGATTACGGAGGTGGTAAAAGAGTTCGTCGTAAACGGTTACGTCGATGCAAACTTTGACACTAATCCCGATGACTCTAAGTAGTAAACCGGATTCGTATAGTAAAGCAGTTATTTGGAATAGCTCCAAGTAGCGCGTGGTAGCTGCATCTACAAGATGACATAGAGATTTGTAAAGCACACACGGATCTGAAAGGTTCAGACCCGTTTACTAATAACCTCTCTCACAAGCGAGATATGAACCAACCCCATGGGTGTTGGATTCATTAGAATCACATAGTGATGTGAACTAGATTATTGACTCTAGTGCAAGTGGGAGACTATTGGAAATATGCCCTAGAGGTAATAATAAAATGGTTATTATTGTATTTCCTTGTTCATGATAATTGTCTATTGGTCATGCTATAATTGTATTAACTGGAAACCGTAATACATGTGTGAATACATAGACCACAACATGTCCCTAGTAAGCCTCTAGTTTACTAGCTCGTTGATCAATAGATGGTTATGGTTTCCTGACCATGGACATTGGATGTCATTGATAACGGGATCACATCACTAGGAGAATGATGTGATGGACAAGACCCAATCCTAAGCATAGCACAAGATCGTGTAGTTCGTTTGCTAGAGCTTTTCTAATGTCAAGTATCATTTCCATAGACCATGAGATTGTGCAACTCCCGGATACCGTAGGAGTGCTTTGGGTGTATCAAACGTCACAACGTAACTGGGTGACTATAAAGGTGCACTACAGGTATCTCCGAAAGTGTCTGTTGGGTTGGCACGAATCAAGACTGGGATTTGTCACTTCGTATGACGGAGAGGTATCTCTGGGCCCACTCAGTAATGCATCATCATAATGAGCTCAATGTGACTAATGAGTTAGCCACAGGATCATGCGTTACGGAACGAGTAAAGAGACTTGCCGGTAACGAGATTGAACGAGGTATTGGGATACCGACGATCGAATCTCGGGCAAGTAACATACCGGTGGACAAAGGGAATTGTATACGGGATTGATTGAATCCCCGACATCGTGGTTCATCCGATAAGATCATCATGGAACATGTGGGAGCCAACATGGGTATCCAGATCCCACTGTTGGTTATTGGCCGAAGAACGTCTCGGTCATGTCTACATGGTTCCCGAACCCGTAGGGTCTACACACTTAAGGTTCGGTGACGCTAGAGTTGTTATGGAAATAGTATGTGGTTACCAAAGGTTGTTCGGAGTCCCGGATGAGATCCCGGACATGATGAGGAACTCCGAAATGGTCCGGAGGTGAAGATCGATATATTGGACGAAGGGTATTGGAGTCCGAAATTGTTCTGGGAGTACCGGGTGACGACCAGCGTGACCGAAAGGTGTTTCGGAGGCCCCGACAAGCGTTGGGGAGCCTTATGGGCCAAGGGGAGGGGGCACATCAGCCCACTAAGGGGCTGTGCGCCCCTCCCACCCCATCTCACGTAACATGGAGAGGTGGGGGCGCCTCCCCTAGGGCAGCCACCCCTCCCGGCTTGGGGGGCAGGTTTCCTAGGGGTGGGGGCGCCCATACCCATCTAGGGTTTCCCCTGTGGCCGCCGCCCCTCCCCTAGGGAACCCTAGGGCGCCTCCTCCACCCCCTTCCCCCTATATATAGTGAGGGAGAGAGAGGGCAGCCACACCCCTTGCCTGGCGCAGCCCTCTCCTCCTCCAACTCCTCCTCCTCCTTCGTAGTGCTTAGCGAAGCTCTGCCGGAGAACCACGAGCTCCATCGCCACCACGCCGTCGTGCTGCTGGAGTTCTCCCTCAACTTCTCCTCTCCCCTTGCTGGATCAAGAAGGAGGAGATGTCCCCGTGCTGTATGTGTGTTGAACATGGAGGCGCTGTCCGTTCGGCGCTAGATCAGATCTTCCGCGATTTGAATCGCCGCGAGTACGACTCCATCAACCGCGTTCTTGTAACGCTTCCGCTTAGCGATCTTCAAGGGTATGAAGATGCACTCCCTCTCTCTCGTTGCTAGCATCTCCTAGATTGATCTTGGTGACACGTAGGAAAATTTTGAATTATTGCTACGTCCCCAACAGGATGGCCTGAAGAGCCAGGCCCTGGAGGTAGCGAAGGAGAAGGAAACGCTCAACGGCGCCTTGGTGGAGGTGCTGGCCACCGTCCTTGGCAAGGCTGAGCAGCTCTCCAAGGCCAACGACTCCATCAAAGACCTGAAGCGGGAGCTAGAGGGCTAGGGGACGCTTTCGGAGGTCAGGGCTGGGGAAGAAACCCTGACCAAGGACCTGGAGAAGGAGAGGCAGCTGCGGAGGAATGACGCCGCCAACCACGAGGATTACGTGAAGGGCGAAAACCTCTGGGTTAGCCACCTCGCTGATGTTGCCGGCAAGATCACCACGAAGCTGGCGGCCATGGGGATGCCAAACGTGAGCTACGTCCCGGAGCCGAACGTGAGTCCCAATGCCAAACTGACCCTGTTCTTCCAGGGCGTTCTTGGAGCCCTGGAGCAGTTCCGCTCCAACAAAGCGACCTCTCTGGCCAATGAGGCCCGGATGCTCTGCTGGGGCGTCCTGACCAAGGTGCTCACCAAGGTGGCGTACTGGAACCCCAACCTCGACTTCGACGCCGTGCTGGAGAGCTTGACGGAGGACGTGGAGCTCGCGACGCTCGAGGAGCATATCGAGCCCATCATCAGTCGCGTCGACGGAGTTCGGAGGATAGAGGGCTAGTGCCGAGACTAGGCACCCCGTTTCTCATCATCACTGCGAGTTCAAGACCAAGACAGTTTTATCTTAAGTTAGAACCGCAACGATTAGTTGATGTAATATAACTCTGCAATACTTAAATATCACGCATGCTATCTTCCCGTTAGATCTTTCTTTGTATGTTCGCACCCTACGCTTGTTGAGATAAGGCTACCGGCGCGTAAACCCATGCCGTGGTGCTTTGAGGACGGATCCTTAGCACCCTGCCGGACGGGCGCTTGCTGCCGGGCAAGCCACCTTGCCGCTGCCAGCGCAGTCGCTTGAACCATCGAGCGGAGTTGAAACAGGACAAGAGCGCCGCTGGTAGCGGGTAGGCCACCTTGCCGTTCTCAGGGCGGCCGCATGATCTGTCGAGCGGACTCGAGACAGAGACAAGGGCATTGCCAATAGCAGAAGGGACCCATTGCATGCAGGTTTCCCGTACAAGGAACGAGATCTTTCGGGGAAGACAGACTTATATAAATGAAATTAGCCAAAATTTCGCATGGCTTAGCTTTTTGGGGCCACGCGGATAGCCGTCGAGGCTGCGGATAGCACCAGAGGGCGGCTGGTCGACGTCGCCCTCTCCCTTCGAGCCGTCCTCATGGAAAAGTCGTTGCTTCGGCTCCAAAACCAGATTGCCACGGCCCACGCCCCCTACCTGGCGCGCCAAAGATGTCGGGGGAAATGACACCTACGGGATCACGAGGAATCCCTTTTGCTACGGTTGGCGGGCGCGGGGCTGTGGAAAGAGCGGGATTGAGAGATCAATGCGGGGGGGGGGGGGATTATCCACGTTCGGGCCACAAGTGATGCGTAATACCCTACTCCTGCTGGTTTCTGTTTATCTGGTGTTCTTGGACTAGCTACAAGGCGTGCAGGGTCCAAAAAGTCCGAATCCTCTCCAAGTATGCCACGGGCCTCCTTTTATAGACAAAGGGGCTGCCACAGTGGCACACAGGAGGTGGAAAGCTATACAGTGGTCGAGTCTATCCTCTGGCACCGTAGGACAAACGCATTTAATGAGCTGCCAACGTGCCCCTCTTGCTTTATCGGGGATGGGAAGGAAGCTCATCCCAGCTGTCGCCGCCTCGCCTGGCTTCGACGCACGTCCGAACAGACGAGGCGTGTAGTGCCGCGCCGGCTGGCTGGCTGCTGAGTTGGTGCGGTGGCAGAGTCTTCACGAAGATCTGCATGCCACCACGCAGGTGCTTGCTGAGTTGGTCTAGAGGCCGCACGTCGCCACGCAGGTGCTCGCCTAGTTGGTCGGCTGGCAGCTATATGGGAACGACGGTGGAATCTTGGCAGATGTGGGCCTGGTCGCGGCCCCGCGGATGTATTTGGCAAGGGTCTTGCCGTGGTACCGCGGTCATCCCCGGCAAGGATCTTGCCGGGGGTCTCGTGGGTTTCCTTGGCAAGGATCTTGCCGAGGATCGTCGTGTTCTGGTTCTCATCTGATCTTGTGTGCTTCTGATCTTCACAAAGATCTGCATACCACCATGGAGGTGCCTCCCGAGCCTTGGTTCCAATTTGGTTGTTGGTGTTGGAACTCTTGGGCTCAAGGGTGGTGGCTCTGCTGGTGTCAGGCAAGTTGCCCCGGCAAGGCTCTTGCCGGGGGAGTCCACCTCGCCCCTCTACTCTTTGCATTTCTGTCTTGGTGTTGCTCTGGTTGTCTTGTGGTCTTGCTTCCTCCGCCCCGCCAATGGTGGCCAGGGGCGTGGGGCTGCGACTGCCCGTGCACAAGTAAAGGGGTGCAAAAAGGGACCCCTACTTTTGTATACCGACATCCTTGCCGTACACACCATTTGGGAGAGACATGCATGAATAGGAATTTATTAGAATACTCTATGTGCTTCACTTATATCTTTTGAGCTAGATAATTTTGCTCTAGTGCCTCACTTATATCTTTTTAGAGCACGGTGGTGGTTTTATTTTATAGAAATTATTGATCTCTCATGCTTCAGTTATATTATTTTGAGAGTCTTTTAGAACAACATGTTAATTTGCTTTGGCTATAAAACTAGTCCTAATATGATGGGCATCCAAGATGGGTATAATAAAAACTTTCATATAAAGTGCATTGAATACTACGAGAAGTTTGATTCTTTATGATTGTTTTGAGATATGAAGATGGTGATATTAGAGTCATGCTAGTAGAGCAGTTGTGAATTTGAGAGATACTTGTGTTAAAGGTTGTGATTCCCGTAGCATGCACGTATGGTGAACCATTATGTGATGAAGTTGGAGCATGATTTATTTATTGATTGTCTTCCTTATGAGTGGCGGTCGGGGACGAGTGATGGTGTTTTCCTACCAATCTATCCCCCTAGGATCATGCGCATAGTACTTTGTTTTGATGACTAATATATTTTTGCAATAAGTATGTGAGTTCTTTATGACTAATGTTGAGTCCATGGATTATACGCACTCTCAACCTTCCACCAGTGCTAGCCTCTCTAGTACCGCGCAACTTTCACCGGTACCATACACCCACCATATACCTTCCTCAAAACATCCACCATACCTACCTATTATGGCATTTCCATAGCCATTCCGAGATATATTGCCATGCAACTTTCCACCGTTCCGTCTATTATGACACGCTCCATCATTGTCATATTGCTTTGCATGATCATGTAGTTGACATCGTATTTGTGGCAAGGCCACCGTTCATAATTTTTCATACATGTCACTCTTGAATCATTGCACATCCTGGTATACCGCCGGAGGCATTCACATAGAGTCATATTTTTGTTCTAAGTATTGAGTTGTAATTCTTGAGTTGTAAATAAATAGATGTGTGATGATCATCATTATTAGAGCATTGTCCCGTGTGAGTAAAAAAAGAGAGGCCAAAGAAGCCAATGAAAAAAAGAGGCCAAAGAAGCCAAACAAAAAAAAGAGAGAGAAAAGGAGAGAAGGGGCAATGCTACTATCCTTTTACCACACTTGTGCTTCAAAGTAGCACCATGATCTTAATGATAGAGAGTCTCCTATGTTGTCACTTTCATATACTAGTGGGAACTTTTCATTATAGAACTTGGCTTGTATATTCCAATGATGGGCTTCCTCAAAATTCCCTAGGTCTTCATGAGCAAGCAAGTTGGATACACACCCACTTAGTTTCTTTTGTGCTTTCATACACTTATAGCTCTAGTGCATCCGTTGCATGGCAATCCCTACTCACTCATATTTATATCTATTGATGGGCAACTTCATAGCCCGTTGATACGCCTAGTTGATGTGAGACTATCTTCTCCCTTTTTGTCTTATCCACAACCACCATTCTATTCCACCTATACTGCTATGTCCATGGCTCACGCTCATGTATTGCGTGAAGATTGAAAAAGTTTGAGAACATCAAAAGTATGAAACAATTGCCTGGCTTGTCATCGGGTTTGTGCATGATTTAAATATTTTGTGTGATGAAGATAGAGCATAGCCAGACTATATGATTTTGTTGGGATAGCTTGCTTTGGCCATGTTATTTTGAGAAGACATGATTGCTTTGTTAGTATGCTTGATGTATTATTATTTTCATGTCAATACTAAACTTTTGTTTTGAATCTTATGGATCTGAATATTCTTGCCACAATAAAGAAGATTACATTGATAAATATGTTAGGTAGCATTCCACATCAAAAACTCAGTTTTTATCGTTTACCTACTCAAGGACGAGCAGCAATTAAGCTTGGCGATGCTTGATACGTCTGCAATGTATCTATAATTTTTGATTGTTCCATTCTATTATATTATCCATCTTGGATGTTTTATATGCATTTATATGCTATTTTATATGATTTTTTGGACTAACCTATTAACCTAGAGCCCAGTGCCAGTTTCTGTTTTTTCCTTGTTTTTGAGTTTTACAGAAAAGGAATACCAAACGGAGTCCAATTGACGTGCCAATTTTTGATGATTTTTTATGGACCAAAAGAAGCCCTCGGAGTAGAAGAGTTGGACCAGAAGAGTTCCGAGCCATCCATGAGGGTGGAGGGCGCGCCCTACCCCGTGGGCGCGCCCCCCTATCTCGTGGATGACTCGGAGACCCCCCTGACGTGAGACCAACGCCAATAATTCCTATAAATACAGAAACCCCCAGAAAGAAACCTAGATCAGGAGTTCCGCTGCTGCAAGCCTCTGTAGAGACCAAAAACCAATCGGGACCATGTTCCGGCACCCTGCTGGAGGGGGTATCCATCACCAGTGGCCATCTTCATCATCCCGACGCTCTCCATGACGAGGAGGGAGTAGTTCACCCTCGGGGCTGAGGGTATGTACCAGTAGCTATGTGTTTGATCTCTCTCTCTCTCTCTCTCTCTCTCTCGTGTTCTTGATTTGGCATGAGCTTGATGTACCACGAGCTTCGCTATTATAGTTGGATCTTATGATGTTTCTCCCCCTCTACTCTCTTGTAATGGATTGATTTTTCCCTTTGAAGTTATCTTATCGGATTGAGTCTTTAAGGATTTGAGAACACTTTACGTATATCTTGCATGTGCTTATCTGTGGTGACAATGGGATATTCACGTGATCTACTTGATGTATGTTTTGGTGATCAACTTGGGGGTTCAATGACCTTGTGAACTTATGCATGGGGGTTGGCACACGTTTTCATCTTGACTCTCTGGTAGCAACTTTGGGGCACTCTTTGAAGTTCTTTGTGTTGGTTGAATAGATGAATCTGAGATTGTGTGATGCATATCGTATAATCATACCCACAGATACTTGAGGTGACATTTGAGTATCTAGGTGACATTAGGGTTTTGGTTGATTTGTGTCTTAAGGTGTTATTCTAGTACGAACTCTAGGATAGATCGAACGGTAAGAATAGCTTCGTGTTATTTTACTACGGACTCTTGAATAGATCGATCAGAAAGGATAACTTTGAGGTGGTTTCGTACCCTACAATAATCTCTTCGTTTGTTCTCCGCTATTAGTGACTTTGGAGTGACTCTTTGTTACATGTTGAGGGATTGTTATATGATCCAAATATGTTATTATTGTTGAGAGAACTTGCACTAGTGAAAGTATGAACCCTAGGCCTTGTTTCGAAGCATTGCAATACCGTTTGTGCTCACTTTTATCATTAGTTACCTTGCTGTTTTTATATTTTTAGATCACAAAAACCTATATCTACCATCCGTATTGCACTTGTATCACCAACAATGGGCTTCCTCAAATGCCCTAGGTCTTCGTGAGCAAGCAAGTTGGATGCACACCCACTTAGTTTCTTTTGTTGCGCTTTCATACATGTATAGCTCTAGTGCATACGTTGCATGGCAATCCCTACTCCTTGCATTAACATCAATCGATGGGCATCTCCATAGCTCATTGATTAGCCGCGTTGATGTGAGACTTTCTCCTTTTTTTGTCTTCTCCACGTAACCCCCATCATTATATTCTATTCCACCCATAGTGTTATATCCATGGCTCACGCTCATGTATTGCGTGAAGGTTAAAAAAGTTTGAAATTACTAAAGTATGAAACAATTGCTTGGCTTGTCATCGGGGTTGTGCATGATGAGAGCATTCTTGTGTGACGAAAATGGAGCATGACTAAACTATATGATTTTGTAGGGATGAACTTTCTTTGGCCATGTTATTTTGAGAGGACATAATTGCTTAGTTAGTATGCTTGAAGTATTAATACTTTTATGTCAATATGAACTTTTATCTTGAATCTTTCGGATCTGAATATTCATACCACAATTAAGAAGAATTACATTGAAATTATGCCCAGTAGCATTCCACATCAAAAAATTTGTTTTTATCATTTACCTACTCGAGGACGAGCAGGAATTAAGCTTGGGGATGCTGATACATCTCCAACGTATCTATAATTTTTGATTGTTCCATGCTATTATATTATCTGTTTTGGATGTTTATGGGCTTTATTATGCACTTTTATATTATTTTTGGGACTAACCTATTAACCCAGAGCCCAGTGCCAGTTTCTGTTTTTCCTTGTTTCAGTGTTTCGCAAAAAATGAATATCAAACGGAGTCCAAACGGAATGAAACCTTCGGGAAAGTTATTTTTGGAACGGAAGCAATCCAGGGGACTTGGAGTGCACGTCAGGGAATCAACGAGGAAGGCACGAGGCAGGGGGCGCGCCCACCCCCCTGGGCGCGCCCTCCACCCTTGTGGGCCCCTCGTGGCTGCCCTGACGTATTTCTTCCTCCTATATATACCAATATACCCTAAAACCTTCGGAGAGCAGAATAGATCGGGAGTTCCACCGCCGCAAGCCTCTGTAGCCACCAAAATCCAATCGGGACCCTGTTCCGGCACCCTGCCGGAGGGGGGATCCCTCACCGGTGGCCATCTTCATCATCCCGGTGCTCTCCATGACGAGGAGGGAGTAGTTCACCCTCGGGGCTGAGGGTATGTACCAGTAGCTATGTGTTTGATCTCTCTCTCTCTCTCGTGTTCTTGAGGTGGTACGATCTTGATGTATCGCGAGCTTTGCTATTTTAGTTGGATCTTATGATGTTTCTCCCCCTCTACTCTCTTGTAATGGATTGAGTTTTCCCTTTGAAGTTGTCTTGTCGGATTGAGTCTTTAAGGATTTGAGAACACTTGATGTATGTCTTGCCGTGCTTATCTGTGGTGACAATGGGATATTCACGTGATCTACTTGATGTATGTTTTGGTGATCAACTTGCGGGTTCAATGAACTTATGCAGTTGGCACATGTTTTCATCTTGACTCTCCGGTAGAAACTTTGGGGCACTCTTTGAAGTACTTTGTGTTGGTTGAATAGATGAATCTGAGATTGTGTGATGCATATCGTATAATCATACCCACGGATACTTGAGGTGACATTGGAGTATCTAGGTGACATTAGGGTTTTGGTTGATTTGTGTCTTAAGGTGTTATTCTAGTACAAACTCTATGATAGATCGAACGGAAAGAATAGCTTCATGTTATTTTACTATGGACTCTTGAATAGATCGATCAGAAAGGATAACTTTGAGGTGGTTTCGTACCCAACCATAATCTCTTCGTTTGTTCTCCTCTATTAGTGACTTTGGACTGACTCTTTGTTGCATGTTGAGGGATAGTTATATGATCCAGTTATGTTATTATTGTTGAGAGAACTTGCACTAGTGAAAGTATGAACCCTAGGCCTTGTTTCCTACCATTGCAATACCGTTTACGCTCACTTTTATCATTAGTTACCTTGCTGTTTTTATATTTTTAGATTACAAAAACCTATATCTACCATCCATATTGCACTTGTATCACCATCTCTTCGCCGAACTAGTGCACCTATACAATTTACCATTGTATTGGGTGTGTTGGGGACACAAGAGACTCTTTGTTATTTGGTTGCAGGGTTGCTTGAGAGAGACCATCTTCATCCTACGCCTCCCACGGATTGATAAACCTTAGGTCATCCACTTGAGGGAAATTTGCTACTGTCCTACAAACCTGTGCACTTGGAGGCCCAACAACGTCTACAAGAAGGTTGTGTAGTAGACATCATTATGCCACCATTTTTGCAGGATGTCTCAAATCTTTTTGAGCATTTACAGCCGTTATGATGTCCGAGTCATCCCAGGTTTCTAAACTATCTGATGCATTTGCAAATTCTTCCTTCATGTTCCCGATGTCCTTTTGGTCAGAATAAGTACACTAATCATCTGTTGAGGTACTCCTTGCCTTGACATATATGTTGGAACTAGTATTATGACCCTAGGCATCTTCGAGGATCACCTGGTAATATGGCCATGTTTTGTGTTCCCATTGTGATAATTCTGGCCGTCATACTCGAAGGCATCCCGTGATGCCATTTAGTTAGTAGGCCTTCTATCTCTGGGTTCTTAAGCCCAAGATTCACTCTACTTACCTCGTGTTGATAGTGTTGCTCGTACCTTTAGGATGTTAGTAACCTTTGTGATAGTCCTCGAGGTCCGTGGTATTTCCTTCTTCCAAATACCATGAACTGCTTATGGCAGAAGTTCTTCTGAACCAAAAGATCACAACCAGAGTGCTCTTAATGGGTTCTCCATTCTACATTGTGATTCTGCCAGTTCTACTTTTCTGCATGGGTTATCCGGAAGAAATGTTGAGCTTTGCTTGACATACTAATCTATGCATCCACAACTCAGAAAGATATATGTTCCTTTGAGTTGTGCCTCCTTAGTTGTTTCTAACCTCCGTCTATCAATTGATAGTCAAGAGTATGCGTGCATTCGTTCATCGTTGCCTTTACTCTTGCATTTCGTCAAGCCATTCTATCCCGGAATGACTAGGAGAAACAAACTCCGATACCTTATCCATATCTAGGATTGGGTCAAAGTAGTTGTATTCCACAGATCAAGATGTCAATCCAGCTTTTGTTCTGTCCTACCCTGGAGTATTACCCCCTTTATTTCAAGAATATCATGGGAATTGCACCATGTCTTATGAATTCTTGACGAACTGATACTTCTCGCCATCGTTCTTCATTCCTCGGTCTCAGTGTTGTTGCAACCGGAATGCCGACAAGTGAACTATGATGTGTGAAATCAATACTCTTAGCAACCCCGTTGCTTGGTAGTTAAAGGACAATAATTTCATTCTTAGTGTGTTGATTATTTGAATCACCATACTAGGACTGATTGTGCTACCTAGTCCTTATTTTCGGTGCACTCTTCGATCAATGGGTTAGGGATAGTGTCAATCATCACTCTCTTGACCACATCGTCTTGCCTGAAAAGCAAGATTGTTCTCGAGCTTAGTAACATATCGGTGGTTCGTGATTTTCTGAATATCTTCTCGGAAGTATCACCAGGCTATTCCTTGACCGCTATGTTGAGCTCGTGATCAAGTTGGTTCCTTGTAACCACCCCTTCTCCAAGAATCTGTGTTGGGTACCCCTGAGCTAGTTGGTTAAGTTAAACAACAACTTGGAGCGTTGGAGGATAAAAGCTGCCTGATTTAGTTCATTTTCAAAGGGATATCCTTGTGTGTGTGTGTGTGTGTGTGTGTGTGTGTGTGTTGAAGAAAGATGATATCTTCATTGATTGATCCTTGTGATAAATTGTTGGATCTATTGTCTTGTCCAAACTTTGATTTGAGTGTGGGCTATCCTCAAATCAAATCAGAACCAATGATGTTCATAATGTTGTCTTACTTGTGGTAGATTCCTTGAGCATACACCATTATATCTTTTGGGTCTGACCAATGCTATCGCTTTGTTCACATAGTTGTGGAATTCCATCTTCATGGAAATCTGGATGACCTGTTGTTGAGCCCATCGGCAATATTTTCATCTTGTCCATGATTCATGTTGAACATTAAGCTAGTGTTGGAAACTTTGAAAGCATTTCTTCATGCTAACTCATGAAGCATATGTTTGGATGAAAGAAGTGACTTCCTCTAATTCATGTGCAGTTGATGCAAGTTGCCGCCGTGAATTTGAGAAAGTTTGTTTTGCTTCCTCTGGAATCATCCCAAGTCAATCATGCATATGTGCGAAGTATTCTGTGGTCTAGAGACTTGCAACCTTCATTCCATATGTATTCCTAGCATAGCAAGCCACTGATTGACTTGTTCAAGGAGAAGAAGTTCCTTCTTAAGAGCTAATCTGGACTTATGTAAGGACTTCGATATCCTCGATGATGGGATCCTAACCTGAACTCGATAGTGTTTTATTATAAGACTACTATGTGGTCATTCTTGTCTTCGACAACATGTTCACATGTATGTAGCATAACCGGCTCATGTTTTGGAGCTTGCTATCGTAGTTCATTTCCCGAGAATCTCGCAACGTTATCTCGTCGATTTGTGTTGCAAACTTTCTTTTTAGACATGTTGAGTCTGAAGTATCCTGTTATTAACCAGATCTGAATCTCCGGCAGATGTGATGGTTGGAACATTCCCATCATTCGCATTTTGTTCCCAGCTTACACTGCTATTGTGCCAATTCCCCATGGGCTGCCCTTCGCAGTAATTGCTGTTCAGGATCATCTTCAGAAATGGTCCTACCATGGGTCCCATCCATTTTCGATGATAAGCAAAAATCATCCATTCTAGTCTGAGTATGCCATTTCTTCAAACTCCTTGAAACGATCATTTATGAATCGCCTCAGGCTGGTGTGAAGAGTTCCAATGATCTAGATATCAAAATTAATTGTTTTGCCACTTAAGGGAATAATTCTACGAGTCACCTTCCCTAAGGTGCCCCATTATGGAATCATGGCAATTATTTCCTCGCTACTTTGAAACCATGCACCATTTTATTTAAGCGTGGAATCGTTTCCTACCAATTTGAACATTCGTCATCTGTTTGTTTCCATCCCTCTTGAAGTGTGTTTGTGTCTCAGCTCAAGAGGTGATTCAACGTCTCATTCCGTGAGTTGATCATGGTTCGCTTGATCTTCATGAAGATCGAATCCTGTAGAGTTTCCCTCTCTTTCAGTAGTCGTGTCGAGTGAAGATATCGAAGGCAAAGATGTCAAAACCAAGATGATGGAATGAATCAACATCTTCGAGAAGGGCAGTTGGATCCTGAAGATCATGATAGTTTTGTGACCCCCTTTCCTCTTACCTCATGTCTTGAATCTCGGGACGAGATTCTTGTTTAGTGGGGGCGAGTTGTCACATCCCTAGTCCTGGTATGCACTAGGCTAGCCCTTCATGTGTGCATCATGTTTAAATTTTCAAATGAATTTGAAATGGGGGATGTTCAAACCCTAGCATAAAAAAGGAATCCACCAGGTTCAACTAAAATATTTTTCAGTGAACCCAAATGGCCTTCAAAAATGTTCATCATTTTTGGAAAATGCTGGAAACAACATTCCAGAGGTGATGCACATTTTTGCATGACATTTTGGATTGTTGAATTAACACATATTGTATTTTGAATTGGAGCAAATAAATACTATAAATACTTTATTGCTCCAATAATTCTGATTTTTGTTGAGGGGCTTTGGAATAATCCTTTTAGTCCCTACAAAATTTATCAGAAGCAACAAAATTAGTTTGGTTCAAAAACCAAATTAAAACAAATGTCAGAAATAGAAAACAGAAACAAAATAGAGAAAAGGAGAAACTTACCTCGCGTCTCCAGCCGGCCCAGCACTGTGCGGCCCACTGGCCCAACCGCCAGTCATCGTCCTCCTGGCGACGACAGAAGGACGAGGGGCACGTACTCGCCGCCCGCGCGCATGGGCGCCACGCCACCTGCCTGCTTGCCCCTCCCCCTCGACGCTCTGGCCTCTCTGGACGTCGCCACGACGCACCCCTCGAATCCCCTCGACCTCTCCCCGTGCTTTCCCCTCCTCTGCTCTCTCCCTCGCACGCAACCGAGCAAGCTCGTCGCCACCGACGCCGATTACCGCGGCCACAGCCATCCCCGAACCTCTCCGACACAACCCCGAGCTCTGACACGACGTCGTCGTCCTCCCCGCCGAGCCACACGACGCCGGACACCCTGGAGCGCCCTCATCGACGCCATCTTCGTCCTCTGCACCGACGGCCGCCGTCGACCGATTCGTCGTCACCAAGCCGTCCCCGAGCACGCTGGGATCACCGACGACCTCGCCGTGAGCTCCTCTACCGAACCCCCCCCCCTTCCCCGTGCTCGATAGCCTAGCATAGCCCCCATCTCCGTCGATGCCGAGACCTCGCCGGCGCTGGTCATGTCGCCACCGTCATTTTAGCTCGCCTTCGTCCAAGCTGAGCACACCACCGAGCTCAACGCATCTCAAGGAGCCCGTAGCCAGCACCAGCTCCTCCCCACGTGCCCTACAACCACCTGCTTGAGCTCACCCGAACTCCGGCGGCCGCCGCGAGCTCGACTCCGGCGAGCACACCGCACCCCGTCCGCTCCTACCTGCTCCGTTCGATGCGGAAGAGCATGGGCTTCCTCCTGGTAGTCTCCCCGCACCTAAACGCAGCCCCTAGCAGCGCCGAGCAGCAGCTCCGCCGCGCGGAATGGTCGCCGCCGGCCAGAGTCCGGCGATGACGACGTGGCGCGTCATTAGCAGTTAATCACCTGCTAATAACCCCATGACCCACTTATAGACGGGCCCCACGCCCTTAATTAACCTGGATCAGTTTCTGTTTAGGATTATATTAAGTCCAGTGGGCCCTGGCTGTCAGGTTTGACCGGCCCAGTCAGCATTGACCTGGCCCCACTGGTCAGCCTCTGTTCCTGCCTTGTCACATTGACGTGCGGGCCCCACAGGTCAGGTTTGACCTGGACCGCCCATGTTGACTTGATGATGTCACAGCAACATCATGCTGACGCAGTTATACATTTTCTGGATTAAAATAAACCAGAAAATTCCAGAAAATAGTATAAACTTCTAAAAATCATAGAAATTAAACCATAACTCCAAATGAAATAATTTATATATGAAAAATTATCAAAAAATGCAATCTATCCATCTGTATCATTTTCATGCATGTAGAACTAAGTTATACCTGCTGTATAGGTGAAAACATGATAATGGCATTTTAAATGCTAGATATGGAGTTTGCATATGAACTCTTAGTTCATATGGACTTCATTTAAACTGTTGCTAGATGCATTAGTGTAAATCATAACATTCTTGACATGTCATGATCATGCATCATATTATTGCATTGCATTGATTGTGTTCCCTCTTGTTTGCCAGTGTTTGTCCCCTCTCAGTAGACATGGTTTCGAGTTCGATGACACCGATGAAGAGCTATACTATCTTCAGAAGTGCCAGGCAATCAAAACCCCCTTGTTCATTCCGATACAATCCCACTCTCTCGCTCCTGCTCTCTTTTACTGCATTAGGACAACAATGATTCAACTGTTACATGATGCGGTAGTTAAACCCCTTTCCTCTGCATGACCTGTCATTGCCACAGTAAATAGATGAAACCCACTAGCATGAGTAGGAGTTGTTTGAGCCCTGATGTGCCTACTCATCCATGCTTATTTTTCATGCCTGCTACTGCTTAGAGTTGAGTCAGGTCTGATTCATCGGGGATGAATTAGAGGTGTGTGAACATGTCCTACTGTTGTGAGCTAAGTGCGTGAACACGATTTGGTAAAGGTATCGGTGAGAGGCCATGTAGGAGTACATGGTGGGTTGTCTCATTGAAGCCGTCCTCAGGAACCGAGTTCTGTGTTTGTGATCCATGAACAGTTACTACCACACATTGGGCTCCGGGCGCTCCAAGCTCCCTCGACTTATTAATCAACCTGATCTTTGTCCAGGAGTTGCAACTAGTTTCTGGTGTTTGTAGGTAGTGTTAGTAGTCTACCAAGTGGCACCCGGTACAGGTGGGCTTGGGACAGACTAGGCACAGTGGCCCGGTGTACCAAGTGGCACCCGGATGGTGGGCTTGGGAACCCTGCTCACGTCGTTTGGGGCCGTGAGCGACACCCCGGGCGGATCTCCTTGCGGATGGAACCCGAATAGGCGATAAACCTGGACTAGAGACTTGTGTGGTTAGTCAGGTCATTGCCGACTCCCTCGCCAGGCTTCCGCTTGAAGGTTGTCGAGATACACGACGTGTACATGGTGGTAAGTGGCGAGAGCGTGTGTGAAGAAGTACACCCATGCAGGGTTAACATGATCTATTCGAATAGCCGTGTCCGCGGTAAAGGACTTCTGGGTTGCCTGTACAGTTCATAGACAAGTGAAAGTGGATACTCTAAAATGCGCAAGATAAGTGTGAGTGCTATGGATGGCCTTCTCGTAGGGAGACGGGAGCGGATCCATAGTGGTGTATTGATATGGTGAATATGTGGACTCGTGTGCGCCACCTCAAAAGAGTTACCAGCAGTCGTAGTTTAGGATAGCCACCGAGTCAAAGCTGGCTTGCTGCAGTTAAACTCCACCACCCCCTTTATTGATACCGATGCATATGTAGCTAGTTCTGATGTAAGTCTTGCTGGGTACATTTGTACTCACATTTTCTTATTTTATGTTTTGCAGAGAGACTTCAGTCTCACTAGTAGTTCCGCGTGGACTCCGACGTTTAGCTTGTTACCTCAGCTACAATCTTGTACCCTTGGGGGGTCTTGTAGATAGTCAGGCTTTCCAGCCTTCTTCATTTGTAGTTGTCTGTACTCAGACAAGTATTGCTTCCGCTTGTTGCTTGTATGCTCTGTATGTGGGGTCATGAGACCCGTGTTTGTAATACTTGGCCCCTTGAAGCCTAATGAATAAATACTTGGGCCGTAGAGTTATGTTGTGATGCCATGTTGTATTTACACATATCGAGCATATTGTGTGTATGATTGAAATGCTTGGTATGTGTGGGATCCGACAACCTAGTTGTTTATCCTTGGTAGCCTCTCTTATGGGGAAATGTAGTCTTGTGCTTCCATGAGCCATAGTAGTCCGCTACAGCCTGGTTCACCGGAGTCCTGCTAGCCCAGCACTACTACTCCGGAACACTTGACTGGCCGGCATGTGATTCACTTCGTTCCTGTGTCTGTCCCTTCGGGGAAATGTCACGCGGTGACATCCGGAGTCCTGCCTAGCCTGCTACAGCCCGGTTCACCGGAGTCCTGTTAGCCCAGTGCTACAGCCCGGATTCGCACGCTGCTGACCGACATGCTCGATGTTGATTCATGTATGCCTGTCCCCGTAAGTTAGTGCCACTTTGGGTTCACGACAAGTCATGTCGGCCCGGATTCTCTGTCATATGGATGCTAGCGACACTATCATATACGTGAGCCAAAAGGCGCAAACGGTCCCGGGCCATGGTAAGGCGACACCCGTGGGAATACCGTGCGTGAGGCCGCAAAGTGATATGAGGTGTTACCGGCTAGATCGATGTGACTTGGAATCGGAATCCTAACACGAAGTTTATGGCAGCCCTTACCGCACTCATGACCCGCTTCTGGGCGGGAGAAGATAGCTGGTTAGCTCGTAGAAGTAACAGTACCAGTGACCCTGGCACCTCCGAAGCCAGGGATGGCAACGGAAGGCCACGACGAAACAAACATAAGCGTCAGAACAACTATGAAGAAACTGAAGATACAGCGGTCAACGCCGGATTCAGTGGCTCTAAACCCGATCAGCGGAATAAGCCATTCAAAGGAAATAGGGACGATCCATCTAATTTGGACAAAATACTCGACCGACCTTGCCAGATTCATGGCACCCCCGACAAGCCTGCTAATCATTCCAATAGAAACTGTTGGGTCTTTAAATAGGCGGTAATTTAAATACCAAACATAAGGGGAACGGGCCGCCAAGCGAGGACGATGATGAGTCCCGCCACCGAACATAGGGGGACAGAAGAAATTTCCCCCTGAGGTGAAAATAGTGAATATGATATATGTCACGCATATCCCCAAGAAGGAGCGCAAGCGCGCACTGAGGTACATCTACGCTGTAGAGCCTGTCGCCCCAAAATTCAACCCATGGTCGGCTTGCCCGATCACCTTCGATCGCAAGGACCACCCGACCAGTATCCATCATGGAGGTTCGGCGACCCTAGTACTCGACCCAATTATTGATGGATACCATCTCACTCGCGTCCTTACGGACGGCGGCAGCAGTCTTAACTTGATTTATCAAGACACTGTTTGTAAAATGGGTATCGACCCGTCAAGAATCAAGCCTAGTAACACTACCTTTAAAGGAGTGATACCCGGCGTAGAGGCCCGCTGTACGGGTTCATTAACATTGGAAGTAGTCTTCGGTTCACTGGGTAACTTCCGAAGTGAAGACTTGATCTTCGACATTGTCCCCTTTCGCAACGGTTATCACGCACTGCTCGGATGAACTGCCTTCGCCCGTTTCAACACAGTCCCGCACTACGCGTACTTAAAGCTCAAAATGCCCGGACCGCATGGCATTATCACAGTCAATGGAAACATGGAGTGCTCCCTCCATACTGAGGAGCACACTGCGGCCCTCGCAACCGAGGTGCAGAGCAGCCTCATCAAGCCGAACACTTCATCGGTCATCAAGGCCCCGGACACCGCTAAACGAGTCCGGCCTACTCTGCAGAATGACAGCTCGGTAGATCTAGAGCTAGACTAGCAGTCTTGCCTCCGCCGATCGCCCCACACAACCGCGGCATATGTACCGTGTGTGCATAATTACGCACTCAAAATACCCTGGGCAACGTCAGAGGCACACTGCGGACAAGGTCTATAGTGTGGCTTGACCCTATTCTGACCTTAACTTTTTCGATCTTTTTTCCTGCTTACTATAGGTTCATTAAAACCTAGCTACCCTATGGTCGTGCAAGGGATCTTTCCGGGCCCCTTTTCATATAAACGACCATCGACGGCTCCTCTCAAAGGATTTCTTACCATCGCCCCTATTCGGTATTGGTTTATTTTACCATCTGTATTCCCTCCTTGCTTCAGATTGCCAGACATACTTTGGCCCGGCCTAAATACCGGGGGTTCTATTCGGCCACGTATATTTTCAAAAGTCCGAACACCTCTGGGGTATACTTCGGCGTCCCGAATATTGCATTATATGCATCAGCTCCGAATCATGTCTTTGGTCAATAGTTGGGTTGCCCGGCTTCTGTGATTACCACCTTACGTTCCGCTCGTTCGGCTAAGGTAGTAAAGGGAGAACTACTGCGATTGTGTTTCTGGTTTGTCCGGTCAAACACCTCAGTAGAGAAAGCCAAAAACTGACTTTCATGATATGGCGAGAGCTGATCGTCGATTCGGTGACTTGCTAGAAATCTTTTGTGATTTACTTTGTATTATACGAAGGGCTGGCCTTCACTCAGTCATGCGCCTAAGGCATCCTAGTTCGGATGGCCGCATACGCACCAGGGGCTTGTACTTAGCCCCACTATCAAACTCCTATGGCTAAGTGAAAGTAATAAAGCCGCATAGTCTGATTGCCTGGTTCGCTGCGCAGACACCTCCTTTACGGACCAAGACGTTGGGTCAAGTGTGATCGCGCGCTATACCGAACACCCCCGTAGCATCTACGTGGTGGCTGAAGCCGACAACTAGCAAACTTTCAGAATTGACATGGGCGCACAGGACGAAAATAATTTCAGATAAAGACTTAAATATATTACAAGCCTGGGCTCATAAAACAAAGTTTGGACAGCCCCGGTACATTAACTCAAACATAACATTCTTTGAGCATTGGCCCTCTACTATTCAGGCACCTGCTAGTACATCTTCAAAGTACCTCTCCAGCTTGCGATGGTCCTTGCCTTCAGGTGGTCCTGCGGTTGCCACATCGGCGGCCTTCATCTTCACCCAGTGCGTCTTGACATGGGCAAAGGCCATCCGCGCACCCTCTATGCACGTCGAGTGCTTCACAGCTTCAACTCGGGGCAGCGCATCAACGAGTCACCTCACCAAGCCGAAGTAGCTGCTCGGAATAGGTTTGACTGGCCAAAGTCAGACTATGATGTCCTTTATGGCCAGGCCGGACATCCTATGCAGCTTCGACAGTTGAATCATCTAGTTGTTCAATAGCATCGGATGCTCCGGAACAGCTTCTCTGTCGTGTTCCCCTCCTGGGCTCGGAAAAACTGCGCAGCGTCGGTAGCACTCCTCGGAAGATCCGCAAAGGCATCTGGAGAACTCCACAGTCGAGTGAGCAAGGAATATCTTTGACCCCCAAATATACTCTACAAAAGAAAGGGCTTACCAGCCGCTATCTATTCGGCCTGCCGGATCTCTTCACGAGCACTCCGGGACTCGGTACGTGCCTCCTTGGCCTCATGGAGGGCTTTGGCGAGTTCGTCCGCTTGGGCGTAGTCTTCTCCTCCAAAGCCTCGCATTTGCCGACGGCGTCCTTCAGCTCTTGCTCCACTTCGGCCACCCTCTCTTCATGCTGGCGGCGGGCGACCTGTGCAGTCTTTAATTCCTCAGCCGCTTTGGCAGTGGCCGCTTTGCTCGCCTTTGCCTCCTCCTTGGCTTGGGCAAGGGCGCTCTTGAGGGTCTCGTCCTCGGCCGCGCTACCTGCACTCATAATCACAGCAGAACATGAGTTACACTCCGAATTTTCATATCACTTCAGATGTATGATCAAACTCTTTTAACATACACGCATACCTTGCGTCTCATCGAACCATTTGTTAATGTGGCCGATCTCATCATCAGCCAGCTTCAGTTTTCGATTGAGTTCGGAAACTTCAGTGGCCTGGGCGGTTGCTGCCAACAGGGAGGCCTGTTAGGAAATATATAAGTATGTCACCTTTTCCAAATACTATGTGATCCTCTGTTCGGCTTTTCTCAAAAGCCAGACAGCGTCTCAGGGGCTACTATCTATATACAGGTATATTTCCTTCATATGAAAAGCGTCTAGAGCATTACGTCGCATACCTTGAAGCCTGTTAGTAGGCTGGTGAAGGCCTCGTTCAGCCCGCTCTTGGCGGACTGAACCTTCTCAACCACCACACCCATCAGGGTGCGGTGCTCCTCCATGATGGAAGCACGTCGTAGTGCTTCCACCAGAGCATTCGGCGCCTCCGGATTAGTGGAGGTCACCGTCGGAGCTGATGCTCCCCCTCTTTCAAAGGGGGCCGCTCGCCCGATTCCGGAGCCGTATGGGTCTTCGGAATGATGTCCGGCTGGGGGCCGGACTGGTCAAGGCCCCCGCCGTCGGTCACCATGGGGACCGCACCCCCCATGTCTTCGGCAACCGAGGTATTACCCTCGGCCGCCGTTTCGGCAGCCTCGCCCACCCCTTCACGGCCTGGAGAGGTCCTTCGGGACAACACCTCGGTGTCATCTGCGATGATTGGCGGAGAGGCTCGCGGAGGCGTCTCGCTCTCTACCATCTCGGGCGGCAGTGAACTCCCCTCAGATAGTGAAGGATTGGGAAGGTCGCGAGCAGGACTGAAAGGCATACGGTGTAATATGTTATACTATAAAACCATAAAGGGCCGGAGACATACAATAAATCCTTTGATACTTACGATTCGGCCAGGGGCTTCACCCTGGGAAGTTTCTTGATGGGTTCGGCCTCCGAATCCGAACCATCCGAGAGGGCCATCTTCCCCCTCTTGGGCGCCTCCTCCTCTGGGTCTGTGGACGCTGCCCTCTTCTTCTTCCTCCCCTTAAGAGGGGAGTCGCTTTCCGCTTCCTCCTCCTCTTCGTCTTCATCTCCCTCGTGGGAGGAGGGGATTTTGGTCTCTCCGGACATTGCGTCCGAAGTACCCTTGTGGCGGAGGCCGCCCTTGGCCTCCTTGCCCTTCTTCTTCTTGGCCTTCTTCTCCGGCGCCTGATATGGCGCCGGGACCAGCATCTTCTCAGCTGGGGTTCGGCTGGGTCTTCAGGCAGCGGGGCCGGACACTTAATCCGCTCCGCCTTCGCTATCCAACCCTATACAAGGGACAGAAAACTCGTTATGATTAAAGTATTCATTGACCGAATATATGTTCGGGAAAATAATACTTACTGGTGTGGCCAGATTCTCGCTGTGAAGACCAATGTTCGGCCACGCTTTTTGGGCCTTGAATAGCAGCTTCCAGATGTCTTCATGCGTTGTGCCGAAGAAGCTCTTCAGGGTCCATGGATCTTCCAGATTGAACTCCCACATGTGAGAGGGCCGGAGCTGGCAGGGAAGAATCCGACGGAAAAGCATCACCTGAATCACGTTGGTGAGACTGGTGTTCTTGCCTATCATGTTTGTGATGCGCTTTTGCAGCATCAATACTTCCGCTGTGGATCCCCAGTCCAGACCCTTGGTGGTCCATGAAGTGAGCCGCATAGGGGGTCCGGATCTAAACTCAGGAGTGGCCGCCCACTTGGCGTCGCGTGGTTCGGTGATGTAAAACCACTCCTGCTGCCATACCTTGACAGTCCCCACGAAGGCCCCCTTAGGCCAAACAACATTGGGGAGTTTGCTCACCATGGCGCCGCCGCAGTCCGCATGCTGCCCGTCGACCACCTTCGGCTTCAGATTGAAGACTTTTAGCCATAGGCGAAGTGTGGGGGGTGCGGAGTAGTGCTTCACACACGATGATGAACGCCGAGATGTGAAGGAAAGAATTTGGGGCTAGATCATGGAAATCTAGCCCGTAGTAGAACATGAGGCCCCGGACGAACGGGTGGAGGGGAAATCCTAGCCCGCAGAGAAAGTGGGGGATGAATACAACCCTTTCGCAGGGCTCCGGAGTGGGGATGACTTGGTCCTTAGTGGGGAGCCTGTGAGCGATGTCCGCAGACAGATATCCCGCCTCCCAGAGCTCCTTGGCGTCCCTCTCAGTGATGGAGGAGGCCTCCCACTTGCCTTTCGAACCGGATCCAGACATGGCTGGAGAGGATGGTGGCGGTGGAAAAGATTGAAGCTTGAGCGCAGGAGCTCGAAGATGGGAAAATAGGAGAAGGATGAAGGCGTGGGAAAAGGGGGAATCTTTATCCTCTTATATAGGCAGTGAATATCAAACGCCCCCCTCAAGCCTTAAAACCTGCATGTTCCCAAGGGGTCGTGCGAATGACACAGTTGGATTACCCAAAACCGTATTGATGAGGATCCCACGATAAGCGGACATGATCTCTGTTTTGACAAGATGTGTCGATAGAGGCTGTGCCTCGAAACGCGAAGCGGGAGGCGAAAAAAACGATTCAAAATGTTAAGAGGCCAGGCGTAATGTTTCGCCGAAAAGTTGTCCGTTGACACACATTATTTTGATTACATATTTTGCCTTCATGGCAAAGGGTTGTGACTGTTATATAGAGCCGGATATAATTCTTTTGTTCAGAAGATTGCTTTGGAGTATTCAGGAGGAGGAACCCGCCTTGCAATGCCGAAGACAACCCGCATTCCGAATATATCGTCATTGAAGACTGGTTCAGGGGCTACTGACGGACTCCTAGATTAGGGGGTCCTCCGGTGTCCAGGCTGTGTGATATGGGCCAGACCAATGGGCCATGAAGATACAAGGCAGAAGACCTTCCCCCCGTGTCCGGATAGGACTCTCCTATGCGTGGACGGCAAGATTGGTGTACGGATATGTAAATTCCTTCCTCCACAAACCGACTCTGTACAACCCTAGACCCCTCCGGTGTGTGTATAAACCAGAGGGTTTAGTCCGTAGAGGCTATCAGAATTCACATAGGCTAGACAGCTAGGGTTTAGCCATTACAATCTCGAGGTAGATCAACTCTTGTAACCCCTATACTCATCAAAGTCAATCAAGCAGGAAGTAGGGATTTACCTCCATTAAGAGGGCCCAAACCTGGCTAAACACCGTGTCCCCTTTGTCTCCTGTTACCTTCGATCCTCAGACGCACAGTTCGGGACCCCCTACCCGAGATCGGCCGGTTTTGACACCGACAGTTGGGTTTTCAGCACGAGCACAAATGGATCGAAGATGATCCAAATAGAAAGCTTCGGTAGTGCGATAGATTTTGGGTGGTTCTTCAACCATTGGTTTAGTAGGTACAACTAATTTTTTTTGGTATTTTGCGTTTCCTACCCATAACTAAAGACAGAAAACAAAAGCAAAAAAATAAAACTACTTAGTGATAAAGCAAACAAGCACACACGAGAATATTCACCCCACACTATTGCTCCCCGGCAACGGCGCCAGAAAAAGGTCTTGATAACCGACAAGTATAGGGATCATTTGTAGCCTTCTTCGATAAATAAGAGTGTCGAACCCAACGGGGAGCTAAAGGCAGAACAAATATTCCCTCAAGTTCTATCGACCACCGATACAACTCTACGCACACTTTAACCTTTGCTTTACCTAGAACAATTACGAAACTATTTTGAAGAATAAAACTACAAGTACTTTGCGAGAATAAAACTACGAATAAATTGCGAGACAATAAAAGTGGATAGCTTTTGTCAACAAGAAAGTCATTTGTCCCTATGCAATCGATAACAAGTACCGGTAATCATTCTTGCAATTCTACATGAGGGAGAGGCATGAGCTAACATACTTTCTCTACTTGGATCATATGCACTTACGATTGGAACTCTAGCAAGCATTTGCAACTACTAAAGATCATTAAGGTCGTGAAACCCAACCATAGCATTAAGTATCAAGTCCTCTTTACCCCATACGCAAAACCCACCTACTCGGGTTTAAGCTTATGTCACTCTCGCAACCCACCATAAGCGAATCATGAACGTATTGCAACACCCTACAGCGGGGGGCCCTCACGTTTGCGCGAGACGGAGGGCACCGTAGGACAGCACCATAAATAAAATATTCAATCATACCAACCAAGATCACGATTAACCCATATGACAAAACGGATCTACTCAAACATCATAGGATAGCCAAATATCATTGGGAAATAATATATGGAGTTGAGAACCATGTTTAAGTAGAGATTACAGCGGGGAGAAGGGGTGTTACACTGCTGCATAGAGGGGGAGAAAGTTGGTGTTGATGGTAGCAAGATTGTTGATGTAGATCGTCATCACGATCCTAGCCCCGGCGGCACTCCGGCGCCACCGGGAGAGAGGGGGAGAGAACCCCCCCTCCTCCTTCTTCTTCCTTGGCCTCCCCGCCTAGATGGGAGGAGAGTTCCCCCTCTGGTCCATGGCCTCCATGGCGGTGGAGGGGCGGGAGCCCTTCCGAGATTGGATCTATCTCTCTGTTCCCTTCTGTTTCGCGTTCCCCAGATCTGGCCGAAAATCGTTTCTTATATTCCAGGAGATCCGTAACTCCGATTGCGCTGAGATTTTAACTCGATTTTTTGTGGATATAAGCTTCCTTGCGCCCGAAGTAGAGCCCCAACCGACATACGAGGTGAGCACAACCCACCACCACGCGCCTGGCCCCTGGGGCGTACCCTGGTGTCTTGTGGGCACTGTGGGCCCCCATTTGTGTTGATTCCAAGTCCAAAAAATCACATATATTCCAAAATAATTCTCCGTAAAATTTTATCGCGTTTGGACTTCGTTTGATATGGATTTTCTGCGAAACAAAAAACATGCAACAAACAGGAACTGGCACTAGGCACTGGATCAATAGGTTAGTCCAATAAATCGTATAAAATGTTGCCAAAAATATGTGAAAGTTGTGTAATATTGGCATGAAACAATCTAAAATTATAGATACGACAGAGACGTATTAGGCAGCGGGGTCCTATTGGAAACTAAGGGATATTAAGGCCTCCTTTTAATAGAGAATCGGAACAAAACATTAACACACGGTGAATACATGAACTCCTCAAACTACGGTCATCACCGGGAAGTGTCCCGACTATTGTCACTCCGGGGTTGCCGGATCATAACACGTAGTAGGTGACTATGACTTGCAAGATCAGATCTAGAACATAGATATAATGGTGATAACATAAACGGTTCAAATCTGAAATCATGGCACCCGGGCCCAAAGTGACAAGCATTAAGCATGGCAAGGTCATAGCAACATCAATCTCAGAACATAATGGATACTAGGGATCAAGCCCTAACAAAACTAACTTGATTACATGATGAATCTCATCCAACTCCTCACCGACCAGCGAGCCTACAAAGGAATTACTCACTCCCGGGTGGGAGCATCATGGAATTGGCGATGGAGAAGGGTTGGTGATGACAAAGATCGAAGATCCCCCTCTCCGGAGCCCTAAACGCACTCCAGATCTGGCCTCCCGATGAAGAATAGGAGACAGCGGCGGCTCCGTCTCGTGGAACGCAATAATTCTTCCTCCCTGATTTTTTTCTGGATAAATAGGATTTTATAGCGTCGGTTTCAGGGTCTACGGGGCCACCAGGTGGGGACAACCCACCTGGGCGTGCCTGGAGGGGGTGGCACGCCCTGGTGGATTGCCCACCCAGGTGCCCACCTCCGGTGGTTCTTGGCTCCAGAAATTATCTTTTATTGTATAAAAATTCCTCGCAAAGTTTCGTTCCAATCCGAGAACTTTTATTTCTGCACAAAAACAACACCATGGTAGTTCTGCTGAAAACAGCGTCAGTCCGGGTTAGTTTCATTCAAACCATGCAAATTAGAGTCCAAAACAAGAGGAAAAGCGTTAGGAAAAGTAGATACGACGGAGACGTATCAAACCTCCTTGCCCTTTGTAGCTTAGTCCTGCTTGATGTCAGGTGCCATTCTTTGTAGCTTAGTCCTGCTTGGTGTCAGGTGTCAGGTGCCACTGCTTGGTGTCAAGTTCATATCCTGATCTGCCCTAAAACTCTCAAGATATTTCCTTGCAAGAAATGGTGTAGTAAATGCTTTGATCTTCCATTTCTTGCAACATATGTGCTCTTCCACATACTTCTTGACCATGAAGCATTTAGTCCTACTGTCATATGATGCCCATAAATACCAAGTGCAATCCTCATCACATACTGCCTTTACTCTCTTCTTGTCATTCACTAGCAACTTCACATCCACTCTGTTTTTGCAGCTATACTCCTTTATAGATTTCCTTAACAATTCAACATTCTCAAATACTTGACCCACATGGAACTTTGGACAGTGAAGGTCCTACTTTCTGAAAGCTCTGAAGTTGGTCCGAGTTTCATCATCTGAATCTGGTGCCCACAAGTCCTCACCTTCTGATTCATAATCAGACATGTATTCATCTTTTGCTTCAACACCTTGCTTGACCTGTCCTACATCTCCCCCCTTCACCTTAGCCTTTGACTGCACTGGCTCATCTTCATCCACATTGTCAGGATAAAGATCATCATCCCCATCACTGATATCAAAATCACTATCAAACATGTCAGCTAGATCAAAATCACTGTCATCTGAGTCACCGTCTAATGCTGACAACACTTCTTTCCTTCCCCTCTTGGCTCCTCTATCCCCATCTTCCTCCCTCTCCACTCCATTATTCTCTGCCTCTGCTCCACTAGCATCCAAATGTACTGCATGTTATTGTGGCTCAAGAGAACTCTCTTGCTGCACATGATCCAAATGGTCTGAGTCTGACTGAATGTTCTCTGTCCTCCATGCAAAGATGAATGGATTGCCATCATCAACTGCAACTTCTGCATTGTTTGGATAAACTATTTGAATTGGAATAGGGTCTTGTTCTTCTGTATGTGCTCCACTGTTGCTAGATTCGGGATTGGTAGTGCTCTTTTCTTTGGAAGGGCTGAACACTGGTGGCAGATGAGCTCTTGGATTATTGACTGCATCATCAGTATCTTGTTAGAATGCAAACTGTCATCATGGTCCAGATAAATATCACAGAAATGATGGCCTATTGACAGAAATGTCATCATTTGATCAGTATCTTCCTCACTCCTAATCTGTCTCAAAGCATTTCTCGTAGATGTCAAGAATGGGAATGCAGTAGTATGCTTTTATCCTTCCAGCCATTTCCCATCCTATCTCCTCCACCATATGCTCCACCATGATTGGAGACCAGGTTAACCTATCAACTTGATCATACCACACTTCATGTCCATTGACATAACTTCTGTTGCTTCCTTGACCCATGAAAAAAACATGATGAAATAGCACTGAGAATTTCTCACTGCGTGCTCCTGTTACAAAAAAGCACACAAATTGAATAGACCGACCAATGATTGTAACAAACTTGACCAGAAATTGAACCTTTTATGTGAACCATAAACCCTACAGTAACACCCCAATTCTTCCTCGAAAACCCTAGCAGAAATTATGAACCCTGGTCCACCATGAGTACGCAATTCAGGACAAATTAGGTACAACAATGACTAACATACGCAATTGCATGTAGAATCAAACCTATATTCCACTTTTCAAACCGTGGCAAAAACCCTAGCATAAACCCCCAAATCGGTTAATAAAACCCTAGAATTTCTTCCAATGCAGGCAAATTCAACAGAAATGTACACAAACTAAATCAATCTCTACGTAACTCGATTAGATGTCAAATAGGCCAGAAAATTGAACTTACTGTACTCAGGGGCAGGGGATCCATCGGGCCGACGAACTGCAGCCATGGCGGCACCGCCTTGCCTTCACCACGGTGGCGAGACCCTCCTCCGCGGCCGATCCTTCGAAACCGACAGCGAAAATCGTCGCAACCACTTCGCCCGCGATCAAGTGCTCCCTCCTCAGCCGCGCCGTCGGCTCTACCCACCAAAACGACGAGACATGGGAGGTGGAGAGACAGGGGTGGTGGAGAGGTAGGAGGGCGACCAGATATTGAAACAAAGATGGGAGGTTTTTTTTTGTAAACTGGGCACCGCTTCGCTTCTCCAAACAACACGTGGCCACGGGGACTGGTCAACAAGTGGTCAGTCGGCGGCGAGTCTCTGTACATGGAACAGTGACCGTATAATCACGTCCCATCGTACATAGTGACCGTAGTGACCGTATTTCTAAGTACGGTGACCAACTCGAGCTCGCGACGCAAGTTCAAGTACCTGTAGTGCATTTTACTCAATTGTTTTCAACGGGCTTTGCATTTCCTTTGGACTGGACATACGGCAAAAAAATTCACTCCATAATGCATGATGGTTTTTTTTCTCATATAGGACTTGGTGAAAATATTAGATATGTTCCCTTCGCAAGCGAGCAGTAGAAAAAATTAGAAACACCCGGATAAATATTTGATCCTTTTTTAGATGACCCAGGTAGGTTTTGATCGGTGAGGAGAAACGGCGCGACGACTATATCTCGCTTATTGCGAGTCCTCCATCCGTCTCGCCGAAGGTTTTTATGCGCGGGTTGTAATGGGCCGGCCCACTTCTCCTCGCTTGATCGATCGCTCGACGTACTAGTTTGTGGCAGTCTTTTTTCTGGTTTTCTTTTGTTTAACATTTTTCAAATGCATTATTTATATTTTCCAAAAACAATATGTAATTTTTTTATAATATATATCTTTATATTTAAAAATATTTAGAAGAATGAAAAAGGGTAAAAAGGGAAGAAAACAGTAAAAAAAACAACAGGAAAAAATCCAGCAGTGGCTTCCCGCGCACTAGGGCGGCCAATATAAGGCAGGCACCTGGTTGCTCACGCGCTGGTTGTGAAAGCTGACTGTCTCGCTTGAGCGAGACATAGTTGCGCCCGGATCCTAAGGGTAACTTGGGCTGCTGGCCCGATATTTTTTAGCCTCTCCACCCTCTCGTTCGTATGAGGGGCCTTGAACGAGTGCAAAATCACGGAGGCACATCCCAAGTGCAAAACCATAGATGGCGTGGACTTGATTTTGGAGATATGGACGGTAGGACTTCCTACCTCGGCAACTCCTATTTCCCGCGTAGGTCGGGGAACAGCGCCCCAACTATATTTTGCTTATAGCGAATCGTACAATACGCTCGTCTGAAGCTTTATCATCTGCACTACAGTATATCGACCGGACCATTTCCACGCATTTAGTCACTCGCTCAATGGTTGCGTTCGCTCTGGGTTTTTATGGGTCAATATTTATTTTTACCTTCGGTGTTCTTTGTTTCTTTACCGTTTTTCTCTAGTTTCCTTTGTTTTTATCACTGGTTTTCTTAGTCTTTCTCGGTTTTTATTGCTTTTTCTACAATGTTCTTCTTTTTTTCGTTTCTTTCTCGGTTCTCTTTGGGTTTTTTGTTTTTTTACTTTTCTTTTTTGCACAGGTTTTCTCTGGCTTTTTTAGTTTGTTTTTCTTTTTCCCTTATGTTTTCATTGTTTCATTCTTTAGTTTCTTATTTTTCCTTTTCCTTTTCCATCACCTGTCTAGAAATTTCATAAACATTCTAAATTTTCATATATATCCAAAAAAATATTATTACACATTTAATATTTTACAAATACATGACTAATAACAAAATTCAAATATATATTTTGAAGTCTACCTTTTTCGTACACATCGTCTATTTTAATACCCATATAGAATATTTTTATACAGGTTTAATACTTTTTTCGTACAAATTATTTTTTTCAAATATATGTTATAATGTCTGCTTTTTTCTACACATTGTAAGTTTACATATACATCTGAAACATTTTTTAAAACATATATCACGTTTTTTTAATTAAACAAAAAAAATTACATTGTATAAACGACTTTGAAAAAATTCCATGTACATGTTTTTGAAGTTCGTGAATTTTTGAAAAATGTCACGGGCATTGTTTTTGAAAGATATGAACAATTTTGTAAAGTGATGCTGACAAGTAATTTACACTGTATTAACATTTTACAAATTCCTTGTATTAATTATTTTGAAGAAATTATTTTTTGAATATATGCATTTAAAATATATATTCGAAAATATAAAAATCTAAAAGAGATAATGGGCAAACATAAAAAAGGAACTAACCTAGAAGATGGGCGAGCCCATTACTTGTGGGAGAGGGCTCCTTCAACGAAACCTTCTTTCGTCTTGCATTAAGCAAAACATAGGTGTTCCTATTATTTTATCAACAGTGGAAAATCATAGATAGCATGGCCTTGATTTCGGGTAATATAGACAAGGATGGTGGGACTTCCTATTTGGGCGGCTCCTTATTTCCCCTTGTAGGTCATGGAATAGGGAGAAAACACAACCCCCGGTTAGCTTGACCGGAGATGGGCTGGCCCATATTTACGAATACACGTGCTTTTCACCCACCGGTTTTTGAAAGGTTCTATGACCATCCATTAAGCAGTTTTTATTTTTAACTACTTTTTTGAGGATTTTGTTTCATTTTTCCATTTGAACATTGGATTCGTTTTTGAAATTCATCAATAAATTTTCGAAATTCACAAACAATTTATACAATTTTGGGAACATTTTTACAACTGACAATGATTTTATTAATTCGCGAAAAAATTGAATCGACAAACATTCTTTTATATTTGGGAACAATGCTTAGAAAGCATATATTTTTTCTCAATTCGTGAACTTCATGTATTCAGAAAAAATTTCCAACTCATGAACATATTTTGAAATTGGGGGATTTTAAAAAATGCTTGAACTATTTTTGAAAACCAAGGAACATTTTCTAATTTATGAAAAATTTAAAGCCCGGAGTATTTTTTATTTATGAACAGATTTTAGAAGTTATATTGTATTTTTTAAATTAGTGATCAGCAGATATTTTTTAAACAAGCAGAATACCAAAAGAAGTGAACAAAAGTAAAAGAAGAAGGATAAACAAAAAAAGAAATATTGAAAAAGAAAAAAGCAAACAGAGGCGACCCACCCACGCAGGGGCCATCCCAAAAGCGCGCACCTCAGAACATGGGCGTGTTTACAGGCGTCCTCCTATTTGACGCTACTGGCGTCAAACTGGAGGGGAAACACACAGTGTGAATGCTAATGGCCGGATCCCTCCCAATGCCTGGTAGTGTCTGTTTTTCTCTTGCAGTGCACTGTAGAAAGCCGATGTACTATAGCGAACCAGCTACTGGAGCAGCAGACACATTGTAGCGATCGGGTAATGGAGTGAGCATTTATTATTATTATTTTCCTATTTCAATTTCTGACCACTTTTTCAAAAACGTGAACATCTTCTGAAACAGTGGGCATTTCGTATAAAAGTCTAACTTTTTTTAAAAAACACGATCATTTTAAAAACTGCAAACAATTTTTAAAACACAAACGATTTTTAAATTACTGAATATTTTTTGAAATTATGAGAAATTTTTTAAATTTTGAGTAATTTCTAAAAACCTGAATATTTCTAGGAATTTTTTAATAGTTTTTTAAAAAATCAATATTTTTTATGTCTAAATATTTTTGAATTAGGTCACTAATTTGGAAAAACATTGGAATAGCATACAATTTTAGAAATTTTTTAAAAAAAATTAGGTAAATCCAAACAATATTTGAAAGTGCATTTTTATTTGAAATTTTGATTTAAAAATGAAATAGAAAATCAAATAACTACTCGAAAGAAAAAATATATAAAGAAAAGAAACAGGGGAAAACGGTTAAGGAACCTGAAGTTCCCAAAACTGGTAAAAACCCAGGCAACAACCTTCCAAAAGGTTCGGAACCAGGAGCTGCTAAAATGGGTTGGCCCACATCTGGACACTCGATCGGTCCCCTTTGTGTGGCATCTAACACTTTTCCATAGAATATGGGAAATAGGAAATTCCATGGATAGTCACAGAACACATAAGCTTTACGAAGAATAGGCCTTATGGGCAATATTGATAGGAAAAGTACCACAAACGGACACATCTCATGTCGAATGACACACCCCAAATCCTATGTATCACTTCTTGTGGGTGTTAAGCTTTGAATCACCCACTGCATTGGAAGATGGCCCAGCCCATTAGTAACTGCACCGAAGAGAGTGTCGAACCGCTAGGGGAGGGGACAACCATCTTCCTTGTCAATTTTTTTGTTTTTTCTGTTTTCTGTTGTCCCTTTTTTTCCTTTTCCTATATATATTTTTCTCTCAATTTATACATTTAAAAAATGTTAAATTTTATAAATTATTCGCATTTCAAATAGTGCTGGGGATTTAAAAAATTGTTCACATTTTCGAAAAAATATATTTTAAATCCCTATTTTTTCCTATTTATGAAAAAACTGTAGAATTTAAAGTAAAATGACTATTTCATATAATGTTCACAAATTGCTCACATTTTAGAAAATTATCTCTTTTTAAAAACAATTGGAATGATATTTTTGAATAAGACAAGAATTTAGAGAATACATGAGTATTTTTTAATTCACAATTTTTTTTGAATTCACAAGACATTTTTTAAATTTACGAACTTTTTTTGAATTCATGAAGTTTTTTGAATTTGTGAACATGATTTGAATTCACGAACATTTTTGTATTCACAATCACTTTCAAAATCACCAATGTTTTTTCAAATCCAATAACACTTTCTGAATTCGTAAACTTCTTTTTATTCGTTAACATTTTTTGAATTGATAACTTCTTTGAATTCTTGATTTTTCCCCAAATTAAAATTAAAACCAACCGGAAATAAAAATATGAAATGAAAAAAAGGACGTGCACTAACTCTGCTCGCGCTTGTTAGGCCAGGCCCATCTGGCGTGAGCAACGCAAGTTGTAGCGATCGCGACGAGTGATACCTAGCAGCGCCCGAATGTAACAACTAACAACTGGTCACCTAGATCTTTGCAAGATGGACAATGACGGAACAGTATGACACCTTGTAGTGAGCCCAAACGCCAATGAATACATGAGCAAGCTTGTGATAACACCATTGCTTTTGACACTCAAGAGACGTGGTAACCCCTTGTGAACCCTACCCGCTAGCATCCATTGTCTCTTGTTCGACTCGCCTTTGATGGTCGTACATTTTTTAGGTTAGTATGTTTCTGCCGGCGTGATGACACCATATGGAATAAAAGTTCTCGTCGCCAGTGTGATGATCATGTACTATTATAGAGTCATTTTTGGTCTTCTACAATTTTACGATTGGTGATATGTCGAAACATCAAGATGCTAACAACAACTCTAGGGATGTTGAAATCAAAGGATTTTGATAAAGATTGCGGTTTTTCCGAGCATCTTTGTTGTTGGTGCTCTTTAATCATGATCTATTTCACTTTCTTTAATAATTATTAAACCCATATTGTTGTTCTTACAAATAATACTTGATGATATATACCATTATTTTTGAATAGTTGAAAGCAGAGACTAGTAATGCACAACTGATCATGCAGCAAAAAGTATGGGATAAAGATATTCAATTATTAAAATTAAAAAAAAAAGCTTAATGTGTAGACTATCAAATTTTGACAAAGGTTAGAGGAAAAGCCAAGCGTGAAGCAGCAGGTGATAAATTGACTAAATAGGACACACTAGAAAAGGGGCAAATGATTGAAATTGTTGTCTATGGACATCCTTTTTCCTGTCGATTAAAGAACAGGTACGCATATACCCGTGATTCTTTAATCCAAAAGGGCAACGCCAGCTCCATTATCATCGAGTGATGGCGATGTAGGGGCCCAATATAATGGTGGGTTTAGATAGGCTCCTAACCTAACCCGGCCCCCGATTTGTTAGGCTGGTTGTAATGGTAGTATCATAGCTAATATCATGCATGCCAACTAGGCAATTTTGATGAGATGTCATAGAATTAAATGAAGAAAGAGAGAGTTGAGTATCATTCATGATACCGTATCATAATAAATGCTATGTTACTATGTGTAATGCAGGCAATAAATAAAGTGCTACATGATACTAAGCATTAGGGAGGTAGTATCATACACTAGTATCATATGCATGATACTAGTATATGATACTCCCCATTATAACCAGCCTTATGTCGCCACGAGGTAACCTGTCCAGCTCAGAAGCATATGCATGCGCAACCATTGACCAGCAGCACTTGCCACTCCAGCTCACAATTAGCGCAAAATCAATTGCCTAGCTTCCCAAGCTTCTCTCCATTGCATTTTAATACCGTTATTAGTTAACGATGATTATACAAGATTATCATCGGTCCCCTGATGAGATCGAGCTTGATTAATCGATGGAGATAAACCATAAACGATTCTCAGAATAAATGAGTAATCCCGGTCCATTCCAGCTCGGCGGCAGCCAGATGAGATCGACACCACATCATGACCCTTGGCATGCGATTGGATCAGATGATGAGCAGATGCATGATAGATCGATAAGCATTATCAGTTCCCGGCCGGACAGAGGATACGTACGTACTAGCCCAGCCACTTCTCCCGCGACCGACCGGCACGGGGGCCGGCAAATCAAGCGCCCGATCACGTCACATGCAACTGTGCCCCTCTCTCCGCTTACAAACAGCAGCAATATACTTCCATATGCCATTGATGGTACGCACAGAGCTCCATTTACCAGTAATAGAATTGGAGTATCGGATGGGATCTGGATTTTTCTCTGGAACTAGAGGGGTGCAACGTGGTGATGCATGTGAGAGGACAGCGTGTGCTACCAGCACGATCACTCATGATGAACAGGAGAGTAACATGAATGAAAGAGAACAAAAAGTTGCGAGCAATGGTGGGGAAGCTCGCTCATGTGGGCGGATATGCATGGCATGGCAAAACACACATGTCTCACGCGGATTACAATAATAATAATCGAGGTTTAAGTAGAGGCCCTCCTGACCCGGCCGGCTAGTCCAGCGGAGCGGAGCAGGACGTACTACGCCGCTGTCTCGATCGACCACTGACCGGTCAATGGCGCTCCGGCGAGCGCACCGCATGGAGCGTGGAGGGTTCGAGAAGCCGGTCGAGGGCAGGAGGGTAATTCCCGGCGGCGAGGCTGTCAGCCAATTATTAGCTCGCGGGGATGACGGGCATCAGGCGTGGCGCGCCCAGCGCGCAGCGGGGTTGGTTCAGCGGGTGACGTGTCCCCGTCATACGAGCCGGGCGGGCGACGGGGGAGATGGGCCGGACGCCGTTTTTGTCGACGACGACGGCAGCAATCAATCGTGGGACCGGCCGACGGCGCACGCAATTGTCTAGTCTAGTGCGTGAAGAAGATGAATCATCATGCCATCTCCACGGAAGAACGACGCCTCGCTACATTTCGAGGAGCTTCCGATCGATCGGATGCTTCTGTTTTCTGCCGAGATTTCAAGATCGATATGGTCGTGGCAGCAACCGTGGCGTGCTGACTCATTCACCTCGGAGCAACTCGCCGAAAACGACGTGGCCGTGGCGGTGGAGCCGGGGCCAGAGCCAGAAGCAACGACGACGTACGCAACGCACGGCCACCAAAAGTCTGCCCGTCCAGGCGCGCACGGCCAATCAGCTCCCCGGCCGCGATCATTCACGGTCGCCGTCACGGCCGTAGACCGCCGGCCAAAGGGGTTCAGCGGCCAATCCCGGCGCCCCGGTTCGGCGCCGCCCGGAGGCGTCACGTCGCCCCGGCCTCCAAACCCACACGGGCCACGAGCGCTGCCCCCCTGACAGCTCCGTGGCCGGCGCGCCTGAGCTGGCAGCGCGCGCGCCCACCCCCCCGGCCGGTTGCTGTCCCGGTCCATCATCCATCCCACAGCAGCTCTCCTTGCGCTCTCCGCACCGCATGCACTGCTCGCTGCACGGCCTCGTGTTACGTGTGCACGAAAGGAGCTCACTTTAATCAGCACAGTGAGTGTTCCATCGTTCCTCGCGCGGTTAACCTCATCAGGAAAAACATCACAAGAAAAAAATCACCGATGATGGCGAGAGCTTGTCGGCTTCTCCGTTTTTCACCCACACAAAAGTGTCTCGTTTTGCTAGAGTCCCAAACAAACAAACATTTTGGCACTTGCACCACATGGCACGATCACATGAGCCGTATGTGAAACACAAAAGAAAGAACCGGCCGAGTTTTTCCGTATATTTTCCCTTCATTTCCGGAGAGTCTATCTACTCTAGCAGCTATTTTATTCCACCAAGCCTTATCTCCGCCATGAATTTCATCACATCAATCAAACAAAAAAGAAAACATTATCTTCTCTTCCGCTCCCATCAATTTCCGAAACTACCAGTAGCACACACTTTCTGCATGCAGTTACAGCCAGCTGTTTCCCAAAAATCGCACCCGAGCCCGGCGTCCAAAAGCTTCAGGCGTAGCAAGCACGCGATCCCAATATGGCGTTTTCCCGGGGGCCTCGCTCCACGCCGTCCATCCGTCACTGGAACCGGCCACACCCGGTGGCCCGCGCCAGCCCAGCCCGGCGCGCGGTGTATATATACCGCCTCACTATCCCGCTCCTTCCTCACCAACTCATCTCTCTCGACTCCGGCCAGTCAGTCTCTTCTTCTTCTCTAGCGAGCGAGCAAGCTAGGCTTGGAGGTGACCGAAAATGCCGGTCAGCAGGATCGCCGTGGGGAGCCACCGTGAGGTGTACGAGGTGGGCGCCCTCAAGGCGGCGCTCGCCGAGTTCATCTCCACGCTCATCTTCGTCTTCGCCGGCCAGGGCTCCGGCATGGCCTTCAGTGAGTTTCTTCCTCTTTCTTCTCAGCGATTAATTCTTTACATCACCACTCGCTCGCTCGCATGTGGTAGCTTAATTAGGAGAAATTAAGCTAGTTAATTAGCAATTTGCATCATCATAATGGATAGCTAGCTAGTGAGCGTACGACAAGACAGGGAAAAAAACGCCTGCTTTTGGTTTTGGACACAAGTTAAATGAAAGAAACACTTTATGAGGCGTTACCAGTAGCCTAGAGAAAATTGTCTCAGAAAGGAGTAGGGTTTGATTGGTGCAGGCTTTTTAGGTTGAATGATTGGCGCAGAATGACCAGTTTGCCCTCGGGATTACGTGGAGAATCCCATGTGGTGAATCATCAGTAGCTTCTGTTCCGATCGAGCCTGCCACCATGTGCTAGCTAGCTTCTGCCCACAAGTAGCAAAAATTGACTTCTTGCCACATTTGCACCAGAATTAACAACCCAGATTTCGCTAATAATTCTGTAGTACGTATCTGACTGACTGTTTTCCTTGTTTGATTGTGCGTGCAGGCAAGCTGAGCCCCGACGGCGCGGCGACCCCGGCCGGCCTGATCTCGGCGGCGATAGCGCACGCCTTCGCGCTGTTCGTGGCGGTGTCCGTGGGCGCCAACATCTCCGGCGGGCACGTGAACCCGGCCGTGACCTTCGGCGCCTTCGTGGGCGGCAACATCACCCTCTTCCGCGGCCTGCTCTACTGGGTCGCCCAGCTCCTGGGCTCCACCGCCGCCTGCTTCCTCCTCCGCTTCTCCACCGGCGGGCTCCCCACCGGCACCTTCGGGCTGACCGGCATCGGCGCGTGGGAGGCGGTGGTGCTGGAGATCGTGATGACCTTCGGGCTGGTGTACACGGTGTACGCCACGGCCGTGGACCCCAAGAAGGGCAGCCTGGGCACCATCGCGCCCATCGCCATCGGCTTCATCGTGGGCGCCAACATCCTGGTCGGCGGCGCCTTCTCCGGCGCGTCCATGAACCCCGCCGTCTCCTTCGGCCCCGCCCTCGTCAGCTGGGAGTGGGGGTACCAGTGGGTGTACTGGGTCGGCCCCCTCATCGGCGGCGGCCTCGCCGGCGTCATCTACGAGCTGCTCTTCATCTCCCGCACCCACGAGCAGCTCCCCACCACCGACTACTAAGCAACCAAGCTTGCATGCGAGCTCGCCGTCCATCCGTGTGATGATCGATCGCGTCTCGTCATCGTCTCCTTCCTTGCCATCGCCATGAGTCGTTTTAGTTTGCTTTGAATGAATCCATCCATCCCTGGGTCGATCGGTCGGCCAGTAGTCGAGTCAGTTTGTGGTGCGTTCGTGCGTGGAGCTGTAAAAGCGTGGATGATCTCGATCTGGGACGACCGACCCTGTCAATTTGCTTCTGTAAAACTGTGAATTCGCCCGCCCCGCCCGAGTAATTTCAAGTTCAGTTGAGTTTGAACCCGTCGTGCCTTCTTGGTAGGAACTTGAATTCTGGAATTAATCCTGCCGTCTGTGAGATTGTCGGTGAGGTCCACTGCTGTTTAGTTTGTCTGAGGCTGTTGCTCCTCGAATCGCCATGGTTCTTCTAGCACTGCGGAGGCACGAGCGTGCGGGGCAGTGTCAATAATGGAGTGGCATGCATGTAGCGACGAGGGAGACGGTACGACGCCACGTCGGAGTGGTGATAAGGCCGAGCTGTTCTTGTCGGCTGGACCGGCCGGCCGGGTCGATCTACCCTACCCTAACCCGGCCTATCAGGTCGTGCTCGCGCGGCGGAGTGCCCGTGCCGGGTACCATACACGCATGCAGCCATGCATCCGGCCATCCCGGCCCATCTACTAATCATGCGCATTACGTGGGGTTGTTGCCACGTTTACTGTCTTTTTTAGAAAAAAATTCATTCAAATCACGAATCACTATAAAGTAGTTGCCCCTTACAAGCACACTGAAACGCAAGTCCTGTCCCATGGATCCGACTGTACGAGCATATTTAGAACTCAAGTAGCACCCTAATAAACAGTCTTAAGGCCTCGCTTGGATTGCCAGATTGTTCCTAAATACCGCGGCCAGTAAAATACACCTGTAGATTAAATTCGGGTGTATAAATTTACACCGAATCCAAGCGGGGCCTTAAGTCTATGCATCGTTCGGTCAGTTCTGATGGCGCTTATAGTTTAATTAAGAGATTATCAAGGCATTAGATCAACAACTGCAATCAAGAGGAACGTGGACGAAGGAGTATTATTGGAGCTGTGATCTGATCAACTCCTTCGATTTTACCGCGGAATATGCGACAACGGTGCTGTTCCTACAAGAGCAAGTGTGCGTGTGCATGCGTACGTGCTGATCGCTCAGCCGCACGTCGACGGCGTCGCGCCGGCAAAGCCCGCCTCGTGCCGCTTCCGTTCTTCCGCCGGCCTGACCGCCACTAACTCCGGCCGGGATGACACGTAGGACATGTTAGATGGCACGTCAACCATGGATGGCCCATTATTGTCTTCTTCTCTGGAGTGGAGTACGTAAATTGTTGCCTTCTCTCTCGCGCGCAACTACACTGCACAACTAGCGGTGGGTGAGCCCGAAAGCGAGCACTAATGTCTTATGCGGCCATGTACGCGGCGTATTGAGCAACTGATGAGTTGGCCATTAGCTGCCTGAAAGTGAAGCTGAAATGCAACTTGGCGCGCACTCTCCGCGCCAGCACATGCAGGCACCTACCACTACCAACCTGCAGTAATTAAGTAAATTGATCTGGATTTAATCTAATTGCTTTGGAGTAGAGTAGTGGTACTCACATTTTCCCTCTGTACGCATGCATGACGCAGTCCGTAATTACTTATTAAATCCAGGTTTTGGCTAGCTATTCAGACAGAGCTCCAGTCTGAACTCTGAACTGGTATACATTGCTAGTAATCCGTTGGAATCTTCGGCGGAATAATCCTCTTGTCAGGGAACAGATTGTTATCATCCAAACCAATTGAGCACCAGAGGCGGCTCTAATCTAGTATCGGTATTTGGATATTATTACTTCAAGTGTCTGTCTGGACCACACCAATCATGGATCGCGCCTGTCGCCCAGCGTTATCTTCCGGGCTTATTTGTCTGACCACCTGATTACGACGCCAGAACTGTCTTAATTTGCTGTATGTATGTGGGCTAATCGAAGCTGTGATTTAAGAACAGGTTGTTCAGGGGCTATATAAACACTGTTCCGTTGGAGCCTCCTAATCGTTTCGCATAATATATCTTCCCGGTTTGTTTTATCCGATCACCTGATCACGACACCAGAGCTAACCCAGTTGCGATTTTTGATCGAGAAAAACTGAGCTGTGATTAGGGACAGGTTATCTAGTACATAGACGATGCTTCGTTGGCTGTACTGATTAATATGGATCGGAAGAAGTATTAAAGAAGTCGAAAGCGCAGATGTTTGGGCCGTAGCCAGAGAGAGCCGTGTAGAGTACACACGATCTGAGTGTGACGCGCGGGCTGGTATTTATCTCTATCCAGGTTGCACATCAGCACACCACGGTTATTACAAAGTGGTGTCACAGGCAATGATGAACACTGAGTGATGAGGATGTGAAGGCGTCGCTGTTGCCGCATTGAATCTCTCCACGTCGCGGGAGATCGCGCGACGTGGAGCCGAGATTATCCGGCACGGTCGTCTTCCTGGGCAGGCACTCTCTTCTAGAGATGTGCTGATGATATCGTAGAGAGAGGAGGAAAGGAAGATAGAGATAGGAGCCGAACCGAAGGCCAAGGCCGGTCGTTTCTCCGGCACTGATGGGTGATGTCTAATCCTTCACCTTTTTTTTGAGGGAGGCTAACCCTTCACTTTGACGATACCGCGGGACTGGAACTGAACCGGTCCCTGTCATTTACAGAAGAACACTTGGTCAGTTATCCAACGGCTGAGAGTGAAGCGGGTAAAGGACCAATGGAGCATCGGACGGCTGAGAGGAATGGCTAGAACGTATCTCCTCTGGAGTACTAGAACTCAACCCAGATCCCCGCCTGGTTAGATCGGGCCATGACAGTTCATAAATCAAAGGAGGCTCTGTCACTAGGGTCCTGGATTTCACCCAAGCAAATAAACGGGGCAGTGATCAGTCACATCCCCCATGGACTGATGGAGCTGATTTCGTGGTGATTTTGTCGGCTCCGCGTGACCGTAACAGCTAGCTAATTCTCGAATGCGTCCTCCCAGCCAGAGGATTTACTGGTGCAACCTCGCTCACCGGAGCGGTCGACCTGACAATAACGGCATCGGTGTGAAGTACCCGCTAGCTCTCAACACGGTGTTGCAGTAGGCGATGATCGATTACTGATTCACTGGCATGCAGTTCACCGAGCAAGCACTTCGGGGGAAGGTAACACTCGCCTTAATAAAAACCTTGTGGTTCTCTATTTAAGCCCACTGGCAGTATGGCACATGCATGTCTGCAGGTCGCGTGGAGTCTAGCAACTGCCGCATCAGAACTGCCATTGGATGCCGTCGCGGCACCGGCACTCATGCAGAGGGTGGATGGTTGTGATTGCGCCAGCGCCGCTGACTGGATCGGTGGAACCCGCCGGCGCCGGCGCCATGCACGGGGCCGGAGCGGCGGACAAGGCCAGCGAGGCCGTGGCCCCGGCCACTCGCTCCGTACGCACCGGGTTCTTGGCGCCACTTCCCCGGAAAAGATCGGTCGATCAGGGTGACAGAGATGCCCTCATAATTCTGCTGCCTGCTCAGGAGACCTGATCGGATGATTGATCGATGCCTGCAACTGTTCCCCTCCCGGTGAAACTTTTCGAAATGCATGTGAACCAGCAGCTTGCTTCTCCTTTTTTGCCATTTCACATGGATCCTAACCATTCTTGTGCTTCCATGGGAATATACCAGGCAAGCCATACGCGGCGGCCTGTGGCTGTGATCTAGTAGCCCCGTGTTTTTTTCTCCATTAACACTGAATCCTTCCTACCAGTTCTTGTGCAGTTGTGCTCCGATATTGGCTAAAAATGGACGTTCATCGTTCTCCTTGCCTGTTTACCAATGGGCCACCTCGTTTCTCTGTTTATTATTGAGATAAGACATGCATGCAGCCAGGCCCATGGGGTCATACAAGGGAGATGGCACAGAACACAAGTTGGGGAGGGGTCTCACGGAGTCCTGGCCATGGGCAGCCCGGGCCGACCTTGCCCATGGGCCGGGCCTAGGCCTAGATGTTGAGCCCGACAGCCGGGCCGGGTTGGGCCTGGGCCCATTGTATTCACCGTTTAAGGAAGAGGCCGGGCCTGTGGCCCGAGGCCTGGCGGCATTTTAGCGTGATGGGCCGGGCTCAAGCCTGATTTTTAGGCCCGACGGCCGGGCCAGGCTCGGGCCTGGCTTTTTTTCGTCCGGTTTTGGTAGGCCCGGCCCGAAGCCCGGCCTGGCCGACAGATGCCCAGGTATAGTCTCACGTGAACTGGCCGTGTGACCCTGGTTCCCCATGCATGGAACTCTTGTGCAACAACAGTCTTAAGAGTACTGATCATGACCGCACGCTGGGTACCACTCCGTACTAATAATTTTAATATAGTGAGATGCACATACACTGTTGGCGCATTTTGTCCTGAATCCTGATGGAGCTGGTCCGCCAAAGGGCGGGGATACATACATGATCGTCCTTTGTCCGTGCAGAGAGAAACGCCACTGGTCGCTGCAGGCATCACGTGCACGTGTTCCTGGGCTGGGAGCCCATCGTGGTTGCTGTCTGTCCTTCCGGCGTTCACTGTTCGCAAGAGCCGGCAATTGCACAATGCAGGTACGTGAACACGACGCAGTTATCATGTGAGCATCTGCTACAGTTGAGATGATCACAAGAGAAAGCCTTTAGCCAGTACTCCATCGATACAAGAGCTGGATGAACGCACGTGATTGATTCAGTACAGTCGCATCGCCTAGCAATACTGCTCCTCATAAAGCTGTGGCATGGCAAGACACGATGAAATGGCTTCGACAGGATAACAGATGAAAATTCCACAGAAAACCGAAGATCATGAAGAGGTTACAGAGAGAACCAAAAGATACCAACTGAAACCAGAAAACACCCCTGAATTATGTACCAGCAGTACACTCCCACGCACGCCACACCAGTGCGGAAGGAAGCGGATCAGCTCGCCGAGCCACGGGACCTCATTACAATCAGCAAACCAGATCAAGCTGAGTTAGCAAACAGCGTCTTCTTTTCTCTTTGTACAGGTCAACTAATCCCCCACCCTTCTCATCACACCAAAAAAAACCTCAAGTTGTTATTCCTCCCCTTTACCCGCACCGATGAGCACTTAGATACAACTCATTTACATCAGAACACCAAGAACAGCCTAGCCTAGGCACCGATCGCAGGATCTAGTTGGTTGCATACAGTGACTGGATCGGGTCTACTGACAGCACCCCCCGCTCTTCTCATGCTTCTGTTTCAGCGAGTTCCTCTTGACGACCGACGAGCCTTCCTCCGACAGACTTGGAACCTCAAGAATCTGCAACACAGCAGCAAAGGTATTTACACCTTCTATAAACAAGGGGAGCGTAATGCTGTATTACTGTTGAGTCAAGGAAATATAACTGCTAGCTACCACTTCAAGCAAATGATGCTCTTCAAAACACATTTTCAAACTGTAGAACAGAAGTTCTGAGTTGTGTCACACCGATGGGTGGAGATATTAATAAGGCTTATAGCTCCTATCTTGTTAAAACTTACTCCCTCCGTCCCACATATAAGACGCTTTTGCAAGCATATTTAGCTTGCAAAAACGTCTTGTCTTGTGGGACGGAGGGAGCATTAAAATTGTTTCCGACTGAAAACTGTATCTCCACATGGAGCTGGATGAATTTCCTAACACAAGAAAAATTGTGTATATGCACATATGCTGCTAAGACATACAGAAATCAGGGGGACAACTGTACTATCCATACCAAAGGGCAGAAGGAATACACATGCAGTGATGTGAAAATATCACACATCCATAAGAAGCAATTATGGTGCATCAAGTTAGTTATCTGACAAAATAGACAATTGGCTCAACCATGTACTTTGTCAGTACATCAGGTGAGAACAGCCTTAAGACTAGCTTGCCCTTCCCTCCTCCCAAAAGGCAACCACTATGACTAAATGTCGGTATGGGAAGAGAAAGCTAACACTTAAGCAACTGCAATCATCTATAACTGCTTTCCTACTTACTCACAAAAATTGTAAATCTGTTGACTTAGTACTAATACAAGTTCAAAGACGTAAAGGGGCTGTTCTCAAGTCCAGGAACTCTAGTCATATGGAACTTGACGAACTGATGGCTGACAGCACAACATAAATTGATTACTGTGTTAAGCATATACAATAAAATGTATGCGCAACAAACAATTAGGGATACATATCTGAAAGACAAATTCAAGATTCACGACGAAGGAACAATATACTGAAATAAACATAACAGTTATATCATTGCAACAAGCCTATACTCTCTCCAGCTGTGCTTTGTAATAAGATGGGATAACAATTATAAAATACATTTCATCTAGCAAGGGAATGTTCACTGCCAGAAGATTGGCTCTGTGAAGCACAGGATCGTATTCTAAATTGCTAGTACAAACTTTAATGATGAAATGTTCACTGCTAGTTTCTGTCTCACTTTTAACTTTAATGATGCTACCGCACAGAATGATGCATACCTTTACAAGTTAACTTTTCAGGTTGCTCAAAAAGTAAAGAGGTTAAGGTTATGGTGCTTAGTATGTTCCTCTAGGTGTGTACCTTTAGCACAAGCTCTTCAAAACATTTCTCCACATTTTCTCTTGTTTTGGCACTGCTCTCGAGAAAAAGGCATCCACACTGCTGTGCAAAGGCAAGACCTTCTTCTGTTGTTACCATTCTGTCCTCATCCTGCAAGGAAAAACAATAATATTCAGAAGTCAGTAGTGTTACTTCATCTTGCATATTATTCCTGTAAATGGGCAGCCTTAATAAGGTTAAACATGTATTTTTCTTTTTGGGTAATCGATCTCATTGTATGAGCACAATTACTTCTCTTCACCCATTCTATCTACTCCCTCCGATCCATATTACTTGTCGCTCAAACGGATGTATCTAGCACTGAAATACATCTAGATACATCCGTTTGAGCGCTAGATACATCCGTTTGAGCAACAAGTAATATGGATCGGAGGGTCATGTAGTATCTGGTGAGGGCTCAATATTCATGCAACGGGACCTAAAACTGATCTAACAACTTATCACTCACCCACCAAATACTTCTGTATTTAAAATTTAAAACACCAGCATGAGCTGGAATGGAACAATCGTCACAGCAAGTAGCCATTTGATTTAAAACGAAAGAAAATATACCTTGTCCACTTTGTTTCCAACAAGCATTTTGACGCACTCTTTGTTTGTTGAGTGCAGTTCTATTTCCTTGGCCCATACATCAGCCAAATTTGTGAAACTTTGTCTCTTTGTGACATCATAAACTAACAGAAGAAGACAGCACAAAGTTAAAACTTCTGCAAGTTAACCTGCAAGCTGCAACACCTTCCGCAGAATAAAATGAAAGACTGTAAGGGTTCTTTCTATATATTTTGTTGCTACAAGTCATTGTGACAAGCATTTCAGCATCACTAATCTAAACAGAAGTTTCCATTCCCCAAATGCCGCTACAAAATGATTGTTGGTACATTATCATAGTGAGGTGGCATCTAAATTCAGTGACAAATTCAATCAAGTATGACTAAAAACGGCAATGTTTGTTAAACACCCATTGGAAGCATATCCAAGAATTGGTATACGAATGGAATGGTTACAACTAACAAGCATATATATAACGGCTAAACTTGAGAAGTCACTTTATTATTCAGAAATCACTATTGAGTATGGCATCTTGCTCGGCTTATATGAATATAAAAATGACCTGTTTAGGACCATTAACAGTGGCACCAGAGTTGAGCATGCACAAACTTTGTAAGATTAACTGTAAGCTAAAATTTAGTGGTGTCAGAGCAAGGAAACAATTTAAACAATTATATTTAACAGTAAGAAGGCATGGAAGTACATTTGTAAGTCACACATGGAAAATGGTTGGTGCTTCTAATCGTGGTCATTAGTCAAATCTTAGGGGAAATCATATTACCTAAGATAATTCCATGAGCACCTCTGTAGTAAGAACTAGTGATTGTCCTAAACCTCTCCTGGCCAGCTGCAAACAAAGAAATCAGTTGGTCAAACACTTGATATTGTAGGAACACCATTAGATACAATAGACAGTAGAAGAACATGATACAGCAGAGAAGTATTGTACAGAAATACATTGCTCATTAGAATGGAATGCAGTGTTTGTCTAGAATATATTTTCCTTACACGTTGTATAGTAAGATGATTGTGCTCAGGACAGAACAGCCCAAGTGATGATCTATGGCCGGGCAGAAAAAAAAATCAGGGGCAAATGACAAGTAGGCTCGTAATTTTGGGGGTACTATTCGAAGTCTGAAAGTACATACTGCAGAGGAGTAATTGCCCCCAAAAAGCATAGAAGTAACATAGATAAAAAATTGCCGGGAAAGCATGTAAACACCATATTGATAAGCACATAGGCAGCAAAAAACTTACCGGTGTCCCATATTGTCAACTTCAATTTCTTATCACCAACAGTGAGAAACTTGATTTTAAAGTCCACCCCTGGAAAGAAATTGTTGCGGATTAAAACTAAATCCTGGCAAGTAAATAGCAGAGAGAATACAGCAAAAAGGCACACTTATGCAAGAAGATGATCATGAGCCTGTAACTGAATAGTTGGATGCCCTCCTACTCGGGACATAAGGTGAGGCTGGAGCGGCTAGCTGTTAGATGACTGGAACATTTGGATGGGCTCAGAAACTTAGCTGATATGGGCATAAAGAACGTTTGTGCCCCACGGTAATATATAATTCCAATTGCATTTGGATCGAGAAAATTAACATCAAACATATATGCACTTTGAGCTGGTCACTGTCAGCGAATTCATCCTAAAAAATGATGAGGGTAAATCTGTTTGCTAGTGGTTATACAGGAACTAGGGGCACTTTCAGTGTTCTCTCTTGTGTCTGGTCGGAACTAGTAGCACCCAGAAATTTTGTCCTAGTGTTTTAATAAGAAGATGGCAACCTGATGCATCCTAGACCGCTGCTTACACATGTTTGCACTGAATTTCCAGCCTCTGGCAAAGGAACAGACAAACATTCATCCTTGGCTCAGGATTCCTTAAAATAAGCAAACGTGTGGCACTTATCATTTGGGTAAAATAAATGTTTAGGCAGGAATAGCTGAAATAAGCGAGGAAGTGATCCAAGTTGGACAGCTGCAACACAGACGCGGAAGCAATTAATAAGCAGTTACGGAGGGAGCCTGAAACAGCAGAAGCAAACATCTGCGGCGTTCCGCAAATAGGCATGCCGGTGTTGGTTGATCCCTCCTCAATTGAACTGCTCCCCCAACAACTATCATCTAGTAATACATAGGTAGGTTTGGTACGTATACGCACGGCGCAACGAAATCTGATGGTATGAATGAAGAGAAGAGCGGGGCACGCATGGTACCGCCGCCCGGACGGTTGCCGTCTCCGGACGCTTGGTAGCTGGAGACAGGATGGATTTATTGCCCTCTCCAAGTCGGGGCAAGCGGCGAGCGAGATCCAGGGAGGGAGGGAGGTGAGGTGACGATACCTATGGTGGGGGAGATGTCGTCGTCGGTGGGGGCGGCGGAGACGAAGCTGACGAGGAGGCTGCTCTTGCCGACGGCGGAGTCGCCGATGAGCAGCACCTTGAAGGAGCAGTCGTAGCTGCTCCCCGGCGTCGTGCCCATGGCCGCGCGCCTGATCAGGCCGCCGCGCCGGGTCTGGGCCTGCGTCTGGGAGGGATCGAATCGCGAAGCGGAAGGGAAATGGAATGCGGGGGGCGGGCGGGCTGGTGGGTTGGTGGAGTGGAGATTCTGGCTGGAGGAGGGGGGAAGGAAGGGGGAGGGAATAAAAGCGACGGGAGAGGGAGGAGGGGAGGGGGGGGTCAGCGGGGATGGAAACGGAACGACGACGACGAGGCGTGAGGCGGACTGGACTGCAGTGGACTGGACTGGAACGGATGCGATCGATTTGTTTCGGCTGCGGTTGACGACCCGACGTGGGGGGGCTGCGTGGCGCGGTGGAGGGGAGGGGGAGCGGCCAGGTGGCGCAGCCTGGGGGATGGGCGCCGCACCGCGCTGTCCCTTCCTTCCCGCGGCCGCGCGTTTTTTTGTTGACTCGGGAAGCGACTGGGAGCACTGCACGGCCGTTTGTCCTTGCGCGGCGGGTGGGGCGCCGCCCGACTCGATCGTGTGTGTGTCTGCCGCCCGGGTACGAGGGATCTGGATCGGCGCGTAGGTCGTGACAGTTCTGGAACTCTAAGCGTGTAACCGTAAAACTGCAATGGGGCGACCCAAACGGACGGCGCATTTGTTCCTTTTTGTCCGTTTGTGTCGGTCGCCCGTTCGGCGTCCGCCCATTTGGGTCGGCAATGCGTCCAACGCGCCGATCCATTACATGTCCGCATTCAACTTTTAAATAAAAAAGGCCCGCGGCCGATCATGCCAGCACCGGCATACAATGCCGGCTTCAGAAAATACCACAGTTCATGCTGGCGCACTCGCCAGCCGGCCGGCACACATGCCAGCACACAAAAATGGTGGGACTTGAGTTCGACCACGCCATCGTGGCTCCCGTGGTTATGCCGGCATACAAAAAGATGGCCCTCGACGCCATAGATCACTCGTCGTCGAACTTGAGCATGTCGGCCTGCATCTTCTCGAACCACTGCCTCTTCCTTGATGACAAGGCGTTGAGATCCACCTTCATGATCTCCACCCCGGTCATCATGCTTGCAAGAGCCACTTCTTTCGCCTTTGTCTTGGCGTTGGCGGCCTCGATCTCTAGCATCTTGGCTTGCTTCTCTGCCTCGAGCTCGAACATCTTGGCTTGCTTCTCGGCGTCAAGATCAAGCCTCCTCCTTTGGATCTCCATGAAAGCATCCATTTGCTCCGCCTTGAAACGCCGGCGCTCCTCCTCCCTTGAGTCCTTATTCATCATGCCGTCCACGCTTGCGATCAAAGCGTTGGTGGCCGCATCTCGCTTGTCCTCCTTTTTGGAGTTGGTCTTCCCCCGCGGCCGTGCCGGCTCGCCCTCCCCAACATCGTCCACGGCGCTCTTCCCCCCACGTGCCTTGAGCGCGGCATATTGTGCCTTGAACTTCTCTTCGTCCTTGATGACCCGATAGCAATGGGAGAGGTTGAAGCACTTGCCATTGTGTTGAACCTTGAATGCCTCCAAAGTTTGAAATGCCTACAAAATGTTTCCATGCAAGCATATGGGCAAGTGATAGCAAATGAAGACGTAAAAGAATGATCTTGATGGCATAAAAGAGGGCAACTTGCTTGCTATCATACCATGTCTTGCACGTCGATGCCGCTCACGGGGCGGGCCTTGACGCTCTCAAGGGTGGCGCAAAACTCGTTGCACTCTTGTTGGATCACCCTCCACCGCTTGGAAATGGAGACCCACCCGCGCGTGCTCACAAATTGGTAAGGTGGAAACTTCTTGCGCTCATGAAACTCGCGGTGCACACGAGTCCAAAAGGTCGAATGCTTTTGATCGGCGCCCGTCTTTGGGTCTTGTCCAATGTCTCGCCAACACTCGCAAAGAAGCTTGTCCTCGGCAGCTGTGTACGCCTTCGTGCGCTTGCTCTTGCGCTTCGGCTTAGGACCGGCGGTTTGGTTGGCGAGCTCGTCCTCGAACAAAGGCTCCACTTCGATGCCGCACTCGTCCTCTTCCTCTAGCCCATAGTCCTCCGGGAACTCGTGGTCGAGGGGGAAGCCGTCCAGGTCGATGCCGACCTGATCACGCATGAAGGCCGCCTGATCGGGATCATAGCCAGCGGCCGGCGTGAATGCCCCGCGGCCGTCCTGGCTTTGTGTCTCATCGGGATCGTAGCCAGCGCCCGGCGCACCACCCTCGAAGATGAGGTTTTGCATGTAGTCCTCGTCGACGGCGGACGACATTTCCTAGAACAGGTTACGGGCGTCCGGGAGCCCGCCGGCCGGCGTCTGTCGCGCGCGTTTCCTCGTGCCGCCGGACGACGAGCCACCGACCACCGGGGTGGCGTTGAGGTCGATGGGCGCGGGCGTGGAAGGCGTGACCACGCTCACGTCGGGTGAGCACTCCCCGGAGAGGCGGGAGGCCTGCGGGTAGACGTGGAAGCCGGGGACCGGGTTGCAAGCAGACGTGCGGGGTGAGTCGGGCAGCACCATCGGAGGAAACACCGACGAGCCGGTGCTGGCCGCGGCGACGACGGCTTGGAGGACGCTGTGCTGGCTAGGGTTTACCCTAGCATGTAGAGCGCCTCCCTCGTTGCCGCGGCGACGGGGGCGTTGGTGAACTCCTGCTGCGCGGCGGCCTCATCCCTCGCGTCCGCGGCGTGCCTCCGGCCCTTCCTCTTGGCCGACTCCCTTGCCCGCTGTTCGGGCGTCAGCGCCTTCTTCGGCTTGGTCGCCGTGGCGGTCTTGCGCGGGGCACGAGGCTTGCCTTTCCCGGAGGGGGCGACGGCACCGGACGAGGCGAGGGAGGCGAGGCCGGCAGCGGCGTCGAGGTCGAGGTCGATGGCGTCCTCCATGGCTGGTTGGGGGGCGGGGGCGCGCGCGGGCGGGAGCGTTTTTGGGGAAAATGGGGGGAATGTTGGTGGCTGCCACCGACCGACGGGCCCGGGGAGAGGAGTAGGCGCGCGCGCGCGCGTCCGTCTCGTGTCCGCGCCGACGCAAATCCAGCTCAAAATTGGGCCTGGAATGGGTCGCCCGCGGACGAAAAACGGACGCGCGTCCGTTTTGGTCGGCGCGTTGGGCCGCCACTTTTGTACGCGCCGACCCAAACGGACGCGGGCGGACGAAATGGGTCGCCCCATTGGAGTTGCTCTAAGAGCTGGACTCGGCAAATCTGCCCTCAAACGCTGGACGCGGACATGGACAGTGACCGGGCGCTCCTCAAATCGCGTCGTCCACATCCGTGTTTCTCATATCCGAACCCCTATATCCATACTATAGCATGCAACGTCGATCAAACTACGTAGATCATCTCCGGACATAGAAATTGCACAATAGTCCTCCAAAAGATCCACCAAAGTTCACACAAACGACGGACAACTAAATACTACATCTAAAACTTGAAAATAAAATCAACTTCACCACTTCCGGGCCGGCCCTTTCCCCTTCTGGTCGCCAGCATAGCTGTACCCGTAGTCGACTGGTGGAGGATCGTCTGATTCGTCGGAGGAGGAGCCGTCGTCGTCGGAGGAGGAGTCGATGATGACGAGGCCCTTCAGGCGCTGGACGGCCCGGTCCTGCTGGCGCCTGCTTGGCCAGCCGAGCGCCTCCTTCGCCTTCTCCGACGCCTCCCGCTCGGACTGCTCGATGGCAAGCCGAAGAGCCTTGGCGTTCTTCCGGCGGAGCCACTGAGCGCCCGTCTCCACCGTCGTAAGTGATCGACGGTAGGCCCACGTGAGGAGCGGCTGGTCCTCGTCGGGCTCCGCCGGTAACTCATGCCGGCGGCGGACAGAGCTCTCCACAGCCCTGTCTCCCTTGCCGCTGCTCTCGCGGCGGGCGGCGCGCGCCTCCGACTCTGGCGTGCGCGTTCGGGCCAGCGGGGTGGGCACAAGCACCCTCCGCTGCCCACAAGGGGGAGCAGCAGTCGACAGGGCGAGGGGACGGCGCGGGGAAGCAGCAGCCGGCGGGGCGATGGGACAACGCGCGGGAGGCGCCGATTGCGCTGGCCGCCTGTCGGAGCTGCCCATGGGCCGGGAGGGGCAGCGCCGGCGTCCGAGATGCGCCGACAGGGAAGCGCGGGCGGCTGCGGCGAGGCTGCAGATCCGGAGCTGCCCCCGGTGTCCACCTTGGACCGCTCCAAGGCGATGCGGAGGGCAAGCTCAGACTCCGGATCCACCTCGTCGTCGGAGCGGCTGCCGGAGCTCTACATTGCACCGGATTCGATCAAAATCGGTGAGGGGAGAGGAGAGGACGGAGCGAGAGAGGAGAGTAAGTGAGCTAGGGTTTTCGGACCGATGATGCCGATGGGTGTTTTTTGTGGGACATCCGTGGGGTCGGTGGTGGGCCAGGCTTGTCAGGTGGGCGCGCCCGGGCGTGCCCGGGCCACCCCATATTTGGGCTGGATATGGGGGTGCCGGTTAGTCCGGGCGTTTGAGGCCCGTTTGAAGCGTCCATCTGGGTCAAAAAAACCTGACCGGGTGTATGAGCGTATTTGAGAGGTCCGGCTGTAGATGCTCTAAGAGCAACTCCAACGCGCCGATCCAAATGGATGCGCGCTTTGTCCGCTTTGCGTCGTTTGGGTCTGTCGCAATCGGGGCTCCGCGGACCCGAATAAGGTTCGAACTCTGGGGCGTGAACGAAGGATTCTACCTAGGTACCACTCGCTACCCGCCACATCACAGCCGGGCTGCGTCGAGCTCGAGCGAGCGGGAAGAAGAAGATGAACACCGAGATTTACCGAGGTTCGGGCCACCTTGCGGTGTAAAACCCTACTCCTGCATTGTGGTGGATTGCCTCGCGAGGAGGATGAGTATGAACTAGTACAAGTGCAAGCTGCCTCGGGAGAGCTCAAGGTGGAAGGTCGATCCCCATCCCCCTCCCATGGCGGAGACTAACCTATATTTATAGTGGCCTTGGCCCTCTTCTCTCATGGCTCAGGCGGGAAGGGATACCACATCAGCCAATTTGAAAGGGGACAGGAGTACACCCTATCCTGACTAAAGGTGGTCTTCGCCTGCAAAGCTTCTGGTAGTGACGCAGAGGTGGGCTCGGTGATGACTTCCGTCCTGCCGAGCTCGTGGTCTTGGTCTTGTTGCACTGGAATGGAAACCTTTGGGGGATTCCTTGGGAACCCGCGTACGTCCTTGCCTCCTTAGCACCAAAGAGGAAACTGTCCTGGACTGCGCCCGCTGGCGCCCTTCTGGCTCTAGTCGTCATGGCTCACGTCACCACGCGCCTCGCGAGGTGAGGTGCTTGCCTAGAGATATCCGCTCCTCGGGAGGCCGCTCCTCGGGAGGCCTTGATGTCGTTCGCCTCGCAAGGCGGGGGCCCTCGTGAGGGTCTTGCTCGTGAAGTTTTACAGCTGGGCCGCGCCGGACCATTGGTGGAGCCACGCGTTGGGCCGCAGGAAGACAAGTCTGGGTTCCCCCGGTCCCAAAACCCCGACAGTAGCCCCCGGGCCCACGGCGCGCTCGGCCTGGCTTCGAGGCAAAGGCAAAGAGCAGAGGGCAAAGCGACGTGGGCCCTAACCGCATGTGGGCCAGGCTCGAGGTGTGGCGCACAAAGGGACGCGGATGCCCCCACTTCCCCACGTCGCCTCGGCAACCGCCCAGGCTGACAAAAAGCCTGGCGCACGCGCTGCGAAGCTATCATTGCCCTCCTGCCTTGCGCCTTCTTCCTCCTGTTGCGATCCCCTTTATCTCGCGCGAGGCTCCTCTAGATCCAGACAGAGCGCCGCCTTTCCTTCTCTTCCGCCGGCGCCGGTGACTCCCTGAATGGCTCCCTCCGGGAAAGTGAGGCCGTAGTCCCGGACGCGAGCTCCTCCTCCCTCGCGCCGGCGCTCTCAACCTCCTCCATCGCTAAAGAGGAGGACCTCAATCCGGTGCTCTCGCTGACGGCCGGCGACACGAACCAGTGGGGTGAGACTCAGATCTAGCCCAGATCCGTGGCGCGGAGCAGCCTGGCGAATTCTGTCTACCCCTTCTTCCTCCACAGCATCTTCGCCGAGCTGGTCCCGCCCTTCTCCGAGTTCTTCCTCGCCATCCTTGAGCACTACAAGGTCCACACCCTTCATCTCCAGACCAACTCCATCCTGCTCTTATCCTTCTTCGTCTTCTACTGCGAGGCTTTCGTGGGCGTGAAGCCCTCGGTGACGCTCTTCCGCCATTTCTTCACCCTGCGGTTCACCTCCTGAACCAATTCGTCCACGTGCGTCTCCTTCGTCGCCGTGTCCAGCGGAAACTCGCTCCTGAAGGCGGGGAAGAAGGTGGAAGACTTCCGGCGATGCTGGGTCTTCCTGGACGCCCGTGGCACCGACCTGCGTCTAGAGCTTCCGAGGGAGCTGCCCGAGCAAATCCCCGAGTGGGGCTCCGTGAAGCTCATCGACTCCCGGGCGAGACCCGTCTTGAAGAAGATAGCCTCGGGCATGAAGGCAAAGCTGCTGACGGGGGCGATGATCGTGAAGGAGTTCCTGGCGCACCGCATCACGCCGCTCCATGCGCATACAAAGCCCTTGTGGGAGTATGCGGGCGTGAAGGACACGGCGAGGCTGCGTGCCCCTGGCCTGACAGGCAAGGAGCTGGACGTGGCCCTGTTTGTCTTGCTTGGCGTGATCCCAGGGGACGTCCCTAAGGCCGCCGCCCCGCTGTAGAGCCGCGACGACAGGGAGGAGCTGCTCAAGGCCATGCCCGTCTTCAACGAGTGGGGGCTTGAGTCAAGCGACCACTCTGAATCGCCCATGGCATTGTCCTCCGGCGATAGCAGCAGCGACGGGGATCTGGAGGAAATAGAGGACGACGAACTCAGGGAGGCGTCTCCACTGTCGTGGCGCCGGCTTCTCCTCGGCCTCGAGGATGACGATGCTGATGCTGACGAGGTCCTGGCCGCGGATTACCCGTGCTTCGTCAGGACACCCAGGAGGCCGGAATCCGCTCCCCCGATCGCGCGAGCGTCTGGCCGGGCATCCCTAGGCGAGGGGGCAGCAGTACCCCCTTCAGAGGGCCCTCCACACCCTACTGGGGCAGCCCAGGAAACGGGCTCATCCCCATAGGACGCGTAGCCGACGGTCGCGGTGGCCTCTACGAGGCGACCATGGCTTCGCCGGCCAAGGCCCCTCATGGGGACCCCCTCGCCCCTCCAGACAGTGGCACAGCAGCGGGGTCCATCGGGGGCCACTCCACTATCCCCTGGGGCGAGACCAGGGCTATGCCGATGAAGAATGGGGGCGCATCAGCCTTCGAGGAGGAGAAGAAGAGGAAGTGGGCTGCGCTAGACGAGTAAGTATCCTTGCCTTACCTCCTGGCCGCGCATTCGTAATCCATACACTTACACGACCCCCCATCGCACTGATAGGGGTGACGGCACGGAGAAGAAGAAGGAGTCGACGGCCGATGCAAAGGTGCCCATCGTCCTGAGGACGGCCTCGACGCTCGGTCGTAGCCTCGGCGGCCGAGGGGGCGCGTAGCGCCGACCTAGCGCAGCTCTCAGGCGCAAGGGCAGCAACGCACCATGGCATACGGATGTGTCGTCCCTCGTGCTTCAGCGGGCCGAGGCATCGGTCGCCCTTGCCGTGTCGTGGGAGCCAGGCGTGGGGAAGGACCCGGAGCCCCTGGTGCCCCAAGCAGGTCGTACCGCGGCCTCATCGGCCACAGTCCCAACTAGCGCGCCAGCGCCGGTCCCTTGATAGGTCCTCGCGCTTGCGAACTGCAGTGCCCTGATCAGGCACGGGGCCCTGGCCGATGCTCACGCTGCACTCGGCCGGTTCGAGGCAGACCTCCGAGATGCTGATAGGCGCCTTGCCACGGAGCGGCTGGGGCTCGCCTCAGCGTGGCTCCAGGTCGATGCGGCGACCAAAAAGGCCTGGAGCTAGGCCGAGGCCGCCACTGCAGAGAGCAAGAAGGAAGCCGCTGAGGCTAGGGCGGCCTGCGATGAAGCGTTGGCTGAGGCGGCAGCGACTGTCAAGCATTGCGGCGAGGCAGAGGTCGGCCTGAAGGCGCTCCAGGAGGAAGAGGCCACGCGCACGCAACAACTTCAGCAGCGGGAGGACGACCTTAAGGTTCGCGAGGCAAAACTCGCGGACCATGACTCCACGCTGGCTAAGGTGGTCGTTGAGCAGGCCGCGGAGCACGAGCGCCTGACCAAGCTGCAGGAGGAGGTGACCGAAGCCCAAGCGTCCCACGCCAAGCACGTCTCCGAGGTAACGGCCCAGCTGGACGCTAGGGAGAGGGTCCTTGCCGACGTTGAAGGGAAAGCAACGGTGGACCGCGACGCCTTCTCTTCCCTCGAGTTCAGCACTCGCCAGGCGCTACAGTCTATCTGCAGGGGAGGATTTGAGGATTCGCTCGCGACCCCTGAGGGCGGCTACGGGAAGCTCTCCTCCAAGCTCACCACGTAGCTCATAGGCGCCACCGCCAAGGTGGACTCCATCCTAGAGGAGGAGTGCCATGACCTCTCCTCCATGGCAGTGACGCGCGTCTTCAGCCACCTTTATCTCCGCGACTCCAGCTTCGACTTTGACGCGGTGATAGGCCCCGTCCCTCACGAGTCACGCGCCACCACGGCAGATGCCCTGGAAGGCCATGTGGCCGCGCTGCTGGGGAAGTTCACCTGCGACATCGATGTCAGTCCTACTGCGAACGATGACGATGGTCCTTCTTCCTAGGCTTATCCTACAACAACTGACTGTGCCTCATGGAGGCGTAAGACTTTGTTTGAATTCGTGATACATTTGGTGCCTGTAATAACTGCTTGAACTCCGTAATTTCCTTTTCATGCTTGATTTCCTTCCTGCTTGCCTTTGTGCTCTGCGTCGGTAGGGCCCGGCCCCGTGCATACCTCGACCGCCGTCAGGGTGTCAGGTCGCGATGCATGGACAAAACCAAGGGGCGAGAGGCTACAGGACTAGTGAGGCCCCTAAGTCGTGATGCTCAGGGGTCCCCCTTGATGTGCAAGCGGTCCGCATGAAAGAAATGTGGGCGATGGCGAGGTTAACCTGGAGTTCTTCCTACCTTTCTCTCGTCAGCCTGCACCTGGGGGTTACGCGAGGAGACCGGACACCAAGGACCTTGGTGGGGTGACGTGCGCGGGAGCAGGCCCGCTAGTTAGAGCCCGGTTCCTTGGGTTTTCTAGCGCTGCTGGGACTGACCCGAGCACAAGCACTGTGTCCAGCCCCCGCTCGCATGAGGCCCAGGGGAAGGGTGGGAGTAGTACTACCGGAGGGCCAAGAGGCTATCATGAGGTTGATGCAACCCATTGGGTGCCCCCAGTTGCTCATCCACCAGCGGAGCATGGGGCTTCCACTAGGTGTGGGCATGGTCGTATTGCGACCAGATCCGCCAGCGCTGAGCATGGGGCTTCCACTGGGCGTGGGCATGATCGTATTGCAATCGTATCCGCCAGCGCTGTGCATGGGGCTTCCACTAGGTGTGGGTAGGGAGCTTTGTGCTAGAGTCTCCGGGCGTGTACAACCCTATTTCGTTCGTACACGTGGATGGCACGGTAGAACTTTGAGGAGGTGTATCTGGACGCTCGTGAGCCAGCGCGGGGCTCGGGAGGTCCTACCTCAAGGCAGGTTGCGCCTGGGTTTTCAGCGTGGACCGCGCTTGTGAGACCTGAGTTAGGAGGGCGACCTGCGCCGAACGAGTGTCCAGAGGTCATCGCATGAGAAGGCCGGACACCAAGGACCCATAGGAGGTGATGTGTATGGGGTCGGCCCGCCAGACAGAGCTCGGTCGCTTGGGTTTATCGATGATGCACGGACGGACCCGAGCACAGGCGTCGTGCCAAGTTGTCAGATTCAGGGTTTCGCAGACCCTTGAGAGGTTCGAACTCCGGGGTGCATGCGAAGAACTCGTCCTCCCCGGTCTGCCTACTCGCTAATCTCACGGCCTAGCTCGACGAACCAAATGGAAAAGAGACATGATAGTTTACCCAGGTTCAGGCCACCTTGCGGTGTAAAACCCTACTCCTGCTTTGTGGTGGATTGGCCTCGAGGGTCTGAGGATGAACTAGTACAGTGGGAAAACAGCCTCAGGAGGAGAGGTGTTCTTGGGCTCGGATGAGCTGGTGGGTGTGAGGATGATCTGAATGATCTCTCTTCCTCCTCCCTCGCCTATGGTGGTGGCTAGGTCCTATTTATAGCGGCCTTGGTCCTCTTCCCAAACGTAAGGCGGGAAGGGATCCCACAACGGCCAAATTTGAAGGGGGACAGCTAGTACATGCTATCCTGACAAAAGTACTCTTCGCCTGCAAAAGCTTCTGGTTGTGACGCCGTGGTGGGCTCAGCGATGACCTCCGTCCCGCCGTCCTAGCGGTCTTGGTCTTGTTGCACCAAAATGGAAACCTTTGGCTGATCCCTCGGGACTCCGTGTCTGCGCTTGCCTCCTTAGCGCAAAGAGGAAACTGGTACACTGCGCCCGCTGGCGCCCTCCTAGCCTTGGTCGTCATGGCTCACGTCATCAGAACCTCACGAGGTGAGCCTTGCATAGAGATCTCCGCTCCTCGGGAGCCAGCCTGAGGAGGCCGCCCCTTGTGGAGGTCTTGGTGTCGTCCGCCTCGCGAGGGTCTTGGGTTGTTCATCCTGAAGCTGGGCCATACCAGGCCGCCGATGGAGCCACGTCATGGGCCGCAGGTAGGCAAGTCTGGGCACCCCCGGTCCCAGGACACCGACAGTAGCCCCCGGGCCCAAGGCGCGCTCGAACTTGGCTTCCAGGCGAAGCCAAGGGGCAAGTGCGGAGCGCCGTGGGCCCTAACCGCCTGCGGCCTCGGTTGATGCGTGGGAATTGATGAGACGTGGGCTTCTCCACTTCCCCACGCCACCTCGGCAACTGTTCGACTTGACGAGACTCTGTTGCATGCAGAGGAAAGCCATCATTGCGTGCGATCGTGGAGGCCGGCGGTTGGCCTCCTTCTGGCTATAAATGGGGAGAGGCTGGAGCCCCCTTTGCTCACTTCCATCTTCTCGCCGCCCGCTCCTTCTTCTTCCTCTTTGCTTTAGCACCCATGGCGCCGATCAGGAGGTTCTCAGCAGCGGAGAAGGGGGAAACCCCCCGTGAGGAGCAGGGGCCACTCCCGCCGAAGAAAAGGCTTAGCCGCCCCCGCGATGCCGGTGGGAGGCCAGGGGCGACGTGGCCTTGGTACGAGCGGCCTCCGCCCGGCTTCCCACTTCCTCTGTACGCCCAAGCGCGAGGCTCCGGAGAAGGCAGCATCGCCTTGCGCCGCGCGGGCCATGGCCGTGGCGGCCAGGCTGAGGTTGCACGGGTTGCCGGCCCGCGAACCCACGCCGAGGGCTCCTCACGCGAGTTCGTGATGTGGCTGGCGATGCCTCCGCACACGTGGATCCAGCTTCCGTGATTCTTCGCCGAGGAGATTCCACCATGGGGCCACTTGAGCTGTGGCTGCAACACGCCAGGTGCTGCAGCACGCCGGGTGCTGCAGTCTGGCCACGGGGGCGGAGGTCGAGGTCATCCCCCCTGGGCAAAATCTTCATGACCCAAGGATGGGGCGAGGTCGCTCGTGCCTGCCGCGCGGAGGGGGCCCTCGCCATCCACTTAAAGTACGACGGTGCCTCCACATTGTTCTTCAAGGTCTTCGACAAGGAGGGTTGCCGCTTGGAGTGTTACCCTGGGGGAAGCACCTGCTTGGCGCGGCTGCGGGTGCCGGGCCCGCCTCTGTCCTGCCGACAGCTCCTCCAGCAGCAGCGGCGACTCCTGGGAGTCCAGCGGCTTGCCCGAGCCTAGCGATTCTCCGGAGTCGAGTGACAATAGCTACGTGCCACCGAGCTCTCGCTGTGCCCGGAGCGTGGCAGCAGCGTCCGCTCGGCATCGTTGGTGATGCTCAGCAGCCAGGGCTCCTTGAAGTTTTCTTCTTTTGTTTCCCTACAAGGAATCAAGACAAACCCCGTGGGGGTATGTAAAGAACTTGTAATGCTTTTGCCCCAATGTTTACCATCCCTAGTATGAGTTTGCAATTGTGTGTTTTACTTCGCAATTGCTCCCCCCTTTCGTCCTCGCGGTAGCTTAGCGCTCTACACTGGCAGGTCCCAGTCCCCAGGCAGGCTTCGACCGTCGCTGGTATGCCAGGTCGCGATGCCGTGGTCAAGGCCAGGTGGTGAGCGGCCCGAGGTCCGGTAAGAGCTCCTGAGGCGTGCTGCTCAAGAGGTCCCCCTTAGCATGCAAGCAGCTTCCTGAAGGCCGAAAAGGAAAGCGGCAGTGCCGGAGCGAGATTGCGAGAGACGAGAATCCTGGGCAACGGGTTTATGCTGATACGCATAGGCGACTTATCTTAATGAGCTTGAAGTGATTCCCTTGTGCGGCGCTTGATTGTGCTTTAGTGATGCTGCAAGGTGGGGCTCACGACGGCCTCCCCTTTCCCTACTCTTCTAAATGCTCTATGTCCTCGGGTCCTGACCCTCGAGCGAGGCTCAGCCGCCGCTGGTATGTCAGGTCGCGATGCCGTGGTCAAGGCCAGGGGGTGAGAGCTGGGGAGTCAGTAGGAGCTCCTGATACGCAATGCTCAGGAGCCTCCCCTTTAACGTGCAAGCGAATTGCATGGAAAGAGGGTGGCCGGCGGGGCCGCCTGCAGCCAAACTCCAGGGATTCCTGCGGGTTAGTCCGAGAAGAGAGCATAACTCGTGAGCGCGCCCACTGTCCTGCCGCTGATCTTTTTGCTTGATGATGAAGACACTGAGTACCTGGTGAGGTGACGTGCGCGGAGCGGGCCGCGAGCCAGAGCTCGGTCTCTCAGATTTGTCAGCGCTACAGAGACGGACCCGAGCACAAACACCATGCCATCATGTGAGCCCCCATCGCGGGATAGGTAAGAGGCCGGTGAGCAACGTGGGGGACCGCGAAGGTGATATGACCGTGTGTAATTTATTTATGATGGTCGCTGCTGACAAAACAAAGTCTACACCTATGGTCGAATATGCTACTGGTATTGTTCAAGATAAAGCTCTAATTGTTGTTGATCATGAAACTACACGTGGGCTGACTAGGGGAGCAAGCATGGAGTTGATACGATGGACTAGTATGAAGCAAAGTGATGCATGCGTTCTTGCATGGAAGGTCTTTTCTTGGAGTTGCAAAAAAAGGAAAGAGATCATGTATGTTTGGTAACTACAAATACAAGGCACGACGATGTATATTATATTTGTTCCTGCCATGCAAGAAGGCTTACAAGATAGATACGGGCAGGCGACTTAATGCATGGAGTTTTTTTATCTCTACAGGAAGAGTAGGATGGGGCCCACCAGAAAGAAAGATGGCGCACAGGGTTAAACTAGCTAGAAAATCCAATCTGAGATGTAAAAGGATTGGACTCTTATATTTTATACTAGTTTATTTTCTTTCCAAAGTTGAGTGCGTGCGTGAGGGGTTTAGGCCAGGTTCAAGTCAGTTATTTAAAGCCATGGTACATGGATGTAAAAGTCAGGTTATTTTTATAAAATAGACACGATGTGTTTTCAAGGGTAGACACCCGTATCAAGTTTTAGAGGGATCTTTAGAAAACCTCTGTGTTGCGATTTCTTTGTAGAAATTGTTTTCGCCTGTGAGTACCATCTGCGAGATTGGTTTTCTCGTGCTGAGCCGCAAGGTTCAAACCCTCTATTTCGTGCACGTCGCGTGCGCGGGCGAGAGGTTGTTACTTTTGGTGGTGGAGTGTCGTGAAAGATCGGGCCGCAACAACAGATCGGATCTCGCCATCGAGGTTTGGTCTACATCAGGTAGTATCAGAGCATCAGATTGTTCATGACAATATGGAGAAGATGGCGAGGGCATCGTCATTCAGTAAGTTAAGCTATGGATTTCAGTTGGAGGAGGAAGGTCGCTGGGCCGGGCTTTTTCACACCCGTGTGGTGGTGAGAGAGAGATCATGTGCTATGACGATCGGTCACATGAATTTGATCAATGCTGCAAGCATCGAGATGGTGGAGAAGTTGAATCTACCAATGACACCACGATCACAACCATATTTGTTTCGTTGGGGTCAAGAAGAGCTCACTGCCACGCAACAAACCAAGGTACCGTTTTTCTTGGAAAATTATATTTGTGAGGTTTTGTGCGATGTGATTCCGGCACCGATGGTTTCATGTCACTTGTTGTTGGGCAAGCCATGGTACAAAGAGCACGATGTTGCGTATGATGGTCAAACACACAGATATACCGTTAAGAAGGGTAAGAAGTGCATGCTCGTGCCCATGGGTGAGGAGCGTTTTATTTCTTGGAGGAAAGAACATCAGGAAAAGATAAAAGAGGAGGGAGAAGCAACGAAGAAGAAGGTTGAAGCTGGTAAAATTTCTACAATCATGGTGCAGTCTATAGATAAGAATTTTGCTGAACAAATCGACTCGCAACCGAGGACGGTTTCGTTGCAAGGGGGAGAGGATGATATGACCGTGTGTAATTTATTTATGATGGTCGCTGCTGACAAAACAAAGTCTACACCTATGGTCGAATATGCTACTGGTATTGTTCAAGATAAAGCTCTAATTGTTGTTGATCATGAAACTACACGTGGGCTGACTAGGGGAGCAAGCATGGAATTGATTCGATGGACTAGTATGAAGCAAAGTGATGCATGCGTTCTTGCCTGGAAGGTCTTTTCTTGGAGTTGCAAAAAAGGAAAGAGAGCATGTATGTTTGGTAACTACAAATACAAGGCACGACGATGTATATTATATTTGTTCCTGCCATGCAAGAAGGCTTACAAGATAGATACGGGCAGGAGACTTAATGCATGGAGTTTTTTTATCTCTACAGGAAGTAGGATGGGGCCCACCAGAAAGAAAGATGGCGCACAGGGTTAAACTAGCTAGAAAATCCAATCTGAGATATAAAAGGATTGGACTCTTATATTTTATACTAGTTTATTTTCTTTCCAAAGTTGAGTGCGTGCGTGAGGGGTTTAGGCCAGGTTCAAGTCAGTTATTTAAAGCCATGGTACATGGATGTAAAAGTGAGGTTATTTTTATAAAATAGACTGTAAGTGCATCTAGTGCCACCCCTAGTTGGTTTTGGAGTATTGACGACAAACCTGGTTGAGGGACTAATGTGTTTGTGAGAATTGCAGGATAACACAGCTAGTAGTCCCTCATTGATTCGGTTTACCTACCAGAGATGACCCCTAAAAATGTATGAAGACATTGAAGACAATGGTGGTATGTGAAGATATTCACATTGAAGACTATGACAAGAGAAGGCATAGCGTGAAGACTATGGAGCGCGAAGACTTAGTTGTTTCGTTGTTTCCTTTTCTTCTTTGTTGAGTCGTAGGAACCACCGTACTGTTAAGTGGGGTCCCAGTGAACAAAGTCAGAGTGACTGAAGTGATGCTCAACCAAATCCTATGTCTTCGAGCGAAGACAATGAGAGCAAATCTTATCCAGAGCTGGATGAGTCAGCTTTACTTGTAGCCCAAGTCAAGCTGCCGCGTGTGCTTGAAATCTGACTGTTGGAACACGTGTCAGTTCCTTAGTCACCCAGGGTCATTTCGGACAAATCAGGTCTGGTTGCCTAGTGGCTATAAATAGCCCACCCCCTACACCATAAATTGGTGGCTGCTCAGAGTTAGTGCACGACTTTTGTCGTTTGAGAGCAACCCACCTCCGAAGCTTTTGAGAGAGAGAAATCCTTGCGAGGACAAAGCCCAAACACCCAGAGCCAAAGAGTGTTAAGCATCACTGAAGTCTTTCTGTCCGCGTGACCTGAAGACTTGTTACACTTCAGGACTATGAATCCTCCAGCCGGTTAGGCGTCGCGTTCTGAGCATCCAAGAGTCATTGTGGATCGCCGGTGAACGAAGTCTGTGAAGGTTTGGAAGTCTATCTTGAAGACTTACCAGAGTGATTGGGCGAGGACTGGGTGTCCTTAGCTCAAGGGGAATAAGGTGATGACGTGGTCTTCTGAGTTGAATCTCAGCCTCCCTAACCAGACGTACAGTTGTCACAGCAACTGGAACTGGTCCAACAAATCCTGTGTCCTCAACAAGTGACTGGTTCTATCCTCTCCCTCTATTTACTTACAGTTTGTCTTCGTGAAGTCATTGCCTGCTTACACTACCTGTTTGACTTCACTATGTGACTACTATCATTGTTTGGCTTCATACTATCTTCCATCCCGATCTTTACTACCTAGCTGCTATTAGTCTTCGTGCTTTCACTTCATTGCATACTTGACTATGGCTTGCTTAGTGTAGTCTACCTTCCGCTGCATATCAATAGGTTCATTTCTATTGTTTGTCTTCGAAACTCTCATGTTTTGAAGACGTTCATAAAAATCGCCTATTCACCCCCCTCTAGTCGATAACTAGCACTTTCATAGACACGATGTGTTTTCAAGGGTAGACACCCGTATCAAGTTTTAGAGGGATCTTTAGAAAACCTTTGTGTTGCGATTTCTTTGTAGAAATTGTTTTCGCCTGTGAGTACCATCTTCGAGATTGGTTTTCTCGTGCTGAGCCGCAAGGTTCAAACCCTCTATTTCGTGCACATCGCGTGTGCGGGCGAGAGGTTGTTACTGTTGGTGGTGGAGTGTCGTGAAAGATCGTGCCGCAACAACAGATCGGATCTCGCCATCGAGGTTTGGTCTACATCAGAAGGGCCACACAACAGGCGAGTGGGTGATAACATAAACCATGGCATGGATAGGGCAGAGCTAGTTGTGATAGATGCAAAATGATACATGCCACAGGGACGGACCCATGTGGCTTGGGGATGATGCAGCCCGAGGGGCGCCCCCAACTGAATAAACCGGAAAATGTCACCTGGCACCGTTGCTGAAGAGATGTTGGAGTAGCTGAAGACGCATGCTGAAGGAGTTGCTCCTCACGAGCCACCCAGGTCCTGAACCTCGGGAGGCCCTGGGGGCCCGGGAGGCTCGCGAAGAACCGTCGCCATTTCCGCCAGGACCGCCTGGTGCCTGGCCTCCTGAGCCCCCAGGACGCTCCGCATGCGGCGCTGGAAGGTGACGGCCGCGTTCGGCGGGCCAAAAGGCATGCGAACGTAGCTATGAGGGGGGCCCTCACACCGACCAGTGCGCAATGGCTAGAACCGCTCCTGAGATGCGGCCCTGTTGAGCCCTGGGATGTTAACGCAGACGCGTAGCTCGTTATCCTCGCCAGGACAAGGAGCTGCGCCGGGTGGTGGGCGGCGTTCGCCGCACATGGCTCTCACCTCTTGAAGCTCCTCAGTTGCCTTGGTGATGAACTCTTGAGCACCTGGCACTTCGTGCCTTGTGCCCTCCTAGCGGAAGCGCGCGCTGAAGCACGCCTCCACGTGGTGCCCGAGAGCCTCCCTCATGACGTTGGCTAGGTCAAAGGCCCTCCAGAGGAGAGCCCCCGAGCTCAGCCTGAGAGGGGCGCCGGGCATGACTCCCTATGTGAGAGAGGGAGGCGCCCCGTCCGTGGGTGCAGGTCCTGAGGTGGTGCCGCTGGAGACGCCGTTCTCCTGAGGCTCTTGGAGGAGCAACAACTTCTTCTTCTTGGGGACAACCTCAGGAGGGTAGACGGTGCCTTCGTCGTCTGGGTTCTTGACCGCCGCAACCTGGTAGGCGCGCTCGAGAGAGCACACTACGTCCTTCTCCTCGCAGGCGATGGCGATGATGTCACGTTTCCCTGGCATCTTGAGGACATTGTAACCATGATGAGTCACCGCCATGAACTTGGCCAGGGCTGGATACCCGAGGATGGCATTGTATGGAAGGCGAATGTTGGCGACGTCGAAGTCGATGAGCTCAGTGCGGTAGTTGTGGCACTTGTCGAAGGTGACAGGGAGGCGGATCTGCCCTATCGGGGTGGTGGAGCCGTCGGTCACTCCTGAGAAAGGCTTGGTAGGCTGCAGCTGGTCGTAGGGCACTTGGAGGCGGTCGAACGTCTCGATGGAAAGAACATTGAGTCTCGCACTATCGGCGTTCTGGGAACGGGGGTACCCAGACTTGCCTGCCCGCGGCCCACGGCGTGGCTAAGCTAGCGGGCCGTACGACCCATCTTCATCAACAAGGCAATCAAGACCTTCGCGGGGGGCCAAGCCTCGCGAGGCGGACGACGCAAGACCTCCTCAGGAGCGGCCTAGCCAGGCAGGCTCACGAGGAGCAGAGATATCAAGGCGGGGCAAACCTCACGAGGCTCTCGTGACGTGAGCCATGACGATCGGCACCAGGCGGGCGCCAGGGCGCGCAGCGTCCTTGTTTCCTCTTTGGTGCTAAAGAGGCAGGCGCAGGCGCGGAGTACCGAGGCATCAAGCAAAGGTTTCCATATCGGTGCAACGAGACCAAGACCAGCAGGACGGCAAGGCGGAGGTCACCATGGAGCCCAAGACGGCGTCATCGCCAGAGCCTTTTGCAGGCGAAGACCTCTTTTGTCAGGATAGCTTGTACTAGCTGCCCCCTTTCAAATTTGCCCGCCGTTGTTGGCTCCCTTCCCGCTCAATATTTGGGGAGAGGACCAGGGCCTATATAAGTAGAGCTAGCCACCACAGTAGAAGGGGAGATGAAGTCGCGCTCTCACCGCACAAGTTCACCAAGCACAAGAACACCTCAACCTCAGGAGGCTGTTCTTCCCCTTGTACTGCTCATCATCGGCCCAAGAGGCAATCCACCACCACACACTGGAGTAGGGTATTACACCACAACGGTGGCCCGAACCAGTATAAATCTCGTGTCTTTCTGTGTTGCGAGTTCGTCGAGTTCGTCCGTGAGATCTTAGCAAGCTAGGGCGTGGATCGGTAGGAGGGAAAGAACTTCGCGCGCACCCTAGAGTTCGAACCTTAAGGGTTTTGCCGGAACCCGAGATCCGACATTTGGCGCGCCAGGTAGGGGTGCGCCGGAGCTCCTCTCCATCGGCCTACGCCCCGCGCCATCGCACTTCGCTCCCATGGCAGGCGCCCCGCCATCCGTTCCCGCGGCCAGCATCGACGACGGGACCACGGGGTTCCGAGCCCTAGCCCCCGCCCTGCGGCGGGTGCGGTGGCCGACCAAGTTTAGGCCGGAGATGCCGCCGCGCTACGACGGCGCGGCGGACCCAACGGCTTTCCTGCTGGCGTATGAGGAAGCCGTCCTCGAGGCTGGGGGTGACGACAAGATCATGGCCAACTGGTTTCCCATGGCCCTCGCCGGCGAGCCGCGCGCTTGGCTGCTCAACCTCCCCGGATCCACGGTGGCATCCTGGGGGGAACTCCACGGCCTCTTCACTGCTCGCTACGCGGCGCCGGCGCACCACGCAGTCGCGGCCCTGCTGGGCGGCTCTCAAGCACCGCCTTCAGATCGCCACATCAAGCCGTTCCTCCGTCAGATCGGGGCCGCTTCCAAGCGCCCGGGGGCTCCGCCGGGTTGGGCTGCGCCGGAGGCCGACCTCACTTTCGGCCCAGAGGACCACCCCGACTCCACCGCCGGCTCGGGCATGCTCCCAATGCTCTGCATGTTGGAAATATGCCCTAGAGGCAATAATAAATGGTTATTATTATATTTCTTTGTTCATGGTAATTGTCTATTATTCATGCTATAATTGTATTGTCCGGAAATCGTAATACATGTGTGAATACATAGACCACAACATGTCCCTAGTAAGCCTCTAGTTGACTAGCTCGTTGATCAACAGATAGTCATGGTTTCCTGACTATGGACATTGGATGTCATTGATAACGGGATCACATCATTAGGAGAATGATGTGATGGACAAGACCCAATCCTAAGCATAGCATAAAAGATCGTGTAGTTTCGTTTGCTAGAGCTTTTCCAATGTCAAGTATCTTTTCCTTAGACCATGAGATCGTGCAACTCCCGGATACCGTAGGAGTGCTTTGGGTGTGCCAAACGTCACAACGTAACTGGGTGACTATAAAGGTGCACTACGGGTATCTCCGAAAGTGTCTGTTGGGTTGGCACGGATCGAGACTGGGATTTGTCACTCCGTGTGACGGAGAGGTATCTCTGGGCCCACTCGGTAATGCATCATCATAATGAGCTCAATGTGACTAAGGCGTTAGTCACGGGATCATGCATTGCGGTACGAGTAAAGAGACTTGCCGGTAACGAGATTGAACAAGGTATTGGGATACCGACGATCGAATCTCGGGCAAGTAACATACCGATTGACAAAGGGAATTGCATACGGATTGATTGAATCCTCGACACCGTGGTTCATCCGATGAGATCATCGTGGAACATGTGGGAGCCAACATGGGTATCCAGATCCCGCTGTTGGTTATTGACCGGAGAGGCGTCTCGGTCATGTCTGCATGTCTCCCGAACCCGTAGGGTCTACACACTTAAGGTTCGGTGACGCTAGGGTTGTAGAGATATATGTATGCGGAAACCCGAAAGTTGTTCGGAGTCCCGGATGAGATCCCGGACGTCATGAGAGGTTCCGGAATGGTCCGGAGGTGAAGAATTATATATAGGAAGTCTAGTTTCGGCTACCGGGAAAGTTTCGGGGGTTACCGGTATTGTACCGGGACCACCGGAAGGGTCCCGGGGGTCCACCGGGTGGGGCCACCTATCCCGGAGGGCCCCGTGGGCTGAAAGTGGAAGGGAACCAGCCCTTAGTGGGCTGGGGCGCCCCCCTTGGGCCTCCCCCCATGCGCCTAGGGTTGGGAACCCTAGGGGGGGAGTTCCCCCTTGCCTTGGGGGGCAAGGCAACCCCTTCCCCCCTTGTGGCCGCCGCCCCCCCTTTGGATCTCATCTCCCAGGGCTGGCGCACCCCCCAGGGGCCTATATAAAGGGGGGGGAGGGAGGGCAGCAACCTACAGCCTTGGGCGCCTCCCTCCTCCCCTGCAACACCTCTCTCTCTCTCTCGCAGAAGCTCGGCGAAGCCCTGCCGGAGACCCGCTACATCCACCACCACGCCGTCGTGCTGTTGGATCTCCATCAACCTCTCCTTCCCCCTTGCTGGATCAAGAAGGAGGAGACGTCGCTGCACCGTACGTGTGTTGAACGCGGAGGTGCCGTCCGTTCGGCACTCGGTCATCGGTGATTTGGATCACGACGAGTACGACTCCGTCATCCACGTTCATTGGAACGCTTCCGCTCGCGATCTACAAGGGTATGTAGATGCACTCCTTTCCCCTCGTTGCTAGTAGACTCCATAGATGCATCTTGGTGAGCGTAGGAAAATTTTAAATTATGCTACGATTCCCAACAGTGGCATCATGAGCCAGGCCTATGCGTAGTTACTATGCACGAGTAGAACACAAAGCAGTTGTGGGCGTTGAGTTTGCCAATTCTTCTTGCCGCTACTAGTCGTTTCTTGTTTCGGCGGCATTGTAGGATGAAGCGGCCAGGACCGACCTTACACGTACGCTTACGTGAGACAGGTTCCACCGACTGACATGCACTAGTTGCATAAGGTGGCTAGCGGGTGTCTGTCTCTCCTACTTTAGTCGGAACGGATTCGATGAAAAGGGTCCTTATGAAGGGTAAATAGAAATTGGCAAATCACGTTGTGGTCATACGTAGGTAAGAAAACGTTCTTTCTAGAAACCTACAAACCACGTAAAAACTTGCAACAACAATTAGAGGACGTCTAACTTGTTTTTGCAGCAAGTGCTATGTGATGTGATATGGCCAGAAGATGTGATGAATGATATATGTGATGTATGAGATTGATCATATTCTTGTAATAGGAATCACGACTTGCATGTCGATGAGTATGACAACCGGCAGGAGCCATAGGAGTTGTCTTTATTATTTTGCATGACCTGCGTGTCATTGAATAACGCCATGTAATTTACTTTACTTTGTTGCTAAACGCGTTAGCCATACAAGTAGAAGTAATCGTTGGCGTGACGACTTCATGAAGACACAATGATGGAGATCATGATGATGGAGATCATGGTGTCATGCCGGTGACGAAGATGATCATGGTGCCCCGAAGATGGAGATCAAAGGAGCATGATGATATTGGCCATATCATGTCACTATTTGATTGCATGTGATGTTTATCATGTTTTTGCATCTTATTTGCTTAGAACGACGGTAGTAAGTAAGATGATCCCTTATAATAATTTCAAGAAAGTGTTCACCCTAACTGTGCACCGTTGCGAAGGTTCGTTGTTTCGAAGCACCACGTGATGATCGGGTGTGATAGATTCTAACGTTCGAATACAACGGGTGTTGACGAGCCTAGCATGTACAGACATGGCCTCGGAACACACGCAATACACTTAGGTTGACTTGACGAGCCTCTCATGTACAGACATGGCCTCGGAACACGGAGGACCGAAAGGTCGAGCATGAGTCGTATAGAAGATACGATCAACATGGAGATGTTCACCGATCTTGACTAGTCCGTCTCACGTGATGATCGGACACGGCCTAGTTGAATTTGGATCATGTTTCACTTAGATGACTAGAGGGATGTCTATCTGAGTGGGAGTTCATTAAATAATTTGATTAGATGAACTTAATTATCATGAACTTAGTCTAAAATCTTTACACTATGTATTGTAGATCAAATGGCCAACGTTGTCCTCAATTTCAACGCGTTCCTAGAGAAAACCAAGCTAAAAGATGATGGCAGCAACTATACGGACTGGGTCCGGAACCTGAGGCTCATCCTCATAGTAGCCAAGAAAGATTATGTCTTAGAAGCACCGCTAGGTGAAGCACCAATCCCAGAGAACCAAGACGTTATGAACGCTTGGCAATCACGTGCTGATGATTACTCCCTCGTTCAGTGCGGCATGCTTTACAGCCTAGAACCGGGTCTCCAAAAGCGTTTTGAGAAACATGGAGCATATGAGATGTTCGAGGAGCTGAAACTGGTTTTTCAAGCTCATGCCCGGGTCGAGAGATATGACGTCTCCGACAAGTTCTTCAGCTGTAAAATGGAGGAGAACAGTTCTGTTAGTGAGCACATACTCAGAATGTCTGGGTTGCACAACCGCTTGTCTCAGCTGGGAGTTAATCTCCCGGATGACGCGGTCATTGACAGAATCCTCCAGTCGCTTCCACCAAGCTACAAGAGCTTTGTGATGAACTACAATATGCAGGGGATGGAAAAGACCATTCCCGAGGTATATTCAATGCTGAAATCAGCGGAAGGGGAGATCAGAAAAGAACATCAAGTGTTGATGGTGAATAAAACCACTAAGTTCAAGAAGGGCAAGGGTAAGAAGAACTTCAAGAAGGACGGCAAGGGAGTTGCCGCGCCCGGTAAACCAGTTACTGGGAAGAAGTCAAAGAATGGACCCAAGCCCGAGACTGAGTGCTTTTATTGCAAGGGAAGTGGTCACTGGAAGCGGAACTGCCCCAAATACTTAGCGGACAAGAAGAAGGCCGGCAACACCAAAGGTATATGTGATATACATGTAATTGATGTGTACCTTACCAGTACTCGTAGTAGCTCCTGGGTATTTGATACCGGTGCGGTTGCTCATATTTGTAACTCAAAACAAGAACTACGGAATAAACGGAGACTGGCAAAGGACGAGGTGACGATGCGCGTCGGGAATGGTTCCAAGGTCGATGTGATCGCCGTCGGCACGCTACCTCTGCATCTACCCACGGGATTAGTTTTAAACCTCAATAATTGTTATTTAGTGCCAGCTTTGAGCATGAACATTGTATCTGGATCTCGTTTAATTCGAGATGGCTACTCATTTAAATCCGAGAATAATGGGTGTTCTGTTTATTTGAGAGATATGTTTTATGGTCATGCCCCGCTGGTCAATGGTTTATTTTTGATGAATCTCGAACGTGATGTTACACATGTTCATAGTGTGAATACCAAAAGATGTAAAGTTGATAACGATAGTCCCACATACTTGTGGCACTGCCGCCTTGGTCACATTGGTGTCAAGCGCATGAAGAAGCTCCATGCAGATGGACTTTTGGAGTCTCTTGATTACGAATCATTTGACACGTGCGAACCATGCCTCATGGGTAAGATGACCAAGACTCCGTTCTTCGGAACAATGGAGCGAGCAACCAACTTATTGGAAATCATACATACCGATGTGTGCAGTCCAATGAGTGTTGAGGCTCGCGGAGGATATCGTTATGTTCTCACTCTCACTGATGATTTAAGTAGATATGGGTATGTCTACCTAATGAAACACAAGTCTGAAACCTTTGAAAAGTTCAAGGAATTTCAGAGTGAAGTTGAGAATCAACGTGATAGAAAAATAAAATTCTTACGATCAGATCGTGGTGGAGAATATTTAAGTCACGAGTTTGGTGCACACTTAAGGAAATGTGGAATAGTTTCACAACTCACGCCGCCTGGAACACCTCAGAGAAATGGTGTGTCCGAACGTCGTAATCGCACTCTATTGGATATGGTGCGATCTATGATGTCTCTTACCGATTTACCGCTCTCATTTTGGGGTTATGCTTTAGAGACTGCCGCATTCACTTTAAATAGGGCTCCGTCGAAATACGTTGAGACGACACCGTATGAATTATGGTTTGGGAAGAAACCTAAGCTGTCGTTTCTAAAAGTTTGGGGATGCGATGCTTATGTCAAGAAACTTCAACCTGAAAAGCTCGAACCCAAATCGGAAAAATGCGTCTTCATAGGATACCCTAAGGAAACTATTGGGTATACCTTCTACCTCAGATCCGAAGGCAAGATCTTCGTTGCCAAGAACGGGTCCTTTCTGGAGAAGGAGTTTCTCTCGAAAGAATTGAGTGGGACGAAAGTGGAACTTGATGAGGTGATAGTCACCCCTTCCAAACCGGAAAGTAGCGCAGCGCGGGAAAATGTTCATGTGGTGCCTACACCGACTGGGGAGGAAGTTAATGATGATGATCATGAAGCTTCGGATCAAGTTACTGAACTTCGTAGGTCCACAAGGACACGTTTCGCACCAGAGTGGTACGGCAACCCTGTCCTGGAAATCATGTTGTTAGACAACGGTGAACCTTCGAACTATGAAGAAGCGATGGCGGGCCCGGATTCCGACAAATGGCTAGAAGCCATGAAATCCGAGATAGAATCCATGTATGAAAACAAAGTATGGACTTTGACTGACTTGCCCGATAAGCGGCGAGCCATAGAAAACAAATGGATCTTTAAGAAAAAGACGGACGCAGATGGTAATGTGACCATCTACAAAGCTCGACTTGTCGCTAAGGGTTATCGACAAGTTCAAGGGGTTGACTACGATGAGACTTTCTCACCCGTAGCGAAGCTGAAGTCCGTCCGAATCATGTTAGCAATTGCCGCATACTATGATTATGAGATATGGCAGATGGACGTCAAAACGGCATTCCTTAATGGCTTCCTTAAGGAAGAGTTGTATATGATGCAGCCGGAAGGTTTTGTCGATCCTAAGAATGCTAACAAAGTATGCAAGCTCCAGCGCTCAATCTATGGGCTGGTGCAAGCATCTCGGAGTTGGAACATTCGCTTTGATGAGATGATCAAAGCATTTGGGTTTACACAGACTTATGGAGAAGCCTGTATTTACAAGAAAGTGAGTGGGAGCTCTGTAGCATTTCTCATATTATATGTGGATGACATATTATTGATGGGGAATGATATAGAATTCTTGGAAAGTATAAAGGCCTATTTGAATAAGTGTTTTTCAATGAAGGACCTTGGAGAAGCTGCTTATATATTAGGCATCAAGATCTATAGAGATAGATCAAGACGCCTCATTGGTCTTTCACAGAGTACATACCTTGACAAGATATTGAAGAAGTTCAGTATGGATCAGTCCAAGAAGGGGTTCTTGCCTGTATTGCAAGGTGTGCAATTGAGCAAGGCTCAATGCCCGACCACGACAGAAGATATAGAAAAGATGAGCGTCATCCCCTATGCCTCGGCCATAGGGTCTATTATGTATGCCATGCTGTGTACCAGTCCTGATGTAAACCTTGCCGTAAGTTTGGTAGGAAGGTACCAAAGTAATCCCGGCATGGAACACTGGACAGCGGTCAAGAATATCCTGAAGTACCTGAAAAGGACTAAGGATATGTTTCTCGTTTATGGAGGTGATGAAGAGCTCGTCGTAAAGGGTTACGTCGACACTAGCTTCGACACAGATCTGGATGACTCGAAGTCACAGACCGGATACGTGTATATTTTGAATGGAGGAGCAGTAAGCTGGTGCAGTTGCAAGCAAAGCGTCGTGGCAGGATCTACATGTGAAGCGGAGTACATGGCAGCCTCGGAGGCAGCACAGGAAGCAGTCTGGATGAAGGAGTTCATTACCGACCTAGGGGTGATTCCCAATGCGTCAGGCCCGATGACTCTCTTCTGTGACAACACTGGAGCTATTGCCCTTGCGAAGGAGCCCAGGTTTCACAGGAAGACCAGGCATATCAAGCGTCGCTTCAACTCCATTCGTGAAAGTGTTCAAAAGGGAAACATAGATATTTGTAAAGTACACACGGACCTGGATGTAGCAGATCCATTGACTAAACCTCTCCCTAGGGCAAAACATGATCAACACCAGGACGCAATGGGTGTTCGATTCATCACAATGTAACTAGATTATTGACTCTAGTGCAAGTGGGAGACTGTTGGAAATATGCCCTAGAGGCAATAATAAATGGTTATTATTATATTTCTTTGTTCATGGTAATTGTATATTATTCATGCTATAATTGTATTGTCCGGAAATCGTAATACATGTGTGAATACATAGACCACAACATGTCCCTAGTAAGCCTCTAGTTGACTAGCTCGTTGATCAACAGATAGTCATGGTTTCCTGACTATGGACATTGGATGTCATTGATAACGGGATCACATCATTAGGAGAATGATGTGATGGACAAGACCCAATCCTAAGCATAGCATAAAAGATCATGTAGTTTCGTTTGCTAGAGCTTTTCCAATGTCAAGTATCTTTTCCTTAGACCATGAGATCGTGCAACTCCCGGATACCGTAGGAGTGCTTTGGGTGTGCCAAACGTCACAACGTAACTGGGTGACTATAAAGGTGCACTACGGGTATCTCCGAAAGTGTCTGTTGGGTTGGCACGGATCGAGACTGGGATTTGTCACTCCGTGTGACGGAGAGGTATCTCTGGGCCCACTCGGTAATGCATCATCATAATGAGCTCAATGTGACTAAGGCGTTAGTCACGGGATCATGCATTGCGGTACGAGTAAAGAGACTTGCCGGTAACGAGATTGAACAAGGTATTGGGATACCGACGATCGAATCTCGGGCAAGTAACATACCGATTGACAAAGGGAATTGCATACGGATTGATTGAATCCTCGACACCATGGTTCATCCGATGAGATCATCGTGGAACATGTGGGAGCCAACATGGGTATCCAGATCCCGCTGTTGGTTATTGACCGGAGAGGCGTCTCGGTCATGTCTGCATGTCTCCCGAACCCGTAGGGTCTACACACTTAAGGTTCGGTGACGCTAGGGTTGTAGAGATATATGTATGCGGAAACCCGAAAGTTGTTCGGAGTCCCGGATGAGATCCCGGACGTCACGAGAGGTTCCGGAATGGTCCGGAGGTGAAGAATTATATATAGGAAGTCTAGTTTCGGCTACCGGGAAAGTTTCGGGGGTTACCGGTATTGTACCGGGACCACCGGAAGGGTCCTGGGGGTCCACCGGGTGGGGCCACCTATCCCGGAGGGCCCCGTGGGCTGAAAGTGGAAGGGAACCAGCCCTTAGTGGGCTAGGGCGCCCCCCTTGGGCCTCCCCCCATGCGCCTAGGGTTGGGAACCCTAGGGGGGAGTTCCCCCTTGCCTTGGGGGGCAAGGCAACCCCTTCCCCCCTTGTGGCCGCCGCCGCCCCTTTGGATCTCATCTCCCAGGGCTGGCGCACCCCCCAGGGGCCTATATAAAGGGGGGGGGGAGGGAGGGCAGCAACCGACAGCCTTGGGCGCCTCCCTCCTCCCCTGCAACACCTCTCTCTCTCTCTCTCTCTCTCTCTCTCTCTCTCTCTCTCTCTCTCTCTCTCTCTCTCTCTCGCAGAAGCTCGGCGAAGCCCTGCCGGAGACCCGCTACATCCACCACCATGCCGTCGTGCTGTTGGATCTCCATCAACCTCTCCTTCCCCCTTGCTGGATCAAGAAGGAGGAGACGTCACTGCACCGTACGTGTGTTGAACGCGGAGGTGCCGTCCGTTCGGCACTCGGTCATCGGTGATTTGGATCACGGCGAGTACGACTCCGTCATCCACGTTCATTGGAACGCTTCTGCTCGCGATCTACAAGGGTATGTAGATGCACTCCTTTCCCCTCGTTGCTAGTAGACTCCATAGATGCATCTTGGTGAGCATAGGAAAATTTTAAATTATGCTACGATTCCCAACACTGCACGCCTACCATCTACAACGTGGCTGTCACCAAGACCCTCATCGACGGCGGTGCCAGCCTCAACTTGCTCTCCGTAGAGGCCTTCAACCTTCTTCACGTGCTGCTCGAGCGGCTCAGTCACAGCAAGCCCTTTTCAGGAGTTGGTGGCGGCGCCGCTCGCTCTCTGGGACAGATCCGTCTCCCAGTCACCTTCGGCACACGCGACAACTACCGCACCGAGCTGGTCGACTTCGACATCGCCCGCATCGGTCAAATCCTCGGGTACCCAGCTCTCGCCCAATTCATGGCGGCGACTCACCCGGCCTACAACCTCATGAAGATACCTAGGAGCAAAGGCGTCCTCACCATCAAGGGGGACACCAAGGAGGCCGTGACGGTGCTTAAGCTTGCCTTCAAGACCGTGGCGGCGGCGCAGCCCGCCGGCGCTGGTACCCCCGAGGCCGAAGAGGCCGCGCCTACCAAGAAGAAGCAGCTGTTCACTCAAGATAAGGCAGAAACCAAGCAGGTGCCAGTCGATGAGGACGGGTCGTCAGGGGCCACCTTCACCATAGGCGCCGGCCTTGATTCCATCCAAGAAGAGGCGTTGGTGAAGTTCTTGCACGCAAACAAGGATATATTCGCATGGGAGCCCGATCAGCTGGTGGGGGTTCCGAGAGAGGTGATTCAGCATCACCTAAAGGTATGCCCCAACATGCGCCCTGTCACGCAACGAGCGAGGCGGCAATCCACGGAGAAGCAAGCCTTCATCGTCCAGGAGACCCGCAAGCTGGAGGCGGCGGGTGTCATTCGCGAGGTTCGGTACCCCACATGGCTGGCAAACCCCGTTGTAGTACCAAAGAAGGGCGGGAAGGAACGGATGTGCGTCGACTTCACCAACCTTAACAGAGCTTGCCCCCAAGATCCGTTCCCGCTCCCACACATTGATTAGATCGTCGACTCCACCGCCGAGTGCGACCTGTTGTGCTTCCTGGATTCGTTCTCATGATATCACCAGATAAAGATGGCAGTGGAAGATGTGGAGAAGACAGCCTTCCTGACCCCGCGCGGGGTGTACTGCTACACCTACATGCCCTTCGGGCTGCGCAACGCGGGCGCAACCATTCAGCGGCTGATGCACATCGCCTTAGGGCGACAGCTCGGGGAGAAATACCGAGGCTTACATCGACGACATAGTGGTGAAGTCTCGGGAGGCGAGAACCCTGATTCAAGACTTGGAGGAGACCTTCAAGAGCCTTCGCCAGGTGAACCTGCGGCTTAACCCGCAGAAGTGTGTGTTCGGTGTCCCTTCCGGCAAGCTGCTGGGATTCCTCGTGTCCCATAGAGGGATCGAGGCGAACCCGGAGAAGATCAAGGCCATCGAAGACATGAGCCCGCCACAGACCCTCAAAGAAATGCAAAAGCTAGCGGGACGGGTGACTGCGTTGGGGCGTTTCATCTCCAAGCTGGGGGAACGCGCCTTACCCTTCTTCAAGCTCATGAAAAAGAAGGTCCCGTTCGAGTGGACCCCGGAGGCCGACCGAGCCTTCCAAGACCTCAAGAAATACCTGACCAGCCCTCCGGTGATGGTGGCACCACGACCTCTCGAGCCCCTAGCGCTCTACCTTGCCGCCACCCCGAACTCTGCCAGTGCAGCACTGGTGGCGGTTCGGGAGGAGCGCCAAGCCAAGGGCGCGCTGCGCCAAGCCATAGCTGAAGTAGTGCAGGGTCAGGAAGGCGCCGCTAAAGCCTCAGCAGCAGAAGACCAAGCTCGGCAGGACAACGTCGCCTAAACTCCCGAAGGCAGTCAAGTCTCAGGAGCTCCTCCATCTCAGGAGGCGCCCCAACCTCCGCAAGGCCCGAGCCTCAACAGTGTGCCAGCCCTCATCGAACACCCGGTGTACTTCGTCAGCACCGTGTTGCGGGACGCGAGGGCACGATACCCTATGCCCCAGAAGCTCCTGCTCGCGCTCTTACTAGTCTCACGCAAGCTGCGGCACTACTTCCAGGGCCACCCCATCAAGGTCATCTCGGCCTACCCATTGGAGAGGGTGCTCAGGAGCCCCAACTCAGCTGGAAGGGTCGCCGAGTGGAATATCGAGCTGCAAGCATTCCAGCTGGAGTTCAGCACTACCAGGGTCATCAAAGGGGCCGCGCTCGCTGATTTTGTGGCAGAATGGACGGATGCCCCGACACTTGAAGAAGGCGAAGACCGATCCACCTCACCAGGAAGTGAGGCACCGGACGGTTGGGTCATGTACTTCGACGGCGCCTTCGTGCACCAAGGCGCGGGGGCTGGAGCAGTGCTCATCTCACCCACTCAGGACAAGCTCTACTATGCCGTGCAGCACTGCTTTCAGCATGGTGAGAAGGTCTCCAACAACATCGCAGAATACGAAGGCCTCATAGCTGGTCTGAAGGCCGCGGCAGCTCTGGGGGTGAAGCGCCTTACCGTTAGAGGCGACTCGCAGCTCCTCGTCAACTTCTCCAACAAAGTATACGAGCCAAAGGACGAGCATATGGAGGCGTACCTCGCGGAGGTGCGCAAAATGGAGAAGCAGTTCTTGGGCCTGGAGTTGCAGCACGTGCCCTAGGGCACCAACAAGGAAGCTGACGACATCACCAAGAGAGCCTCCAAGCAGCAGCCGCAAGAGCCCGGCGTCTTTGAGGAACGGCTCTTCAAGCCGTCAGCGACACCACCACTTTCAAGCACGGATCAGCCTCGGGGGGAGCTCCCATAGCCCCCCGCTACGGGAGCCCCAGCCTGTGGCCCGACCACAGGAGCTCGCCTGCTCTTGGCGCTCGAGCCTCAGGAGGAATGCTGGACCAAGGAATTCAAGGAGTACCTGATCCAAGGGACGCTGCCGGAGAAAGAAGAGGACGCAGAGCGCGTGGCCCGGCAGGCCACGACATACTGTATTCAAGATGGTGAATTGTACAGGAAGCGACCGGACGACGTCACGCTGTGCTGCATCTCCAGTCACCAAGGGAAGGAGTTGCTGATGGACATACACGGTGGGGACTGCGGGCACCACTCGTCGTCACGGACTCTCGTCGGCAAGGTGTTCCACAGTGGATTCTACTCGCCCACGGCGCTCAACGACGCAGCCGAATTGGTGAAGTCATGCGAAGCTTGCCAATTCCACGCCAAGCATATTCATCAGTCGGCTCAGGGCCTCCAGACCATCCCGCTCATGTGGCCGTTCGCGGTCTAGGGGCTGGACATCTTGGGCCCGTTCCCTCGAGCGCCAGGGGGCTACCGCTACCTCTACGTCGCTATCGACAAGTTCACCAAGTGGGCGGAAGTGGAAGCCGTCCGTACCATCCCAGCCAGCTCTGCTGTCAAGTTCATCAAGGGCCTCGTGAGCCGCTTTGGGGTCCCCAACCGCATCATCACAGATAACGGCTCGCAGTTTACTAGTAACCTCTTCAAAACCTAATGTGCTAACCTTGGAACGCAAATTTGCTACGCTTCGGTGGCGCATCCCAGGAGCAATGGTCAGGCCGAACGTGCCAACGTAGAGGTCCTGAGGGGCCTCAAGACCAGGACCTTCAAGAAGAAGCTTGAAGCCTGTGGCAGGGGCTGGCACGACGAGCTTCAGTCCGTTCTGTGGTCCATCCGCACCACCGCCACCAAGCCAACGGGCGAGACCCCATTCTTCCTTGACTACAGAGCTGAAGCAGTCCTCCCTCACGAGGTCAAGCATCGCTCCGCACGGGTCCTGGCGTTCAACGAAATGCAGCAGGACGCCACGCGGGGGATGGATCTCGTGCTGGGGGAGGAACGTCGTCGCGAAGCTGCACTATGGGCGGCAAGGTACCAGCAAGCGCTGCGGCGATATCACTGCCGCAACGTCCGCTCCAGGACGCTCGAGGTAGGCGACCTCGTCCTGAGGCGGGTTCTCTCCAGGGAAGGGCCGCACAAGCTTTCACTCATGTGGGAGGGCCCATTCAGGGTCGCCCATGTCTCCAGGCCTGGCGCCGCACGCCTGGAGACGCAGGACGGGATACCCATCCAGAACGCCTGGAACATTCAGCACCTCCGGAAGTTCTACCCATGAAGCAAGGCCCAGAGCCTGTGAAGAAAGGCCCAGAGCCTGTGAAGAAGGCCCGGTGCCTGTGAAGAATCGCCGCCCGTGACACTCTCACGTAATAATGAGTGGGGCTGTACACGCCTCGGAGTCTCAGGAGCGCCGGCCTCAGGCCCTGGGGCTCCCTCCCGCGCCTAGTGGCAGCACTTAGCTCCGCGCTGGTGAGAAGACTTGAAGACTAGATTAGGTGCCGCACGCGGCTTTTCATTTGCTTTCCGTAGTTGGCTTGCTTCTCCTTAATCGAAATTTGCCTTTCGTGTTCCTTGCTGATTCGATTCCCTCGCCTGTTACCGCTTTTTTCGGCTCTGGTTCGCTCGTGTTCTCTCTCTCGCATACCTCGCGAGGGGGCTTGGCAGATGCCCTCGCGGGCATTTTTCTCCTCTCTGCCTTCTCGCGAGCCACCCTCGTTCGAGCCCAAAAACTGGCGCATCTCTCCTAGTCCGTGCCCCCTCGGGTACCGCGATGCAAAGTGCCAGGTCAAGGCTTGGGTGAACGGAAAATCTCCTAGCACACCACCTAACGAATTTTCGCAGTTCCTGAGCAGACAGGTCAGGATGGACACGAGGAAACAAACACCTCGTAAGGAAGAAGGCGTCCCGAATGCACCAAGTTAAGTTATCTTTGCGCAAAATAACAACGCTGCACGGGAACAACACGCATAGCGCAATAACCAAGAAACCACAGTTCGATACACGCCCCTCTGGGCCCATACTGGTTTCATTTTTGATGCAGGAAAAAGAGCAAAGCAAAAGCAGCGTTGCAGTGACCCACGGAGGCAGGCCCCGAGCGACATCCTGAGCCTAGCCAGACCCTCCTCGCTCTTCACAGAGGCGCGGCAACGAGACGACCCGCTGCCGCCTTCAAAGCGGGCGCGGCGGCGCGGTGGCTGGTCGAACCACCGCTGCTGGAGCTGTCGCCGGAGGAAGAGCCGCCGTAGCTGGACGAGACACGGTCGCTGCCGAGGGTGGGCTCGCCCTCATCCTCGGCGCGGCCGTCGCCAAGGCCGAGCACCTCCTCACCGTCGTTTGCCTCGGGGCAACACCCGGCGCGGGGACCATCTTCCCCAAACACCCTCACATAGAGGGTCGTCCCACCATCATACTTGAAATGGAGGGTGCATCGCCTGCCCAAGCCGCGCGCGCGGGCGAACGTCTGCCAGCCGCGGGCCAGGGCTATGTTGCCTGCGGCGGAAGTCTCGACTGCGACCCAAGAGGCCTTGCTGCAGCAACCATCCGCCTGCAACCAGAGCCCGCCTGGACCAGAGGCCGACAGCTCGTCGATGAAGAACCGCGGAAGCTGGAGCTAGTTGCTGGCCGGGTTCTCCGACCAGACAACGAACTCCGATGACACTTCCGCCGAGTGAAAGCGCGGACGGGGAGGCCGTGCCACCATGGCATGCCTCCCTTCGTCAACTGGACCGCCATGGCTGGGGCGACCCCCTCCGCGTGCTGCGCCGCCATGACAGTGGGCCACGGCGGGGGTCGCAGCGTGCTTGCGCGGACGGCCGCGTCCGTGCTTGGGCACCGGGGAGCCGGACCCCTCGCGGGGGCTTTCCCCTTCTCGGCGGCAGAGAACTTCCTTCGTGGCGCCATTAGTGGCGCTGCTAGCGGTGGAGCAAGGGAAAAGAAGCAAGTGAACCGAGAAGATATGGGCGACGGGGGCTCCGCCCCTCCCTCCCCATTTATAGCGGAAGGAGGCCAACCGGCGCCTCCCACGATCACAGGCTTGTTGCCGAGGCAGCGTGGGGAAGCGGAGACGCCCACGTCCAATCAACCGCCACGCGTCAACCGAGGCCGCAGGCTTTTGGGGCCCGCGGTGCTCCGTACTTGACCCTTGGCTTCGCCTCGAAGCCAAGCCCGAGCGCGCCTTGGGCCCGGGGGAGTTCGTCGAGTTCGTCCGTGAGATCCTAGCAAGCTAGGGCGTGGATCGGTAGGAGGGAAAGAACTTCGCGCGCACCCCAGAGTTCGAACCTTAAGGGTTTTGCCGGAACCTGAGATCCGACACGCACCGCCATCGATGAGGGTCTTGGTGACGAGGACGTTGCTGATGATGGGCGAACAGAGCATCGGGAGGGCACCGACAGTTGCCACGCACTTGAGCTGGTCTGTCGAGCTGAAGGTGATGGTGCACTTGGATCACTTGAGCGGTCGCGTGGCCTCGAGCCTGGGGAGGGCCGCGTTCACTTCGCGGGCAAACTGCTTGAAGATGCGATGAGAGGCTGGGGCCTGAGCACCGCCCAGGATGCAGGCGATGGCGCGAGGCTCCTGGGAGCCCCCAGCCCCCTCGTCCTGGTGGTGGTCATCGTTCCTTCTTGGTGGTGGTGGCAGCGGAGGGAGGCCGGCGTTGCCCTGAGGACGATCCTCATGGGGCTGATCTCTCCAGGCGCCCTCACGAGGCTGGGCTTGCCAGCGCTCCTCACGAGGCTGATCGCGCCACTCCTGGCGGGGGCTGCGGTCGTCCCAGCATCCTTCTCCTCGGCCTCCTCCGCGGCCGTAGCCTCGGTCGTTGCGCTCGGGGCGATGACCGAGGCGCGCGTCGCGGATGGCCCTGAGCTCCTAGCAGTCGTTGGTGTTGTGACTGTGCATGTTGTGGAAGACGCAGAACGGGCGGACGCCCTTGGATGACTCTGGGTGGTTGCATCCACGCTTCATCTCCGGCTCAGCCGCAAGCACGACCAACCCCTTGTGCTGCACGTCCTTGGCCTTGGCCTTCTTGTCTTCTGGTCTGTCCCCGGGAGCTCCAGGAGGGAGAGGCGACCCTCCTCATCTCTCACGCACCTGGTTGCCATGTTGAACATCTCCAGAGCCGTGCACATGTCCTTGTGTATGGCGAGCTCTTCCTTCATCTTGACGTCGCGGATGCCATCAGAAAACGCTGAGATGATGGCCTCATCCGAAACCTTGGGGATCTTGAGGCGAACACTGTTGAAGCGCTGGATGTACTTCTGCAGGGTCTCCCCTGGCTGCTGCTTGATGCGCCGTAGGTCAGCCGTAGCCGGCGGGTGGTCGCGAGTGCCCTGGAAGTTGGCGACGAAACGCTCGCGCATCTCACCCCAGGAGGAGATCGATCCCGCGGGCAGGTTCAGGAGCCACGGGCAATCCGGCTCGCACTTGGCCGGGTTGCTCAACCCGGCCAAGTTCCTCGACCCGGCCAAACCCCTCAACCCGGCCCCAACGACAGGCGCGAGACGGCCGAACCTGGCACGACCAAGACTTCACCAACAAGCCAGCTCCCCCTTGGCGTGTTCCTCAACCCGGCCACGGGTCAGATCCCGTCCCATCCCAGCCGTATGATGGGACGAGTCTCCATGCAAGGGTGAGCAGGGCAACAGTGCCCCACCAACTCCTCTAGTCAGCCAAGGCATCGCAACAGTGTCCCACCTACCCTGCTGACAAGGCTGGCGTGGCTACAGTGCACCCGACATCACTGCTGACGCCGGCAAGCGGCGACCCGACGGGGCGCCACTGTAGTGGACTCGACCGGCCACTCCATGACGATCGACAAGATGGCTAACAGTGCCCCCTGGCGCACGGGGCCGTGCCCGGAGAACCCGGCGAGCCCTGACACCCAGCGGGTCCCAGCACCGGCTTCCCGGACAATGACAACCCGGCCCCACAGCCCTGTAACATTACCATTGTATCCCTGGGGGGTTGACCTATAAAACCCCCCAGGAGCCCTCATGCATACGGGCAAGCAACTCGCACACGCGGACACAAGATTAACTAGACTAGCCACACACTAGGAGAGGGAGCAGCCTAAGCCTTGGCCTGCCTTCCTTCTTCCTCCATACAGCTCTAGGAGCAACTCTGTACTGCTACGTATAAACCACGCTCGGCAGGACTAGGGGTGTTATCTCACCGGAGAGCCCCGAAACTGGGTATGTCTTGCGTCCCTCGCTCGCTCATGCCGACCTCGCCTCTGGAGCCCACCGGTGCCCTTGATCCTCCTCCTCTCTTTACCCATCCCTTGGCATCTGCCGTGCGCCCACCACGACAGTTGGCGCCCACCGTGGGGCAGCTCGAGGTCCCGGATGGAGCCATGTTCCAGACGGGGCCCCTCTCCGACTCCGACGAGCCCATCATGCTGGCGAACGATGTCATCGACGCGCTCGCCGCCTCCTTCGCCGCGATCCGCATCTCCGATGCGCCTGCGACTGATGAGTACCCCAGCAAGGTACTTGACATCTCCGGCTCCCCCATCTCCCTCGGCGACGGCGCTCCCGCCGGGGCAATGGACCTCTGCGTGGAGGTGTTCGTCACTGACACCAGCACTTCTTCGTCCACCGCGGCGAGGAAGGCCGCCGAAGCCAAGGCCGCAGCGGGTCGCGCCAACTCGCCCAACCCGTTGCGCGCCATGATGCAGAGCCTTCGCGTCCCCATCACCACCGACGTCGACGCCTCCAACATCACCGAGACCCAGACTTGGCTCGAGGAAGACCGCCAACGCCTGCTGGACCTGTCCGAGACGCTCGCTGCCACGCAGCGCCACCTGGACTCCGCTCAGTTGGAGTGCAACGCCGCCTACGGCTTCACGCATGCCGCGGCCGAGCCAAGCCGGGTCACCGACATGCGGGCCCAGGGCGGCGCGATCGGCCGCGCCCTCGGCGTAGTCCCCCCGTCGACGAGACCCCCATGAAGAATATGCGTGCCGCCCGGGTGGCTGCAGTCGGCCTGGATCAGCTGGCCGGCGAGGAGCTGAAGGACCGCCTAAAGCGGGTGAACGACCTCCTCGATGCGGCCAACGCGCAGCAGGACCGCCTCAACCAACTCGCAAAGCCGGCGGGATCCGGCTCCATCCACACCAACGGTCCCGAGGACCAGCAGAACACGGTGTCTTTGCCACCCAGCGAAGCGCATTCCGGCCGCACCCGGACCCGGCGCAACCGTGCTCCGGCGACTGCCGGCGGCTTGGGTGACGAGCCGGCCCCGGATGACCGGTGCGGCGTGATCCTCCCCCGCAACCCGGCCATCGTCCGGCTTCAGCCGACCCGCCCCCCGGTGGTGCAGTCATCAACCGGCTGGGCCCGTGGGCCATCGACGACACCGATGCTCGCCACCGCCTCGACCAGCTTGCCCTCTCCCTAGAGCTGGAGGAGAACAACACCGTCGGGCCGGCGTGTTTCGGCCCGCGCATCCGGGATGAACCCTTCCACAAAGGGTTCACGCTCCTCTGCGACACCCCCAAGTACAACGGCACCGTCAAGCCGGAGGACTGGCTCATCGATTACACCACTGCCATCGGCATCGCTGGCAGCAACCGCCATCTCGCCGTACGCTACGCTCCACTCATGCTCCAGGGTTCGGCCCGCACGTGGTTGAACAGCCTGCCGGCGGGCAGCATCAACGCGTGGGTCGACATCGAGCAGGCCTTTGTACGCAACTTCACCGTCACCTAGAAGCGACCCGGCCGCCCTAGCCAGCTCGCCATGTGCGTGCAGGGGCCCATGGAGACCGGTCGTGAGTACCTCGCGCGCTGGACCGAGCTCCGGAACAGCTGCGACGGCGTCCATGAAGTCCAGGCCATCCAATACTTCATCAGCGGGTGCCGAGACGACACCCTCCTCAAGCACAAGCTCTTGCGCTCCGAGCCGGCCACCATGGCCACGCTCATGGTGACGGCGGACAAGTACGCCAACGCCGACTTCGCCATGAAGATCCAAGTGGCGCTAGACGAAGCCGGCAAGGCGAAGCCGGTTCCCCCTCCCAAGCCGGCCGGCGAAGGTAGCTGGCAACAGAACAATCAGCAAAACAACAAGCGCAAGGCCGACCAGCCGGCCCAGCGCTACGACAACGGGCTTGTCGCGGCCGCCGAACAGGCACCCGCGACCGAGCCGGCCGCCAAACATCGGCAAACCGGCAAGACGACATGGCAACCCGCCATGAGCTTTGAGGAAATGCTTGACGCTCCCTACAAGCACCACAGCGGCGCAAGGCCGTCCACGCACATGCTTTGGCAGTGTGCCATCACCAAGCGCATCATGCGGGGCGACATCCCGCCCCTCCAGCTCCGGCTCCAGGAGTGGGGCAGCCGCTTCCTCCTCCTCCTCCGCCTCCGGCAGGCGGCGCGATGCGCGATGACGTTTACCCCGACCAGAACGCGACCTACGTTGTCTTCACCAGCCTCAGTGACGACAAGCGTAGTGAGCGGCTGCTCCGGCAGGAGGTGAACACCGTCGTCCCGGCCAAGCCAGAGTACATGCACTGGTCGGAGCACCCGGTCACCTGGACCCAGGAAGACCACCCGGCCGTCATGCCGAACTCGGCTGGCTACGCCCTCGTCCTCAACCCCACCATTGTCACGCCTCAAAGCAAGTGCAAGTTCTCCCGGGTCCTCATCGATGGCGGCAACAGCATCTACATCCTCTACCGCGACACCATGACCAAGCTCGATCTCGAGGCCGAAGACCTAGAGCCAACCCGGACGATCTTCCACGGCATCGATCCCAGCCTCTCCTGCTCCCCGATCGACCAGATCCGGCTCGACGTCCTGTTCGGCACTAGCGACCACTTCCGACGCGAGCCGCTTTGGTTTGAGGTGGTAGACCTGTCCAGCGCGTATCATGCGCTGCTGGGCCGGCCCGCACTCGCCAAGTTCATGGCGGTCCCTCACTACGCCTATCTAAAGATGAAGCTGCCGAGTCCGAAGGGCCTCATCACCATCACCGCGACTACCGCAAGTCCCTAGAGTGCGCCCGAGACGGTGCCCGACTGGCCGAGTCACTGGTCATAGCCGAGGAGCCGCGCCAGCTCGACCGGATCGTCGCGCTAGCCAATGAGATACCGGCCGTGCCGGCTTCGGCCAAGGAGCTAGCCGACGAGGCCTCGTTCCAGCCCTCCAAGGAAACCAAGAAGATCAAACAGAACCCGGAAGACCCCAGCTGGAGCAAGTACATTGTCATTGGAACCGCCTCGCCAGCAAATAGGAACGCGAGCTCGTTGACTTCCTCTGTGAGAATCGGGATATCTTCGCATGGACCCCAAAGGACATGTCGGGTATTCCGAGGAAGTACGCTGAGCACAAACTCCACGTCCTCAAGGATGCCAAGCCTATCTGCCAACCCCTACGACGTTTCTCCGAGGAGAAGAGAAGAACCATTGGTGAAGAGGTCGCCAAGCTTTTGGTGGCCGACTTCATCATGGAGGTGTTCCACCCCGAGTGGCTGGCCAACCCAGTCCTCGTCCTGAAGAAGAACAAGACCTGGAACATCTGTATGGACTACACCAGCCTGAACAAGGCCTGCCCCAAGGATCCGTTTGCCCTCCCGCAGATCGATCAAGTCATCGACTCCACCACCCGCTGTGAGCTCCTGTCCTTCCTGGATGCTTACTCCGGCTATCACCAGATAAAGTTGGACCTGGCCGACGCCCTGAAGACATCCTTCATCACGCCCTTCGGGGCGTATTGCTACATCACCATGTCATTCGGCCCGAAGAATGCCGGTGCCACATTCCAGCGTTGCATGCAGAAATGCCTGCTGCCGCAAATCGGCCGCAACGTCCATGTTTATGTGGATGACATCGTGGTGAAGACCAAGCAGCACCTCATGCTCCTCGACGACCTGAAGGAAACCTTCGCCAACCTGCGCGAGTACCGAATCAAAATCAACCCAGAGAAATGCGTTTTCGGCGTGCCGGCCGGAAAGCTACTCGGCTTCCTCACCTCGGAGCGCGACATTCAGGCGAACCCGGAGAAGATCAAGGCCATCGAGCGCGTGCGCCAGTCGGCTCGGCTACGCGATGTCCAGAAATTCACCGTCTGCTTGTCCTCGGTCAACCGGTTTCTCAGCCGGCTGGGCGAGAGGGCCTTGCCCCTATATCAGCTGATCAAGAAGACGACGCTGTTCGAGTGGAACGACCAGGCGGACGAGGCCTTCCGTGATCTCAAGCGCATGCTCTCCACCGCACCCGTCCTGGCCGCACCGGCCGAAATGGAGCCGTTGTTGCTCTATATCGCCGCCACCTTGCGGTCGGTCAGCATGGTGTTGGTGGTCGAGCGACTAGAGAAGGGCAAGATCCAAGCCGTCCAGCGCCCGGTCTACTACCCGAGCGAGGTGCTCTCCGCCTCCAAGCAAAACTACCTGCACTACCAGAAGATGTGTTACAGCGTGTACTTTACCGCCAAGAAGTTGAAGCAGCATTTCCAAGAGCATGTTGCCGGAGGGGGCCATCATCACTGGAGGCCATGGAGGAGGATCCTGGAGGGGCCATCATCGCCATGAAGGCCAAGGACCAGAGGGAGAACCTCTCCCCATCTAGGGGGGAGGCCATGGAGGAGGAAGCACAGGGGGGAGAACCTCTCCTCCTCTCTCTCGATGGCGCCGGAGTGCCATCGGGAGGGGAATCATCGCCGCGGTGATCGTCTTCATCAACATCACCATCCTCATCTCTTTTACGCGGTCCACTCTCCCGCACCCCGCTGTAATCCCTACTTGAACATGGTGCTTTATGCCACATATTATGATCCAATGATGTGTTGCCATCCTATGATGTTTTGAGTAGATATCCTTTGTCTTTGGGTTGATTGATGATCTAGATTGGTCTGAGTTGTATGTTTTATTTTGGTGCTGTCCTATTGTGCCCTCCGTGTCACGCAAGCGTGAGGGATTCCCGTTGTAGGGTGTTGCAATACGTTCATGATTCGCTTATAGTGGGTTGCTTGAGTGACAGAAGCATAAACCCGAGTAAGGGGGTTGTTCCGTATGGGATAAAGGGGACTTGATATGTTAATGCTATGGTTGGGTTTTACCTTAATGATCTTTAGTAGTTGCGGATGCTTGCTAGAGTTCCAATCATAAGTGCATATGATCGAAGAAGACAAAGTATGTTAGCTTATGCCTCTCCCTCATATGAAATTGCAATGACGACTACCAGTCTTGTTAACAATTGCCTAGGATAATTCCGCACACCGACCCATCATTATTCCACACTCGCTATTTATAATATTAAGTAATATATTCTAACTTTATGATAACAACACCTACTTTTATATTTTAGCTCTCCGATGCCATGCAAAGTTATCCTCTTCATACCCACAACATAGTTTTCTTTCTTGTTTGTAGTTGGAAGCAAACATTCGGTGTACGTAGAGTCGTATCAGTGGAAGATAGGACTTGAGAGAATATTGATCTTACCTTTAGCTCCTTGTGGTTTCGACACTCCATACTTATCACTTCCACCATTGGGAATTGCTACAATGATTCCCTGCACTTGGGGATTATCAAGCTCTTTTCCGGCGCCGTTGCCGGGGAGCAATAGCGTGGGGTTGATATTCTCGTGTGTGCTTGTTTGCTTTCTTCACTAAGTAGATTTTGTTTTTACTTTTTGTTTCTGTTTAGTTGTGGGTGAAACATACAAAAAAATTTAAAAGAATAAAAATACAAAAAATTACTTGCCTCTCATGCCTAAAAAGTTTTTCAATAAAAGAAGTGATTGGAAGGTTATGCATTGGAGAAGTGAGGGTCGACCTTGAACACTTGTTTTCATGCTCATGGAAACAATGTAAAAAAATTCATGGAAGCTTCTCTGAAAATAATTATCCCCTTGTATATATCCATTGTATTATAAAAATAATGTGCCAAGCTTTGGTTTTAGGATGATTAGATTGCTTGTTTACTATGTGCAATACAAAAACAGAAACTTTGGCTATAGCGCATGAATTTACATTTTTTTACTAGAAAGTCAAATGGGTCTGAAATTTTTTGCACATTACTTCTTTACAAATTGTTTAAAATTTCATATTTTTTTAGAATTTTTTGGAGTTAGACAAGTTTACTAAATTTCCAGATTACTACAGACTGTCCTGGGAAATGGAGCACCTCCACCCCCACCACCGCTCCTCTACCACCACCGCACCATGGAGCACCTTGATCTAGGAATTCATGGAGGGCCTTCTACATTGGGACTTCTCGCCCGGCCTCGCGGTCGCGGCTCAGGTGCGTTGACGTTTTGGATCTTTTGTGCATTTCTCCCCTGATGGATCGACCAAGGAGTTTTTCTTGGTTGTGTACTTTTCATCAGCCTCCTTCTCTTTGACTGAAGAATCAGTGGCCATTGCTCTACAATGCTGCATCGGAGGTCTACCTTCTGGTCTCTATGTGCAACATATTGAGGGTAGATCTTTTCGCTTTTCTGTGGCGTCCAATTGTGTGGGACATTATATCTATGGCCTCAAGGATCGAATTTGGCCGGACTTTGTTTGTCATTTTCAACTCTATCGCCCTGGTTACATTCGATCAAGGTGTTTGGACAATGTTTGGCATTCTGATGTTCATAGCCCTGAGGTGGCTTGTCGTTCCCCGATTGCGATAAAGTCTAACCTCTCTTTCCTCGCCAATGGACATGCAAATGATAATAGTGCACTTGAGGAACTCCAAAAGTTTGACCTTGTTCTGCCGTCGACCATGGTGGCCGCGCCGGAATCATCCTCATTGCCGGCGAAGGACTTTTATGAAAATGAGACAATTTCAAATTCTTTTGGTAAGGCGCCATCCACGGAGCAGGGTTCATCATCATTAATGGCCGACATAACTTTTGGTAGCCTTCCATCTATTCATTGTGGCAGAGTTATGGCACATAATGCAAAATTTGAAGGCTGTCGGTATAAGTGGGACACTTGGCAATCTATCCCTAATTTCATTCTGTTGCATATTCTGGATTTTCGACGCGTCGGTCACTCGGAGCAACACATTGCCACTGTCTGGAAACTAACAAGTGTTCCCCCCACAAGATTATATTTACAGGAGATTAAACTTATGTGCCTCGTGCATGGCCACGGGACACTTGGCAGACTCTTGCCCTGGTATTTTTTGCACCACTTGTGAGTGCACGCCTTGCACTTGTGACACGGTACTTCTCTCTGAAAACTCCAATGCACCAAACCAGATGTGTGCCCTGTCTCGAAGCCCAACTACCAGCCCATCTTGTTATATTTGTGGCTCCCATTCACATTACAATTTCTGCTGTCCAGGAGCTTTTCATTGTAGCTTTTGCTCCTTATTGGGCACACCGCTTCAGATTGTTCTGATTACAAGGCCGATCGTTACTATTGGAGGCCCAAACTCAGTCAGGCCCATCAGTCCTCTGCTCCCTCTAGAATACATGGAATTGTGGATAACTCTCGGTAGGTTTCATATGGCTCTTTGGAAAGTAATCGTGATATTTGATTAATTTCCTCTACTAAGGAATCTTCTGCCTCTTTGGAAAAAAATTCTCTCTCCTTACATGGCCACAAATCAGGCCAATCCAGGTTGATAATTTGGGCAAGGGAAAATATCATGCACAACATATAGAGCCACAGAATCAACAAACTGATTTACCACCACCATTTACCGCACCTACCAACCTTGGCTTGGGAACGCCGCGGCTGATAGGAACCCTTCGATGTAGCAACTGTGGATTTGGCGGACACGTGGCTTCATCCTGCTATACCCGGCGCGAGAGAAAGGGTTGGCATTGGGTCCCCAAGTCTCTCCCAAAGGCCGCCTCTACGCATTCCGCCTCGACCTCCACACCATCCTCTGCTCCGCTGCAGAACACCGACAATGGCCAACTTTCCCATCAATGTCATCCCCTACCTCCCGCCGGGCATGACCGTCGGGCTTGGGCCACCTGATCGAAGGGTGCGTGACGACATGGTGATCGGCCCGATCCCTCTGCTGCGCCACGACTTCCTCGCCATTGCTGAAGCAAACAGGGTCATCCCCTTTCACCGTAAGGCAGCTCTCCATCACATCATTGAAGGTTTGCTCCATGAATCAGAGTTTTTCCCTACAGAAGTAGGTGACCACCCACTTGGTGTTGGTATCTTTGGATTCTCCCATACGGTCACTAGAGATGCAGTAGTTGGCACCACGTTTGAGCTTGATGAAGATGAGTTTGATGAGCATGTTGTGATTTCTTTTGTTCCACATGATGCTGCTTTGAACATGCGTGTCACTTCTTTTGGGCCGGAGATTTGGTTGCACTACATTGGTTTCCCATATGACTACCAGGCAAATCACTATATGCATAAATCTGTTGATAAGTTCGGTCAGTTGGTTGAGTGGCATAATCCTAGAGGGGACCGTAGATTTGTGCTTCTGAAGGTCAGAGTGATCCATCTTAAGTTTGTCCCTAAGAGTCTGGTTATGCATCAGCTTGGGGGCGCCCGCCAGAGTTGGACTATGGCCGTAACTATGCTGCGTAGCAGCGATTGGAATGCCCACATTCCAAATGTGCCGCCGGCTACAGAGGATCCACCACCAGAGGATGGAATTCCTCATCCCCTGCATGGTGACAACCTGACTGCTGAACAGATTTATCAAATGCAGCTGCACAATTGGATTGCCCAAAATGTGGCAGCCAATGCACAGGACTAACCAGATAATGCCAATGCTGAACAGGAGCAAGATGCAGAGGTTCACTTCCAGCCACAGTGGGGGGTCTGACCCCCTTCCCCGCCGCACACACCGCCTGCAATGTTTAACTTTCAAGCCTGGCTGGCTGGAGAAGGGCTGCAGGTACACCATGGTATCCCTCCCCCCAACAATCTGCAAGATAGCCTGACTGCTGCATGGAATGACTCAATCTCCATCTTCAGCAGCTCGCACTCCAGTGCTACTTTGTCTGATGGCTATGTTGTGGTTCCTCTGAATATTTTCAACCAACTTCTTTCTGCCAGTGGTACTGCAATTGGTGTTCTGTCTGCAGATGCATCTCAGTCCAGTGATTCTGTTCATGGACCAGAGCCTGCTATACAAGAGGTAAATACCATGGAACTGTCTCTCACTTTATCCAATGCTGGTCTGCAATTCTCCATGCTATCCAATGAGGACACATATGCCTCTCTACTTCTCAGTGACTGTGTGCCCATGCTGCGGCTGAACACTTATCTCTTAGCTGCTATCAAGCCTATCATTGCAGCTTATGGTCCTTGGAGTTTAGGGTTTGGTTTTCGTGACAGCTCAGTGCAGCTCAATGTAAGTATTGCTAAAATACATGGACAATTCTTTGTTTTGTCAGCTTCCACAACTGTCCAACACTGTTGATTCAGTCTCCTACACTGGTCTGATCCCCGGATGTACTTCTTGGTCCCTGTCCCCTGGGACTGAAGAGGTTTTGCTACTTGTGGACACTGACAATGGACACAGGGCTCCTACTCCCAGTGTAGTAATTACTGAAATAGTGGATGAGCCTAATCAAGCAACGCCCGTGGATGCAATCAGCCCTGATGATCTGAGCCTGACAGTACATGATGATGCAGTGCTTCCTCAACAGCCTTCTGTTCCCTCTACTGATGGTTCTCTGACTGCTTCTCAAGCTGCTCCTATGAGCTCGGGCACTTCAATGTCTCGGAAAGGGAAAGCCAAAGTTCCTGCTTCTGTGGTTGAGGTTCGTCGAAGCAATCGCTCCAGTAAATATGATGGCTTCAAGATACCCTCTGTCTCTGATACTAAGTCCAAAGTATCCAAAGTTAAGCCCCGAATTGTTCCAACTGTTGCTGCTGCTCAAGTGGATCCAGCTGATCCGGTCGTTAATCAGGGGGACTGCATCCCTCCACCCACCCCTGTCCAGGTGCTGCAACACATTGGAGTCAACAAATGTGCCATTCCGCACGAAGAAGTTTCTGATGAAGCTCTCATGGCGGAACCTGACGACGGTCCGTCTCACGCTTGAAGTATCTGAAGGCGCCTGCACCACTGCTTTCATATTTTGCTATAGCTTATCATGTCGCTTATGTTGAACTGGAATATTTTATGTTGGAATGTACGCGGTTTAAACTCTGAACCTAAACTTCTGGCTCCCTCTAATGCTATCTCTTCCAGTGGTTGCGCTATAATTTGTCTGCAAGAAACGAAAAAACCCACCATTGATGATTTGTTCATTAAGTCTTGTTGCCCGAAGAGATTTGATAAATTTGCTTACATCCCATCTCATGGTGCATCCGGAGGTATCGTCACCATTTGGAACAGTGCCATCTTTACTGGTACAGTGATCATGGAGGAAGATTTTGCACTGGCCATTAAATTCTGCTCCACACAGTCCCCCCCAGGAATGGACCCTAGTAAATATATATGGCCCATGTCAAGGTGATTCCAGAGTGACTTATACCGAGTGGCTTCATAATCTCAATATACCATCTAATGAAGATTGGCTTCTGGTGGGAGATTTTAATTACATCCGTGGCCCCGACAACAGAAACAAACCTGGAGGTAATCCGAATGACATGAGAGCTTTCAATGGCATCATACGCTCTCAACAGTTAATTGAGCTGCCAATTAAAGGTCGGGCCTACACATGGAGCAACATGCAGGTTGACCCACTCCTCGAGCAATTGGACTGGTTCCTTACTTCCAACAACTGGACAACTTCTTACCCAAACACTATTGTCATGCCCTTGGGAAAACTAGTTTCAGACCATATCCCGTGTGCTGTCAAAATTGAAATCTCCATTCCTCGCAGTAAATTTTTTAGGTTTGAATCTTACTGGACAGAACATCCCGGATTTTTTGACTTGGTGCAATCTGTCTGGTCAAGGACATTTAAGAATAACAACAATGCCCCCACATTACTTGCCAGAAAGTTCAAGGCCCTCCGATATGAATTAAAACGTTGGAGCAAACGAATCTGTAAATTGTCAGTGGCAATTGAGAACTCAAATCTTGCGTTAACCAACCTTGATGCTCTTGAAAACCTCAGAAGCCTTACCATTCCAGAGCAAAATTTCAGGAAAATTCTGAAGAAACATCTCCTACGTCTATTGAGCTACCAACGACAATATTGGCAAAAGTGATGCACTATTAGATGGGTCAAATTTGGTGATGAAGACCCTAAATTTCTCAAAGCATTGGCCTCAGAGCGATACAGGAGGAACACAATACCAACACTTAAAATATCAGATGGTACGGTGGTAGAGGACCACGCTGGCAAGGAGGCTGTCATATACCAAACATTTAAAGAGAGATTGGGCAAATCAGGAGAGTTCCAAATGAAATTTAACCTGCAAAACATCATCAAAAAAGTGGAGGGGCTGGACCAACTTACTGTTCCCTTCACCAAGGAGGAGATTGATACTGTCATCAAAGAAATGCCGGCCGATCGTGCACGAGGTCCGGATGGATTCTCTGGTAACTTCATCAAGAAATGCTGGCATATTATTAAAGAGGACTTTTATGAGCTCTGCAATCAGTTCTATGAGGGGGGACTCAATATTGAAAGTATTAATGAGGGGTTTATTACACTAATTCCTAAAGTTCGGTCCCCAGAAACAGTCTCTGATTTCAGACCCATCACATTGCTCAATTGTTGTCTCAAGATTCTTACCAAACTCCTTGCAAACAGACTCCAAAAACTAATACTCAAAATTGTCCACCGAAATCAATATGGCTTCCTCAAAGGCCGGTCAATACAGGACTGTTTAGCTTGGGCTTTCGAATATATCCACCAGTGCCAAGCCTCCAAAGAAAGGATCATCCTCCTGAAACTGGATTTCGCCAAAGCATTTGACACGATTGAACATGATGCCATGCTTACGATTATGGAACATATGGGCTTTGATGATAGGTGGCTTCGCTGGGTTAAATGCATCTTCTCCTCTGGCAAGTCAGCGGTGCTGTTAAATGGTGTCCCAGGTAGACAATTCCTCTGTAAATGTGGGGTGCGCCAAGGAGATCCCTTCTCACCTTTGATCTTTGTGCTTGCCACTGACCTCCTACAAGCTGCCATCGATGATGCCTTCAGGCAACAAAGAATCCATCTTCCGTTCCAACGACAGAACCAAAATGATTACCCCGTGATCCAATATGCGGACGACACGATCATCATTCTTCCCGCCTGCCCTGATCAAGCCAGAACGATTAAAAACATCCTTTCTGACTATGCTGCCTCCATTGGGCTGAAGATAAACTTCCACAAATCCACACTAATCCCAATCAATTGTGATGCCAATTGCTATAATGAGCTCTCCACTATCTTTGGTTGCAATGTTGGGTCCATGCCATTCACATACCTAGGGCTACCTCTTGGGACTACCAAGCCCTCGGTTCAAGATCTCATGCCACTAGTTTGCACGATGGAAAGACAGATGACAAGCATGCTCGCATTGATGTCTTATGGAGCCAAACTCTCGCTCCTCAATACAATGATCACATCTCTAGCCATCTTTGCTCTGTGCACTCTCAAACTACCGCCAAAGATCTTGGAACTTCTCGACAAACTAAGAACAAAATGCATGTGGACAAAAAAGACAGAACAAGGGGACAAATGTAACTCACTGGCGGCCTGGAGCATGGTTTGCCAGCCAAAGCAATGTGGAGGTCTTGGAATCATAAACCTGCGTATACAAAGTGAAGCTCTCCTCCTCAAGTACCTACATAAATTCTATAACAGACACAATGTGCCATGGGTTGAGGTTATATGGTCGACTGATTACACAAACAAGATTCCCCATGCCATGGAGCCTTGCGGATCTTTCTGGTGGAGGGATGTCCTCAAGCTTACCCAGATTTATAGAGGGATATCCAAAGCAAATGTACATGATGGCAGCACGGTACTTATGTGGAAGGATCTGTGGTTGGACAACACTTTGGATGAAACATACCCACGCGCGTTCTCCTACGCAAAAAATGAGGATATATCGGTTAAAGCATTCTTGGGCTCCACGTCACTGCATGAAACATTCCACCTTCCACTCTCAGTTCAAGCACTGCAAGAAGTCCGTGATCTGCAACAAAACGTGATCAATGCTGGTAACAATGATGACCCGATCCCCCATGACACCTGGACATACTGCTGGGGATCAAAGGAATACAAAGCAAACAGATACTACAAGTTCTACTTTAGGGATGTACATGCACATCGATCATACCATTGGCTTTGGAAAGTGAAGACGACGTTGAAAATCAAGGTGTTTGGGTGGCTACTACTCTCTGATCGCCTAAACACACGCAACATGCTCAAGAGGAGGCACTACAACATTGGAGATGACTACAATTGCCTTTTATGTGATCAACAAATGGAAGAGGACGTGGAACATATGGGCTTCCAATGCCCTTTCAGTAAACAATGTTGGTCCATCCTTGGGATCACATGGCAAGACTCTGGATCGAGACTTCAATGGATTAGTCACGCAGCAACAGATTGGAACAAACCCATGTTCATGGAAATATTCCTACAGGCAGCTTGGAGCATCTGGAAAGAGAGAAATAACAAGCACTTCAGAAGCATCACCCCCACTTTGCTCTCCTGGCTTGAGCGTTTTAAGCATGATTTTAGCCTCCTCCAGCATAGAACTAGGACTGATAAGAGAGACTTTAGTCTCTCCTTTATACAAAACTTAGAACCTCCTTGACTCTTCCACCAATAAAAGTAGCTGCTAATCCCTCCCAAAGTGGAGGATTAGTACCCTGTAACTGCACCATGTACATTTTATCCTAGTTTTGAGTAATACAAACACAGTGGGAGCCTCTCCCACTGTCTGGTTTCTCAAAAAAAAACAGACTGTCCTGTTTTTGACAGATTCTGTTTTCTATGTGTTGTTCGCTTATTTTGATGAATCTATGGGTAGTATCAGGGGGTATGTACCATGGTGAAGTTGGAATACAGTAGATATAGTTCTAATATGAAATTGGAATGAGTTTGCAATAGTACCTAAAGGTAGTGATTTGCTTTATTATACTAACGGATCTCACAAAGTTTTTATTAAAGTTTTGTGTGGATGAAGTGTTCGAAGATCGAGGAGCTATCAATATGAGAAGAATAAAGAGAGGCAAGAGTCCAAGCTTGGGGATGCCCAAGGCATCCCAAGTAAATATTTCAAGGATACTCAAGCATCTAAGCTTGGGGATGCCCCGGTTGGCATCCCATCTTTCTTCTTCAACAATTATCGGTATACCTCGGTTTTTGTTTTGTTCACATGATTTGTATCCTTTGTGTTTTTCTTTTTCTTTAAGAACCATGCTAGTATGAGATGTCCCTTCATCGATTTATAGAATGATTCATGTGCTTCACTTATATCTTTTGAGTATGATCTTATAGAATTGCTCTTTGTGCTTCACTTAATTCTTTTGAGTATGGTTTTATAGAATGCTTCGTGTGCTTCACTTATATATTTTGAGCTTGGATATTGGGTAGTCTATATTAATTGTAGAATGCTCCATGAACTTCACTTATATCTTTTGGAGTATGAATAATACTATAATCTAAAGTGGGGTTGGAAGAGTGTCAACTTTAGGAATTAGTGATCCCACTATTTTGGAGGGTGTTGAATCTTAGTGTGATATTTATGGAAGTGTATTTGGAAGAGTGTCAACTTTAATTAGTAATGATTCCACTATTTCGGAAGAGGTTCCAATTGATTATGAGAACAAAGTTGCTATCTATGATGATTATTGTGATGACATGTATGCTATAAAGAATAATGTTAACCATGGAACTTGTCATCATGATTTTAATTTTCAACTGGATTATGCCTCACATGACAGTTATTTTGTTGAGTTTGCTCCCACTATTCCGAATGAGAAGAATTTTGCTTATGTGGAGAGTAGTAAAATTTCTATGCTTGTAGATCATGAAAATAATACTTTATGTGATTGTTATATTGTTGAACTCATTCATGATGCTACTGAGAATTATTATGAGGGAGGAATACATGCTTGTAGGAGTTGCAATAATATCAAGTTTTCTCTCTATGTGCTTAAAGTTTTGAAGTTATACTTGTTTTGCCTTCCTATGCTAGTTGATTCTTGTTCCTATAAATTATGTGCTCACAAAATCCCTAGGCATATGAAGTGGGTTATATTTAAATGTGCTAGTCATATTCTTCATGATGCTCTCTTTATGTTTCAATTCTTATCTTTTATGTGAGCATCATTGAAATCATCATGCCTAGCTAAAAGACATTAAAGAAAAGCGCTTGTTGGGAGACAACCCAATATTTACCCTTACTGTTTCTGTGTGTTTACATGATTAAGCTACTGTAGTAATCATGTTTTATAGCTTTTGTTTCAATAAAGTGCCAAATAAGACCTTTGGGAAGACTTGGGTGAAAGTTAATGTGATCTTGCTGTAAAAACAGAAACTTTGCGCTCACGGGATTAGCTGTAATTTTTTACAGAAGAGTGCTTTTGAGTTGATTCTTTTTGCAGAAGATTAATAGACAAATTCCTCAGGTCCACCAATTTATTTCATAATTTGTGGAGTATCATAAGTATGGTTTCTGTTCAGATCATTACAGACTGTTCTGTTTCTGACAGATTCTGTTTTCATTGCATAGTTTGCTTGTTTTCTAGTTTCTATGGCTTATATTGCTCGATATAAATTGTAGAAATGATATGGTACAGTAGGAATTGTGTGAGAAAAATTATGAACCTTGTCTTTGACAGTACCAAAGTGAATGGTTACTCTTTATCATACTAACCTATCTCACGAAATTCCGTTAAGTTTTGTGTGGTTGAAGTTTTCAAGATTTGGGTGAGATGTCGATATGAGGAGAATAAGGAGTGGAAAGACCCTAAGATTGGGGATGCACAAGGCACCCCAAGGTAATATTCAAGGAAGACTCAAGCGCCTAAGCTTGGGGATGCCCCGGAAGGCATCCCCTCTTTCGTCTTCAAAACTATCGGTATACCTTACTCGGAGCTATATTTTTATTCGTCACATGATATGTGTTTTGCTTGGAGCGTATTTTCAATTTTACTTGCTGTTTGAGTAAAACCATTGGATCTGAAATCTTGAATGAAAAAGAATCCTCCCATGGCTAGTTAATTATTTGACTACTCAGTGTTCTTCACTTATATCTTTTTGGAGTAGTTTGTCATTTACTCACGTGCTTCACGTATATCCTATGAGTAAATGATGGAATGAATTGAATATCATAGATCTGATATGTCTCATATGCTTATAACATGGGGAGTAATGACTTCACATATAATAAGTATAGGTAGTAAACTTATTGAAAGTTAGCAAATGCGGAATTGGTCACTTGAACAATTCATGAGAGAATATTGAAGGAAGAGAGATTTCACATATAAATATACTATCTTGGACATCTTTTGTAATTGTGAGCACTCATTAAAATATGACATGCTAAAAGGTTGATGTTGGACAAGGAAGACAACTTAATGGGTTATGTTTTCCTATATCTGAAACGTTATATTGTCTTGGATCATCCAACATGTTGAGCTTGCCTTTCCCTCTCATGCTAGCCAAATTCTTTGCACCAAGTAGAAATACTACTTGTGCTTCCAAACATCCCTTAAACCAGTTTTGCCATGAGAGTCCACCATACCTACCTATGGATTGAGTAAGATCCTTCAAGTAAGTTATCATCGGTGCATGCAATAAAAATTGCTCTCTAAATATGTATGATCTATTAGTGCGAAGAAAATAAGCTTTATACGAACTTGTGATAGGGAAGAAATAAAAGCGACGGACTGCATAATAAAGGTCTTTATCACAAGCGGCAATATAAAGTGACATTCTTTTGTATTAAGATTTTTGGCATCCAACCATAAAAGCGCATGACAACCTCTGACTCCCTTTGCGAAGGGCCTATCTTTTACTTTTATCTTCTACCCTTATACAAGAGTCATGGTGATCATCACCTTTCCTTTTTACACTTTTTCCTTTGGCAAGCACTTTGTGTTGGAGCGATCCGGATATATATATCCACTTGGATGTAGGTTTTCATAAAGGGTTTTTTACATCTGTGCCCCTGATTCCTTAGCTCTACTCATCCATCCCCACGCTCTTAACTTTTTCTCAGTTTTCCCCACTCCCTTGCCCGAAAACCTCAGAAGAGGTCACAATGGACGTCGCCGTCGGGTCAGTGCTTTGACTGTTAACTCTGACGAGTGGGGCCGGGTGAAGCTGTTCGACCGTTGGGCCGTGGTTTCGTTGGGCCGTCCCTTGCATTAAACACCTGCGCACGCCGCCACGACAGAAGCCTGCTATGCATGCACCCAACAAGCCTGCCTGCATGCGTCGATGCGCCGACCGAGCCTGCATGTGTCGACCGAGCCTGCATGTGCTGATGCGTGCCGCCACGATGCACTGGCTGAGCTGCCTTCGTGCACGCCAGCCGCCACGGATGTAGTGACGGTCGCTGCCCTGGTTCCTCTCTTCTCGCACATTTGTCTACTCGATTTAGAGCATCATTTTTTACGATCAGTTGCAGCCTTTTCGATCCACTCGCATCTGCACCCGTTTTGCTACGACAAATAAATTGAACAAATATGTTGTGGCTGCATGCACTAGCTAGGTGCCTACATATTTGTGGCTTGTGTGAAAAGAAGGGTTTGTTGTGGCTGCATGCACTAGGTGGTTACTAACAAAGCGAGCTCTCTAAGAAAACAATCAACATACATGTAGATAGGGCCAACAAGCCCATAGCACGATCACATAGTTGAAACTAGGAAGAACTTCATAATAGAATAGATAGAAAACTTAATAATAGAACTTGATAAAAGGGCCAACAAGCCCATAGCATCTCTTACATAGTTCAATGGGATTACAACTTTAACATAACATAGACTCAAAATAAAATAAAATAGATAGAGGGTTTAGAACCCTAGACGCCGCCTTATCCACCTCGCTCCTCCTCCGGGCGCCCTTCACTGCTCCCCCGGGGCGTTGTCGATGGGGTACGGAAGAGTGTGCATGTGGGATGCGGTGGGGAAGATGTTGGTGTACTCCGTGAACATGTTGTGGGTGGTGAAAGCGATGAACTCACAGCCACACCAAAACACCCGGCCGAGGAGGTAGAAGGCGTCGAATGTGTTGGTTAAGTGGGCATGGAGAGCAACCACCACCCCATTTTGGATGACCTCCTCGACACGGAACATCCTTGGAGATCCCCGCGGGAGGTGGTGGTAGCCGGACGTGAGGAAGAACTCGGTGAAGTTCCTTGCGGTCCTCCACCTTGATATTGCCCACACACGTAGTGTGCGCTCAACATACACGCCAGGAGGGTAGAGCCTCTCCGGCACGGTGGGTGGGAAGTGGTAGGTTGGTCTGGTGTACTGCATGGCTGAGGATGTGCTAGAAGAAGGAGAAGTGGTTGAAGAGCAAGAAGGGCAGATGGCAGATAGGATGGGAGATGGATGAGGGATGGCAGAGGTAGAGGGTGGCTTAAATAGCCGTAGTGCTACGTGTTATTTGGTCGTGGCAATAACGGGGTCAAATGTGAAGTAACCCATTTTCAAACCCACTGCAACATCGGGAGTGTACACGCGTGGGAAACGGTGGTTTGAAAAAGAAGAAGAAAAAGAAGCTAATTGCACGTGTGGGAATCCGTGGTCATATATATTATATGAACAAAAAGAGACAATTTTTGAATAGTTTGTGGCCATTTTGCATGATAAAAATAAATTTGGCCCTTAAAAATTTGGTCATTTGCTACGCAATGTCAATTGAATTCAAACGATGCAAAATACAGAGCCGTCACGTTCACAAAAAACAGAGCAAACGATGCAAAAAAACGACGCAATTCGACGGCACAACCAGAGCTTGGTTTCCTTTTGGGCCCAATAACAACGTCTTTTTTCGAGGAGTCAGTGGTGGGCGAGCAGCCGAGCACAACCAATAGGATCGCCTCTCGCGGATCGCCCCACGATCCAACGATGTGGAGCCGTCCTTGTGATCCAACGGCGCGGAGCCTGCACGCAGCCAGCCCACCTAATTCCTTCTAGAAGACCAGATCTGAGGGCTGTCGCTTGGCGCGAGAGTATGATCGGACGTCTGACGTTGGGAGCTAGGGTTAGGCGAAACCACGCGGGGTTTAGAGGGGTTTTGAGCTGGTCAACGGGGTTTCGAAGGCTTTGACTGAGCATAACTAATTTAAAAAAATCGAAAAAAATATGAAACCTTCGCCATTCGTCGTTTTATAAGACACACTAACGAGGAAAAATACTAAACATGGTCTATGGTCATTTTGATGAAAAAACCCTAGCTGGCATGATCGAGGCCAAATGAGCACCATTAATTTTAAGAAAATATAAAACCTGCACACAATGTTGTCTTATGTGACATGTTACCAACCAAAAATCATAAACTTGGTCTATGGTCATTTTCATGAGAAAACCTTCACACATATGAGCTATCATGTACATGAGTTCATAGAGTTCAAGGAGAGGAGGTGGTGTTACCTTCTGTTTTTGAAAAATTAAAAAAAATCACGAAAGCTTTATTTTAAAGTGAATAAGAAGGATCTGAAGTTAGTTTTCCATTTTCATATTTCAAAACGTGTTTTTAATAGTTTTTATATTAAAGCATATGTTTTCAAAAGAAAATGTAAAAATATGAAAATTAATTAAAAAAATAGTGAGACTTCGAATCTAAACTATGGAAAGTGAATATGTGTTAATAAAAAAACATTTGGCTCATTTAGAGTAGGTCCAAAATAATTTGATTACAAATGGGCTGTTTACCCTAGCCAGGGAGCTCATTTGGAGCACATTTCTCAAATTCAAATATCTTTGACCTCCTCTAAATCACTTCAAATTTTGCACACATGATCTCCTACACAAACATAGATAGTTTGCCAAGGTTTTACTTGTTTTTGCATTTTCTTGAATTTATACTGTCCAGGTTTGCCAAGGTTTACATGATATCATTTGGAGCATGCATTTGATTTCCTACACAACATGTCTGATCATTGCAGCACCTAAAATCATAGTTCACAACATCTAAACACAACTGACCATAGATTCAGGACAGAAAAATATACCACAGGAAAATTTAAGGACAGACAAATATAGATAGCAACCAGATTACTAGCATAACCAACGAGATGCAGTTCAACAAACCATAACCAACGAGATTCAGTTCAACAAACCAAAAGTAACCCAACAGTTCAACAAACCAAACCAAAAGTAACACAACATCACATCATCGATCACATCATGCCGGAGTCAGGGCCTTCGCGAGGGCGGCATGCTGCCCCCTGATCATGTAGTCCTCCCCGCGAATAGCTACATCCGCAGCATGCACTACAAAAAAAAGACACTTCCGTGATGATACGTGTTTGTTACAGTAGGTCACGTTTTCTGTCATGCATGTACATCCATGACAAATTTATGATAGAATCAAGATAGTCATACCTGTGCTGTCGTAGAAGTGTTCCATGACATTACCAAAATTATCGTCACGGAAGTGTCCACTTCCATAACGATAAATCGCGCGTCATGGAAGTGCTTTCGTCAAGGGTGACCGACACATGGCATCCACCGTAACGGAACGCCGTTAAGCTATCGGGTCCGGTTTTGGATCCGATAACCCGTTAACAGCCCCAACCAATGGGGATTTTCCACGTGTAAAATCATCATTGGCTGGAGGAAACATGTGTCGGCTCACCGTTGGGACAGATGTCATCCACTCATTGGACGCAAGGCGCCTATGATACGTCGACACGTGGCACGGCCCAACAGAGGCTCATTCCGAGGAAAAGGCCGGCCCGTTTGACTTGGTCAAAAGGTGGCGGTCCGGCCCACGGAAAGCCTGTTAACGACATGTTCGCATATAGCCCATTTACAGCCCGCTAACTCACGGCCCGTTACGACCTAACAGAATTAGGCCCAGTAGCGTCATCTAGGCTGTCCAATATGATTCCAGCCCGTTGTAACTTCCGGCCCATGTATGGCCCATGACGTATTTCGGCCCATATGAGTCCCTTTGTAACTCTTGGCCCATTAATGGTCCGTGGTGAAACCGGCCCGTAATGAACAGTGTATCACTTTATACCCATTAGCGGCCCATTATTCCATTGGGTCGTTTCCAGCCCGTGTTACCTTTCGGCCTTCTCAGGGCCCATTTATTTTTGGGCTCATTTCCAGCATTCGGTTACTTACAGCCCCTTACTGGCCTTTTCTGCTTGTGGGCCAAATTCAGCCTGTGGATACAGTCGGCCCGTTTGTGGCCCGTTAATCTGTTGGGCCATTTTCATAGCATCATCAAATACGGCCTATTAACGGCCCGTTATGGTCAGCCCATAAAACGTACGATTTCCACTCTAGCCTGTTTACGACCCCTTATACGGCCCGTACAAGGCCCATAGATGAGACGGCCCATAGAAAGCCCATGGATCCTACGGGACGTAGAAGGCCCATTGACTCGACGGCCCATAGAAGGCCCATTTATCCGACGGCCCATAGAAGGCCCATGGATCCGACGGCCCATAGAAGGCCCATGGATCCGACAACCGATAGAAGGCCCATGGATCCGACAGCCCATAGAAGGCCCACGGATCTGACGGCCATAGAAGGCCATGGATCGTCCGTCCCGTAGATGGTCCATGGATCGTACGGCCTGTGGAGGGCCATGGTCACTACAACGTTTGGGCGAGTTGGCCCCCGTTTGAATGATATAGCATATTCAAAGAATTATCCTACTCTATACTATCACCTCTAAAAAACATACACTATACAATAAAGAGACTAAGGCATAGAAACATAGAATAATCCTACACTATACAATAAAGAAATTACAGCCGATTATACCCACTGGGCATTACGGTTCGGCACCAGTGATAATAAAGCATACACAAACAACAAATTACATACAATAGGCAAATACAGCTCATACATCATGGACGCGCATCAACATAACTTACCATTTGAACTATAATCTCTTCAGGAAATAGGATTGGCCGGATTTAGATAGCACAAATTTCAGTCTGCAAAATCTCCAATTCCTTCATTGTTACCTTAGTGTGTTGTTTCATTTTTTGACTCCTGCATCTAATACCTGCATGTCCAGTCTCAACTTGTTGATTGTACGTTGAGAATCATGTACACGTTGTCTTGCCACCTCTAGTTGATGCTCGAGAACATTAGCACATTCCAATTCCAATCCATAATCATTCGGTAACGGCCATGCCACACTGCTCGCAGATCTTTGTGTTGATGTCACTTCATCCTGAAATGTTTCTGTAAGTACACATGACTAGGGCAAAAATATAGTTACAATAGTGAAGCGAGCAAGACAGACTATTTTGTACATGGCAAAACAGGACTAACAATAATTTTACACGTCATGAAGCATAAGCAGGTGATATTTTAAAAATTATAAAAAGGTAGTCTGTGCAGCCTGCATACAAAAATCTCTCTTAGCTCACCAGAGGAGCATGATGTTGGGGCCCAATCCAAACACAGACAAGTTACAAATTTAGACAACACGTTGCGTAGAAGTAAGCAAGCAGTTGGCCATTCTGTAGCTCAATTAAAGTCTTAGGGAGCATAATGAACAGCAGAGGGTTTCATACAGACATACTACATCAAGCAAAACTATGCAATCATTAGCCTAGTATAAAGTAGATTGTGAGCCTCATGCAATAATAGTTGGTTAATAGACTTCAAAGCTTCAGGCACACTTCGGCAGAGTAATTAAATGGTAAGGCCTTTAATTATGTCAACTAATAGTTATACAAGTACCCAACATCAGGCATCATTCTTTGGGCATCTCATTAACTGAGGACAAATAAAGAAATTGAAAAGAGCAAATTAACTATGCCTGAAACAAACAAGGAATTGAACTGTTGAGTTGGATACAGCGACTTACCTTAACAGGTTGAAGAGGTTCAGCGCAGCTCCTACTTCTCTTGCAAGGCTCCTTCCTAACATCTTGTATTTGGAAATCCTCAATCTTATCTTCATTGCACCCCCTCTGCAAGGTGACACAAACTAGTTACTCGTCTCCTTGGAAGATAAATATGCATACTTTCCAGTCTGTGAACACAAAAGGATGAGATTATAACAAAACAACACCACATAATGAAACATGCCGCATCTCTTGCACTTGCACACAATGAAATGAGCATTTACTATGTCTGCACTATGTAAAAACTAGGCATACCTTTGAACTGGATCTCCAGGTACTCTTGGAGAGCCTACTTTAGTGTACAGCCAAACCTTTATGTCACCATGAGTTAGAAAAGGCCCCACTACAGCAGCCCTTAGTGTTTAAATCGTTGACAAGCTCTGTTAGAGTGTTAGGTCAAGAACATCAAGTAATCAAAGCAAACAGTCCTAGTATGGCTGGCTGATGCAAACAAGCAATTGAACAGATGTGTGAGCAAATCTTACATATCAAGAAAAGAAGCAAAGAAGGAGGCTTAAAGACCATCACTTGACTGACCAGATTTAAGGGGCATTTAAACATCATGTGCAACGTATGAACTAACATAAACATTGCATATTCCAGATTCTACAATGGAATGCACATGTATTAGATTGTGCCATGTATGATGATGCCTAAATGTACACTATAGCATGCAGGAGTGATTCATCATTGCACACACAATTGAATTGCAGGTTAAGGGCCAGTTCTATTCCGCCTTTTCAGGGCTTATTGTCAAAATAAGCCATAAAAGATGTAAAGAAGTCATTTTTGAGTTATGGGCTTGGGCTTAACTAATTTCGCTTTGGAGGGGGGGTGTTTCGGGTAGAACCTCACTAAAAATTCAAGGGAAGGGTAATAGTGAAATGACTCTATTGTCTGCCTATATTACACTCAAAATGCAACTGCTGACACCCGCGTCACACGTCACCCTCAAGTAAAAACAAACACGCAAGCGTTCATTGCCCTGCCCGCTTGCATCTCCTCTCCCCTTTCCCTCTACCTTGATCCCCTGCCTGCAGCGCTAGGGTTCCTCCAGCAAGCCATCGCCACTGGTCCCATCTGGCCTGGTCCTCGACGATGGTCTGTCCAGCTAGGCTACATGGCCGGCGGGTAGGGGCAAATCTCCCTGGCTGCTCCTCCCTCTGGCGCCGCCCCTCATTCTCATGGTCTCCAGCAGCTGCTCCACTGTGGTTCGTCTAACGCACTACTCCGGCAGGCGCTACACAACTACGGCTGATGCCACACTACGGCAGAAGGCACCTTATTCCCCCTGCCCACCTCCCAGGCCGTGGCCTTGAGGTGCTGTTGAAGGATGAGCTCATCCAACAAGGTGAGGATCTCCTCTGATTTTTTGCCAAATTTTCATTCTGATCCACTATACGATGAATTGCTATGAGCTGCTTCTACTGCTGCTATATGATGCATTGCTATGAGCTGCTCCTGCTGCTGCTATATGATGAATTGCTATGAGCTGCTGCTGCTATATGATGAATTTCTATGAGTTGCTACTGCTATATGATGAATTGCTATGAGCTGCTGCTGCTGCTATATGATGAGTTGCTATTAGCTGCTCCTGCTGCTGCTGTATGATGAATTGCTATGAGCTGCTCCTGCTGATGCTATATGATGAATTGCTATGAGCTGCTCCTGCTGCTGCTATATGATGAATTGCTATGAGCTGCTCTTGCTGCTGCTATATGATGAATTGCTATGAGCTGCTCCTGCTGCTGCTATATGATGAATTGCTATGAGCTGCTGCAGGTATATGATGAATTGTACACTGCTGCTGCTGCTCCTGCTGTATGATGAGTTGCTACGAGCTACTGTTGCTGCTATATGATACTTTCAGGTGGTGCTGCTATATGATAATAACCAGCCACTTGGACCATTGAATTTCAATAAATAATTGTTCTTTATTTAAATGTGGGTCATGCGTTCTTCGTTTGAATTAGGCAATGGGATCTCTATGGAAAACATTGACCAAAGTAGATTGTGCCAAGTAGATGGTATCTTTGTATTTGCATTTTGAGCAAATAGTGATGGTCTGTTTTCCTATCATATTAATTACTGCACTGGGTTCAATTTGTGATGTTTGCAAGTCAAATTAATTTCCATATGGGCAGCAAAATGAAAAAATATAATGCAATCTAGACTTTTCACTGATCATACCAAAGATAAGCTGAAAACGCAATGAAAAGAACTAGTTGTCTTATTACATGGAGCTTATATTCACAGGTGCTTATTTTCTTAGGATAACTCGTAATAATTGTCCCTAAGAAACTTGGCCAATAGAACTGACATACAAATAACATGTCACGATGATTGCAATGGAGGAGTGACGTACCATAGCACATTGTATAGGCTCACCGCTGGCTCTCCTTTTTTTGCGATGTTCCATGAAGTTGCCACATACATCTTGTACTTTTTCATTGTGTAACCCTATCTGCAAGTTGACACGGCTAATTTCAGACATCTCTACATGATAATACATTGCATATCCCTTGCGCATATTTAAACCACCAATTAATGATTGTGTGCATAGCATAAACTAGCGATGACTCTGTGTGCTGGACTAGCAGGCACTCTAAGGGAGCCTAATGTAGTGCACTGGAATTCCTACATGCCACCTACGATTTTGTGTAATGTACTGCCTCTGTTCCTAAATATATGTCTATGTAGAGATTCCAGTATGGACCACATACAGACGTATATAGATGCATTTTCAAGTGTAGATTCACTCATTTTGCTCCGTATGTAGCCTATAGTGGAATCTCTAGAAAGACTTATATTTAGGAATGGAGGTACGAGGTAGTATCATGTATGACATCTACATATCTAATTTAGCAGCCAGTAGTAGAAATCATTGTCTGCACAAAGGGATTACTGGTCGAAAATCCTAGCAAAGCACGCTGGCAGGCACAGAACAATACAAGAGAGAGAGACGCGTTTACAAGATCATAGCAATGCCTCGGTCCAGGATCTTGGTTGGCCAAGCTGTTAGATCCAGAAGAAACATCGTCCTTGTAGTTTTTGCCAGCTGCATAATAGGTAACAACGACCTGTTATTATATTTGAAGTACATTGGGCAGGTGATGCTGGACGGGTTTAAAGGTGACAAGTACCTAGGCTGTGGCGGGTGCTTGGCATCTTGCTAGACGGTGGGAATCAGGTTAGAAACGTCAAGGGTGATGACGCTGCGCTGGCTGTTGGGGGTCTGGTAAGGAGATCTAGAACCGTCGAGTAGGGTGTTTGTGGAGTGGCTCCGGTAGGGTGGACTACGGTGTGGGCGAAGCGGATTTGTGGCCGTGGACGAGGGCGTAGGTGAAGCTGCTCCGGTGGTTGGGTTAAGGATGGTGTCGACGATGCGGATCTGCGGCCGTGGACGGGGCGTTAGAAGCTGCTCCGGTAGGTTGGATGAGGGTGCGAGGAAGTGGATCTGAGGCCGTGGACTTGTGAGTTGGCAAAGCGGCCTCGGTAGGGTTGAGAATGGTATAGGCGAAGCTACTCTGGTGGGGTTGACGATGGTGTCAGCGAAGCAGCTCCGGTAGGGTTGAGGAAGGTGTCGGCGAAGTGGATCAGAGGCCGTCGACGGGGGCGTCGGTGGGGCGGCTCCGGGGGGGGGGGGGGTGCGGACGAAGCGTCTCCGGTGGGGAGTACGAATGAGCCGCTGCAGATGCGCTGCAGTTGACGAGAGTACCGGCGAAGTAGATCAGGCGCCGTGGACAAGGCCGGCACTGAATGGGCTGTGGTACAGTGGTGGATGAGTAGTCTACTTGTTTCTAGGGGAGGTGGGAGGGGTAGATGCGGCCGCAGAAGCAGATCCGGCAAGGTGGACGCCGCTGGCAGTGAATAGGCTCTGGTACGCCGGTGGATGAGAAGTCTAGGGTTTCGAGAGGGGAGGGGAGAAAGGCCGATGAAGTACGGACGGCGTGATGTGAGATGCTCTGGTGCTATGGAGTTAGTCGTTTTTGTGGGAGGGGGAGAGGAAATGGGGGTGCCATGTAGTGGGGGGAACTAGAAGTTACCAAAGCAGCCCCGACCTATTATGTAGATGAGGGCGGTATTGTAACTGTTGGTCTCCATGCACCAAGGACAAAAGGGGAATTTCGCATGCTAAAGACTAAGGTGGCGGAAATTTTAGAAGGAGGCGGGAGATTTTGCCGCCCGCGGGATCGTTCGTATCCAGTTTCAACTAATTTTGGACCGTGCTAGCGGGAAGGTCATGCGAGACTGTGTACACGGGGCACACGTCAGCAGTTAATAACTGGTGTGAAGTCCACCCCAGAAAAAAGACAATAACTCGGGATGATGCGCCGATAACTTGGATGTTCACACGGGCGCGGCCAATCGTATGGGTGTAGTGGTGCGTTCACAAAAAAGGGATCAAACGTTCAGCCTATGTATTTCTCGTGTAAATAGATAATTTAGTGCAATTGGTTATTTACTTTAAACATAATGCATTGACGTGTTAGTGTAGAGGCGCACAAAAAGAAATGGATATTGTAGTCCGCTAGTTAAAAGTGTTACCTCATATGATTACATAGCCTCCATTTCATAAATTGCGTACCCGTTGAATTCATATATGAATATTACATATATTACTTCATAATAGAACCTTAAATCATCCAAGACTAATGATTTTGAATGCAAGAGTAACAATGGTGCATGTACATGATAGCTACATTGGTTGTTTGAAGAAACATCACTGTAACTTTGGCATGCACAACTGAAAAGGTTTATTTAAATAGAAAAAATGTGATATGTGAGTGTCCAATCTTTATAGCGTTGAATCGATATTGTACCTTTGGCCACGATACGAAGTAGATATTGATTTATGTTCAAGCGATGCACGTCCACGATCGCTAGATAGTGATACGTGAATGAATTGTGCAATCTCTCTCACACGCATACATATCTCATTTCCCTCTGGGCATCGGAATCACACACACGCACTTCGTGTATTTTTCTCCCTCCGTCAAGGTTAGAATTCGTCTTTCTACCCCGTCCTACAAGTCGCTCACATAGAAACACAAACGGTCTCTCTGTCGAACACGCCCACCCCTTTAATTCCGCCCACCCACAACCACTAATGTCTCAAAGTATAATAATGTCTCTCACACATATGCCTAAGGTTAACTCGAGTTCCGGAACCATATGAATACATACAATGGGATTCCAGCAGAGCACCTTTTGTTTTGAGATTTCGCTCTCTCTCTCTCCCTCTCTCTCTCTCTCTCTCACACACACACACACACACACACACACACACACGCACGCGCGCGCACACACACACATTGTTTCCCGCTTCATTTTTTCCGGCACTTGCATGCACACAATTTTGTTTATCTTCATGATGCTTTACGCATGCCTCGCACAAATGCTATCTACCTATCCCTTATTATAGCTAGATATGTGTCACACAAACTCCTCCTCCCTACTAGCAAGATGCCCATGCGTTGCACGGAACATCAAGATGCATTTGTATGAGTAGTTTATCTTGTGGGAGAAAAGGATGAACGAGGGAATGCCTTATTTGCAAATGCGGAGAGGGGTGTGGGTATCTTTTGCAAAATTTCCATAGTTTCCTTCCTATCCGTCGGATATACATCGGATGGCCTATATTGTAGGATGGCAGGAACACCATCATCACCAACTCTGTTTTTTATAAAAGTAGGGATATGTAAGTGTCACTCCCCCCCGACACACACACCCACACCCACACAACCACACACACACACACACTTCCCAACACCGAAGGAGTAGGGTGACACCTCGATCTTGATACTAATCTATCGACTGGCTTCTGTCTCAAACACACACACACGCACACACACTACCCGACACCGAAGGAGTAGGGTGGCACCTCGATCTTGATAGTAATCTATCCACTCCTCTTTCAAACACACACACACATACACACACACACTCGCTAGTTGTGCCTCTGTGCCTACCGCACACACTCTTGATATGTCTTTCTCTCCCTCCCCCTCCCCCACCCCAACAATGACAGCAGAAGGGTGACAACTCGATTTGATCGTAATCTGTCAATTGGTTTCTCTCTCAAACATTGTGTCTCTGTGCCTCGCTCAGTAGCCCCCTCGATATGTAGACTTCTCGCGTGCGCACAGCTGTAGTGACGATGACGCTGAACCCAGTGTGCCTCGTTTTTATCGGCCTCATGTGATAGTTTTCACCATGTTTTCTGTTAATTAACAAGGCATCCTTTTCTTTGTTACTACTAGTGAATCTGAAATCATTCGGGGCAGACATAAAATATATCACTTCAACCCAATTGTTGCAGTAACTATTTTAAAAGAAACTAGCTAGATGCCCGTGCGTTGCACGGAACATCAAGATGCATTTGTATGAGTAGTTTATCTTGTGAGAGAAAAGGATGAACGAGGGAAGGCCGTATTTGCGAACGTGGAGAGGGGTGTGGGTATATTTTTTGCAAAATTGCCATAGTTTCCTTCCTATCCGTTAGATATAAATCCGACTGCCTATATTGCAGGATGGCATGCACACCATCATCACCAACTCTGTTTTCTACTCCCTCCGTTCCTAAATATTTGTCTTTTTAGAGATTTCAACAAGTGACTACATATGGAGAAAAATGAGTGAATCTACACTCTAAAATATGTCTACATACACATCCATATGTGGTAGTCCATTTGAAATCTGAAAAAGACAAATATTTAGGAACAGATGGAGTATAAGAGTAGACATGGAGATATTCTCCAGCATGGTCTACAACAAAAATGTGCTGGACTGGTTAGCGCCGGATGCTCGCAACGCGATGACATGAGTTCGAATTCTGTCGTTAACTTTAGTTTTTTATATTATATATTACTTATTTAATATATACTTCTTTCGCTACTGTACTGACAGTGGAACCCACAGAGTACTTAGAATACAAGATTAAGGATGGACTTGTTTCTTTTTAACTTTCTGTACGAAGCTGTAGCCACCCTGCAAGTCACGTGTACACTGTACATGCAATTAACTTTCTATAGAGGGACAATCATACATGCAATTAACTCAAATGGATTGGATGTCACTCTATTATTTCCAGCATAAGAGCATCTCCAACGGCAGCCGCCAATTTCCCCCCGCTTCCTTCCGCAGAGGATGACATCAAACGCCAGCGGCATACATTTTCACAACACTAACCAACCAGATGAAATTCGTGCAAACACGGATTGATTTCATATAAGCTTGAAGGATTTCGTAAAAGCAGGATCTTCATATAAACTTGATGGATTTCATTACATTTACATGAACTAAGCGGTGCCAATCCGGCTCTCTTGGTATAATTAATACTCCCTCCGTCCGGAAATACTTGTCCTAGAAATGGATGTATCTAGACTTATTTTAGTTATAGATACATACAATTTATCCATTCTTAGATCAAATATTTCCCGCCAGCTGGAGAGGGAGTACATAATCTAAATGGCCGCCCGCGGATCCCTTTGTCTTCCTCATGTCCGGCAGACACTTTGTGGGGTCGACGAAGGTCCTCGGAAGAGACGAAGAAGCAAAGAAACCACCTAAATGCGCAGTCGTCGCCTCGGCGGTGGCCTTCATGGGACCCAAGTGGCGGCGGCCTCCCGTGTTCTACTTCTCGTCGATGATGGCGGCGGACACGGAGAAGCTGGCCACCGACTCGTCGCTCTCCATGCACCCGGCTTCTGTCTCTGCCTGCATGGCGCTGCCGCAGGAACGGGAGGCGCGGCACCGCAGACACTAGTGGCGCGGTACAACGCGGCAGCGACAACGCCCGTACCGGTGTGCTCGCCGCCGTGCCGACGTGGAGCAACTCGCCACTCCTCATCGAGCTGAACTGGAGCGGCGAGTTGCTGAACCACGCGGCTGCTTGGGGCGGCAACTGGCTCCGTCGGGCCAAGCGAGGTTGGTGAAGCACCGAGCGGCCTCGCCCGTATCCGGAGGGCTCGGCGGGCCACCCAGCCGGGTAATATGCTGTAGAACGGCTCCTCGGAAGCCATCGGAAGAGTGGAGAAAATGGTGAAGGAGGAGATGGGGGAGCGGCGGAGGGGTGCGATTCGTGCACGCTGTCTGTTGCTACCTCTTGAGCATTGCGTTGGTTTTCCCTTGAAGAGGAAAGGGTGATGCAGCAAAGTAGCGTAAGTATTTCCCTCAGTTTTTGAGAACCAAGGTATCAATCCAGTAGGAGGCTACGCGCGAGTCCCTCGTACCTACACAAAACAAATAAATCCTCGCAACCAACGCGATAAGGGGTTGTCAATCCCTACATGGGCACTTACGAGAGTGAGATCTGATAGATATGATAGGATAATATTTTTGGTATTTTTATGATAAAGATGCAAAGTAAAATAAAAGAAAAGTAAAAAGCAACGGAAATAACTAAGTGTTGGAAGATTAATATGATGAACCCGGGGGCCATAGGTTTCACTAGTGGCTTCTCTCAAGAGCATAAGTATTTTACGGTGGGTGAACAAATTACTGTTGAGCAATTGACAGAATTGAGCATAGTTATGAGAATATCTAGGTATGATCATGTATATAAGCATCACGTCCAAGACAAGTAGACCGACTCCTGCCTGCATCTACTACTATTACTCCACACATCGATCGCTATCCAGCATGCATCTAGAGTATTAAGTTCATAAGAACAGAGTAACGCCTTAAGCAAGATGACATGATGTAGAGGGATAAATTCATGCAATATGATAAAAATCCCATCTTGTTATCCTCGATGGCAACAATACTATATGTGCCTTGCTGCCCCTACTGTCACTGGGAAAGGACACCGCAAGATTGAACCCAAAGCTAAGCACTTCTCCAATTGCAAGAAAGATCAATCTAGTAGGCCAAACAAAACTGATAATTCAAAGAGACTTGCAAAGATAACCAATCATACATAAAAGAATTCAGAGAAGATTCAAATATTGTTCATAGATAATCTTGATCATAAACCCACAATTCATCGGTCTCAACAAACACACCGCAAAAGAAGATTACATCGAATAGATCTCCACGAGAGAGGGGGAGAACATTGTATTGAGATCCAAAAAGAGAGAGAAAGCCATCTAGCTACTAACTATGGACCCGAAGGTCTGAGGTAAACTACTCACACTTCATCGGAGAGGCTATGGTGTTGATGTAGAAGCCCTCCGTGATGGATGCCCCCTCCCGCGGAGCTCCGGAACAGGCCCCAAGATGGGATCTCGTGGGCACAGAAGGTTGCAGCGGTGGAATTAAGTTTTTGGCTCCGTATCTGATCGTTGGGGGTACGTAGGTATATATAGGAGGAAGAAGTACGTCGGTGGAGCAACAGGGGGCCCCCGAGGGTGTAGGGTAACGCGACAGAAAACAAAAATTTTCCGACCTACGCACCAGCCCAGGACCACTACGGAGACTGCATACATGGTTTGATCTTTTTCGTTACCGACTCATAGCGCAGCGGGAAGTAGAGTCGATGACGATCGGCGGTGCAGATCCCCGCAGCTAGGATTTACAACCTCCCAACCGCGAGGATGTATACCCTCATCTGCTCCTCAGACAGCCCTCCGGGAGGCTGTCGAACAGCCCCCCGGACGGTGTCGCGGACATCCCTTCTAGAGGACCTTCGAAACTCGAACGGTCACTCGGACAGCCCTTCGGGAGGACCTTCGAAACTCCTACGGTCACACGGACAGCCCTTCGGGAGGCACTCACGAACTAAGACCGAAACTACGATCTCTCTAAAGAGTTGCACACATACGGTGTCATCTATCCGGCAGGGCTTCGCCGTCCAGAACTAGTTCCTGCCGGAACCGAGACAGCCTTACGGCTCTACGAAACTCTTTTCGTGGGAGGGAGAGAAGAAGCCAGATAATGCATGGCATGTGCATGAGAGCAAGGGATGATCCTTTAGTCAGCCCCCTCCACCCCTATATATAGGCCAAGCCCAAGGGTGGCTTCTCCAAGAAGCCAAGGGGGGAAATACCAAAAAGGCCCTCAAGGTGGCTTCTCCAAGAAGCCAAGCAAAAAGCACTTTCACTATTCATGACGACATTTTTCAGCGTCCGTTCGAACTGAAAATATTTATGTGGGCTCAGAACATTTCCAGTACCCACTAAAATAATTTTCAACGCGTTCCGAAACAATTTCGGTTTAGTGATTTTCATCTGCGAAAAGCAAACAAGAATGCGTTTTCACTATTCATGAAGACAATTTTTCGCGCCCACTAAATCCGAAAATATTTCTGTGGGTCTTAGAATAATTCTAGTACCCACTAAAATGATTTTGGATTCGTTCTGAAACAATTTCAGATTAGTGAATTTCATCTGCGAAAAACAGCCAAAGCGGTACCGGCAGCTGCGAAACATTTTCGGTTTTTATTTCTGAAAATTCCAAAAAGTTTCCAGAATGATTCTGCCACCCTCCAAGAATTAGCAGGCATGTGCCGAAACCATTTTGACTTAATGGCATACCCCAAAACAACTTTTTCGGTTTCACCGAAACTCATCCGGTGACCTCTCTCTGCGGTACGATTCCGCTGTCCGAAACTTTCCGGTGTCCGAAACTTTTTAGGTGATTTTCTCTCAGACTCCCCGTCTATTATTCGGCAGATGGATGACCCTTAAGCGTGTGACCCTATAGGTTCGGTGAAGTATAGACATGACCTGGAACCCCTTCCGATCAATGATCAACATCGGAGCCGTGGACACCCATATTGACCCCTATACCCACACGAATGAATATTCGAGTGAACCTCCAGTTGCCGTGTGCTATTCCTGTTGCTTCGATATGTTACAAATACCCGAGGTGAGACATGTTGGCATTCCCGTGGATCAACAACTTGTCCACTATGCTAGTTACCTCATTACTGGTTTTGTTCTCTTTTCTCGTTTCGTGTTCCGGCATCCCCGTGATCAAATCACAAAGTGTCTGGCCAGACGATGATGGACACCGTAACACCGAGAGGGCCCGAGTATATCTCTCCATCGTCGGAGGAGCAAATCCCAATCTTGAGCTATCAAGTTACTTGACACACTTTTCCATGAACCCGTAAGCCGCCGTAATAGCCACCCATTTACGGATGACGTTTAACAAACCCCAAAGTTCATGAAGCAAGCATGAAGAAACTCGATACTCTCATGGTCTAAGGAATCATGCAAACGTTAACCATCTCTGTGTTATGTACCAATAAACTTGTGACGAAAGAATCTCATAGCATAACATCAATCCGGGTCGATTCGACACAAATGTTCTCTTAACATTGTGCCCTCAAAATTGCTGGCATAGACATGCCCATGACCAGGAAAACAGAATCATCATGCAACACTTGAGCTAGTCTTAGAGGCCAGACTAGGAATACTTCTTACCGTTTATTATTCCACACGTGCATATGAGTCTTCCTCCGAGCCTCGTGGATATTGCAGACTCAAGAATCATTGCAGTTATAGCATGGAACATAAACATAATTGTGAACTCGGAGATAAATAATATCATTTATTATTGCCTCTAGGGCATATCTCCTATAGACTCCCACTTGCACTAGAGTCAATAATCTAGTTAATGCTAATGCACTTTACACCTATGGCATACTGGTGTAAAAAATGCTTCGCATGTGGTATAGCCTGATGTCCATCGGATCTGACAATTTCAGCTCCGTGTGTATCTCTGCATATCCTCGCATTTTCATGCTTTCACAAAATTCATATTTTGTGTGGACTTGGCGTTGTATGTATTTGAATCATAGGTCGAACCTGGATTCCTCAGACTGAGTTATGGAGCAACTATCTGCAGTAGTGTCCCATTGACAAAAGCCATCTTGGAACCATACTAAGTTCATGAATGAACTATATGATTCAACATCTTCTTTTGTCGCTTCTAAAGCGTCAACATACTTAGTCATTTGTTATAGAATTTGCCACAGTATCCTGTTGGGAACAATTTCCAACTACCTTGCCACCATATTGTGTATCACACAAAACCCTTAACTTAAATCGAAAATCGCACGGAGAAAAGATAAAGACTATCGATGTAACATTTTACAACGAACTCTTCATGATCTCCGCTTGCAAGAAAACATATCATCAGTACTTACTCTAGTACTCAATGACATCTTTCACTGTTGTCCCACGATCAGTACTTTGATCACTTTAGTATCCATACTCGCAACACCTTGGGAGTATCGGACATATCTGGTTGTTTTACATACCATGGAATACATGATTAATCCAAACACAAAAGTGTGTGGAATCTGCATCATGTATTTTACTCATCAGTGTTTTGGGACACCGAGTCTTGCAAAAACTCTTTCCATGTGACTTTGGCAAGAATCACTCCTTGGCGTTTTAAATGCTAAAAGGTTTTAGCATCTTGTCAATATGTATTCATTGCTTAGCCCCATTAGGTAAATCTATCTCCGTAGATCATCATGCCTAATATTGAGGCTATTTAGCCTAAGCACTTCATCGAAAAACTATTTTCAAATGAAGTCCTAATTCATGTCAAGAAATTTATTTCCAATTACCAATGTGCCAAGCACATAAGGTTTTTAGAAATATTATTATGCTCCCACTTACTTTCTTGAATTACAAGCATCTTCGTTACCCATTGATGAAGTCAAAACCCCTTTGACCATTTCATCAAAACACGAAGATTCCAACTCCATTTTGCTCTCTTCTGTCCATTGCTGGAACTCTAAAGTTTGCATACCTACTAGCATCCTCTGGATCGACAAATTACTTTGGACTGTATCATATACAAGTCCTAGCTTTCATTTCCATCAGATGGAAATCCTTTTATCATCCATGTTTCATATCTCATGATTGAAATATGTATTAATTGCTAGTTCAACCCGAACCGAATTTAAGCATCGCTACGATGAAAACAACCTCATCGTAGTCAACTCTTGAACTTGTTATTTCTACACGTCGAGCTTTATGGATAAAACATTTTTATCCATATCAGTTTTAAGTTCCATAAATATTCGTTAGACTCTAAGTCTTCCGAAAGGTGTATCAAGGTTTAAATCTTGAATCACTTATATGGAAACTAACTCGGGTTGTATTGGCATTTAGCCAATTCCGGAGTCAGGGCCCATCAACGCTTCCTTGTGTATCGTAGGTATAATGTTGTCTAACAACAATATCTCGTTTGCGCACCTGAGAGGTTTGCACGAGCCTTGCCTACGTGGTTCAGCTGCAAGTTCGACCGAAGTTCATACATTTTATTGTAGAGACTTCCGTATCAGTCGCAGTAGGAAACTCTGGAATTACTTCCAAGGTCTCTTTCCTTTGATCTGATGACGTAGATACTGTTTATCTCGTCAAGTTGCACTATTCTCCCACTCACCTTTTTGAAAGAACCATTCTCTTTAAAAGCACACCGTTTCGCGGCAAAACTATTTGCCTCGGTATAGTGAGGGAGGAATACCCAACATTTTGGTATAACCTACAAAGTAGCACTTGTCTGATTTGGAATAGGTTTGTAACCTTTTACACAAGCCCCATATTCCAAATGTTAAGAAAAGATATAACATGGTTGGGCGTACCATACCATGGCTTCATTTCAACAGACCCGATGTAGCTCTTTTCAGTGTAAAAGTCATAGTCTCTAAAGCATCACTTTAAAAGGGATAATGACAAATTTATTTATGTCATCTTTGACCTTACCATGTCATAAATGGTTTGATTACATCTCCACAGACTTTCCGCTTGCAGTGGTGTTCCGGGAGGTGCAAGTTATGAAACCCCTTTCACAACTCATCAGACATTCGCTAAACATGTAACTCAAATATTCCTTTGTGCAATCAAATTGCAGAAACATAATTTTCTTGTTACAATAACTTCTACTTCATTTTTGAGAACCTTTCGAATGATTTCAAAAGATCCAGACATACGTCTCATCAATTAAATATGCATATATCTACTTGAGTCATTTCTGAAGATAAATAAATCCACCACTAACAACACTTATCGGACTACACACATCAAATGTATGATCACTAATAAGTTTGTTGTTCGTTCCTTATGGCCTGTGAACGGTATTTTAGTCACTTCACTTTTCGGAGGAAAGTTGCAAGTGTCAGATGATTCAAAATCAAAAAGACTTCAAAATCCATCATAATGGAATTTTCCATGCGGGTTTCTCCAATGTGACCAAATGTAGTGCCACACTTGTGTGGTATTCTTTTAGTCTTGCGACATTTAGCGTCAGTGTTATGGATGTATCATATTACCATCAATATTCATAACATACATGCCATCTTGGATGGAAGCATGGCCCTTCATGTTATTCATAATACTTAACAACAATTGTTGTTTTTATGAACAACTCTTTTGCAACAAACATTGTGCAATGGGCTAGAGTGTATGAAACTCTAAAATGAATTACGAAAGTAAACCCAGAGGCATTGTATTATTATCAATATTCATAACATACATCTCATTCATAATGAAAGTATGACCCTTGTGTTATTCATAACATCGAACATAAAAAGTTCTCTTATGAACAACCTTCTTGCAAGATACCTTATGCAATGGGATAGATTTTGTAAAACTCTAAATGAATTATGAAAATAAATACAGACGGCAATACACCGATGGAAGGTATAGTAACATTTACTATGTTTCCTGTGTATACCTTAACCTCATTTCTAGCTAGTCTTTCAGGCCATAGTAGTTCTTACATCGAGTTGCAACAGAATGCAATCGAGCGGGAAATTTTGTGATGAACTCACAATACCCAAGAATTAGTGATTAACATGTTTAACCATAATTCGCAAGAACTATATCTTTGACCAGCCTTCTATACATCAAAAACCTGTATGACATTCATACATGAGCTGGATATTCCAGTCTTCTGTCCTTTTGCCTTTATACTTCTAACAGTTTAACCTTTAGTATTTCTCCTACTCTTAGAAGAAGCACCCAACTTAAGAGTGGCATTAGCCCCGGACTTCCTAGGCGTGTAAGTCATACTAACACCCTTTGGACACTTCCTTTCTCCTTAAGTTGTTGTTTTATTCACCTGTCATTATATGACAGGCGTTCTTCTGGATCCCTTTCCCAACAGTCAAATGCATAGTAAACACTTTTACTAATACTTGCAAACAAACATTGCTTTGTTTGTATCTGAAAATAATTTTCAGTTCCATGAATATCATATAACTATCCCAACTTTCGAAGTTTGGGTTTCATGGAAGCAAACATATTCCACTTGACCGTAACAGAATTCTAGCTTTTGGATCGAAGGACGAGAGTCACATGATCCATAGCATTAGCGGGAGGATACGGAAAACATGCGATAGGACAAAGTCCTTCTCGGCACTTTTGAGGACAATCCTCATATTACGTTACCAATCGTAAAGTTTTAACCAGATATTTAACAGCTATTCAATTTTAACAGGGAAAGTGGAATCGCGAGCCATTATTCTACAACTATTTTGCAAGAAACACTTAGACAGTGTTCATAATTAATTGCACTGAGAATTAAACATGTTAATTCAACAGTGCGCTCCCACTCAAATCAATATCTCTCATAATTGATTTAGAGTGATTCAAGATCCATATTTCTATTCGATGCCATTGACGGGTTCATCACTGATGACACGAATTTCAATCGGTAGGCCAACTTGCCGATCACATCTCTATGTGATTCTTGTTCATCTTTCGATGGGCGTGTTCCGAGCTCAGGACTTTCCTGCCTGAACGTCAAAGACAACCAAGTGATCTTGCTGCGAGGTCTGACCTCACCCGCCTCATTCCTCTCGATTCGTTCGTGCTCATGTGTACATGGCGCACCCCGAAAAGATACGAATTTCAGACGGTGCTACATTTGGGTGAACACTAACTACTTTGATATTTTAAGTGAGAGATCACCCTAATAAAAAGCGACTACCGCGCAATCAAGAAGGGTGCATCATAAGGGATAAACATCTCAGGCAATTCATAATAGCATGATATGGTATAGCCCTTTCTGACGGAGAAGTATTTCATTTCTTCGTCTTCGGCATTCGCGTCGGTGTTCACCTTCATGAAGATTGCCACCACCTTGTCGATGCACCAGATAATATTGCTATCTCTATAGCTAATAAAATAAGTGCATTACTTAAGGTTGACACGCAGGTCATTAAAGTGACAATCATATGTGTCGTGGAATTATCACGGCAGATGTCCTCAAGCTAGGACTTAGTCGTGGAGCCATCGCCGCTAGGAAGCTTGAAGGGGTTAACGGGACAAGGAACACGAGGGTTTATACTGGTTCGGCCCCTTACGGTGAAGGTAAAAGCCTATGTCCAGTTGAGGTGGTATTGATTAGGGTTTCGATGACCAGGGAGCTTAACTGCTATGCCTGGCTCTCGATGAGATCTTTCTTGTCCCTAAACCGCCGCCGGGTCGTCCCTTTATATAGGGAGGCTGACGCCCAGCAGCTCTCAGAGTCCCGGCCGGCTCATAAGAGTGTCCGGCTCGGACTCTCAACTATTCTTGCCTTACACTACAAGTTCTACCATAATGATGATTGTAACTACGGGCTTTAAGCCACATCCGGGTCTTAAGCCCATCTTTGGCCCACCGTCTTCAAGCTTGTCGCCGGGCTTCTGGCGGTGACCATTATGAGTAACCCGGCCCCTTCTGGCGGGTGACTCTAAGGTCTATATCGTCAACATTAGGCCCCAGATTGATTTGAGCCGGCTCATGTCAATCTTCAATTCTTTCGACAGAAAATCTCCGGCTTACAATTGTGTGAAGGCCATAACCCGGCGTGACGTCATCCTCTGGACTCCGGGTAATCCGCCGTGACGTCATCTTCCATTAATTCCATTTTTTACTCCACCAGATCCGCAACGGATCTTATCTTTTACTGCCATCCCGAAAATCGAGTCGCCTCTCAAGCGATATAACCGCGCCGTGGCCTCCTCGTTTCTCGCGCCCACTTATGAGTCTGGCCTTATAAATAGCCCGGTCCGACGGGCCTTCAGCCACCCGTCTTCCTCCTCGCACCACTGTTCCTCCGCTCGAGCTCTGTTGCTGTCGCCGCCGCGGGTCTCCTCCTCCTCACCAACTCCGGCCGCTGCATCAACCTGTTGTGTCCAGAGAAAACGGCGGTGACCTCCGCGACTCACCAGCACCTGTAAGTTCTGACTGCCCCGTAGAACAGATCTACAGTAGGTTCGTCCTGTTCTTCCGTGTTCTTCGCCGCCGCCCACGAGTTCTTGGTAGTTTTCCTTTTTACTGCCTCTTTTGATCTTAGGATAGTATAGAACCAATGCGGCGGCTGTTTAGTACTCATTTCAAATGCAAGTAGAACTCTTTTTACTGCATAAAGGCCTCGTTCGAGCCCAAGAACTCCCCTGCGTCTGTTTTTAGGTCTAGAAACTTTCCTTTTGACCGACCATTTTGATCCAAATTATTTACTGCAATGTGTGAAACCTGTTTTCACCACACTTAGTAAAAAACTGCACTCATTGAGTCATGGCGGTTTACATTTCCGGTTTAAAGAAACCACGCGCCGTAAAACCTTCCGACTCAAAGGAGACCATGCGCCATAGAATTTTCCGGCTCATCTGTGATAAGGCCGTAGACAATCGAATTACTCTCAATACCTCGGGCGGCTTAAATAACCCGATGCACCTAGATATATGTCATTGGTCCCCTCCATAAGCCGCCACTTTAACATTGAACTGTAAATTTCCTCCGGCTTATAATTAAACCGGACGTTTCCTTTTATCATAGGCTGCCGGCTTTCACCATGCCTCCCAAAGCTCCTAAAGCCTCCATCACTTGCAATTGGATGAGGTCCAATGTCACCAACGAGACTTTAGCAGATTTTGTCAAGTCAGGTTACCTGCCTAAGAAGGACGTCATGTCCTACCGTGCCCCTGACCCGTCAGAAGAGAGACCACAGCCAAAGGACGGGGAGGTAGTGATTTTTGCGGATCACATGAGCCGGGGCTTCGCACCGCCCGGCTCAAAGTTCTTCAGGGATGTACTGAATTTCTTTGACCTGCGGCCACAAGATATAGGACCCAACTCGGTGTCCAACATATGCAATTTCCAAGTGTTCTGCGAGGTTTATCTTGGAGAAGAGCCCAGCCTGCTACTCTTCAGAGAGCTCTTCTACCTGAACCGCCAGAACGAGTGCGCCAACGGGCCAAGTTTGGAACTTGGCGGAATCTCCATTCAGCGACGGAGAGACTGCCTTTTCCCTTACGCCGAGCCGCCGAGTCACCCAAAGGACTGGAACCAGACGTGGTTCTATTGCCAAGACATGTCGCCGGCTGACGAGAGCCCGCTGCCCGGCTTTCGCCCTTCACGTCTGGAGCCCACTCACCCTCTGTCTGACAAGTTAACTCAGGCGGAGCGCCAACCTATGCTCCCCACCATCAACAAGATCAAGGCTCTCCTGGGCAATGGTCTCAATGGAATTGACCTGGTCCGAGTCTGGATCTCCTGGCGGGTGATCCCATTGAGCCGCCGGCCCGGCTTAATGTGCGAGTACACGGGCCGAAAGGATGACCCCCTGAGACACAGCCGCAACGATCTTCCTGAAGATGTTGCTGAGGACATGACCAAGGCTCTCTTGAACGAGAGCCTGGCAGACTGCGGGAGGACCGGGTTAGCCCCCTTCTGCAAGACCAACCCAGCCCCAGCGGTAAGCCGCTGATCTGAACATCTTATCTTCTTCTGTAGATAACCGTCATCTGAATCTTTAATAAATCATCCTTGTATTTTTCAGGCTGATGACAAATTCTGGAAGGTCAAATATGACCATGAGGCGGCCAAGAAGGCCAGGAAGGCTAAGAAAGCCGCCAAGAGAGCCACCCCTCGCAAGAAGGGAAGTAGGCCTACTGCTTCAGAGCTGATGCAACTAAGCGACAGCTCCGAGTCAGAGGTAACCCCTGAGCCTGTAAGCTCTTGTTGTATTTGTTGTTTTATTTCTGTCCACCTTATCAATACTTGTTCATCAATAGGATGACACCGGAGCAATTACCCGGTGGTTGAAGAGGTAATGACACTTTCCTCCGACTCGGAGCCCTTGCCAAGGCTGAAAATCCGAAGGGTAACCCGGAAAGTAAGCTTTTCACATCCTTTAGCTTATCAAGATCCTCAATTTATTTTGAAGCGACATGTTCATGAGAGCCGGCAGCACACCCGGACCAACAAGGACACTGACCTCTCCTCCGGGTTACCTGACGCGTCGAGGAAATGCCGGACCGAGGTGATCTCAAACTTGTATCCTTTTCATCCTTTAGCGGGTGTTATACGTCAACCGCTCAACTCTTCTGACTCAAATTATCAGGAAACTTCCCCCTCTCCTGGCGACTCTATGCAGTCGAACCTGCCGGCTTTCAAGACCGTGCCCGGGTAATGATGATCATCTCATGTTGTACTTGTCTTTATTTACACTTTTGTGCTTAACCTTTTTGTCTTTTCAGTGCCCAGGCAAAACTCAGCAAAAGGGCGAAGAAGAACAAGCCGGTCGACGAGCCGGACTTGCCTGAACCGGAGGTAGCCGCTCAAGAACCGCTAGCTGCCCCTGCTCCTGAAGCCACTGCTCCAACCGACAAGCCAATTGCAGAAACTTCTGTTAAACCGGAGGCCTCCAGCTCAGCTCAGCCGGCAGATGACCCGGATGTGGTAATCACCCGGACGGAATTTGTTGAGCCGGGGAGACCCACTGCGCTGGCCAAGTACTCCGCTAAGGAGGAGTTGCTAGGGCGCCACCGGGCCAATCTGGACCTCACCGATTATGCCAATCTGAGCATCGGAGAGATCATCTCCGGCTATGTCAGCCAGGTGCACAAGAGCCGGGACTTAGAGATTGCCATGGTGAACCAGATTCAGCAGAAGTCTGAGGTATCACTCTTCTGTCTTCTTACTTACTGCATAGTTACCTGTACCATGCTAGCCCCCAAGTCGACAACTTATGATTGAATATGTTGTAGACTTAAGTTCCGGCTTACTTCCATGAACCGGTAATTTGTAGATAGGAACGTTCGATATGCATTAGCCCCCAAGTGCCAAGTGTCTTTGCTTGAAAAACGCTTGGGACTTTAAATTTGCATAATAACTGTTCATGCTATAACCCGGAAATTATGCAGGCTGCTGGCAAGAAGTTTGAAGCTGACATCTCCGATCTCAAGACCCGTCTGAAGACGCAAGAAACTGAGACCCGGAAGGCCAATGCCAAATTTGTGTCCAGTATTGCTGCGCAAGAAAAGCTGAAGACGGACTTTGACACTAAACGGAGAGCCTGGGCCGAAGAGAAGGCTACTCTGGTGAACCGGGCCGAACAGGCGGAGAAGGCTCTGTCAGAGAAGACCGCCGAACTCTCCGGCTTAAAGCGCCAAGTGTCCCAGATGGTTGCCGCAATCTTCGGTAAGTCATTTCACCGGCTTTCATCAAGTTTTATAATCTTTATATCTCATAACTCATCCTTGTCGGTGGCTTATCTTATTCTGTTAAACAGGTCCCAGAAGCGCCAACCTCAACCAAAGTGTGGTAACCAAGTTGAAGGCCGTGTATACCCTGGTGGAGCAACTCTACACCGGGTCACAGCGTGCTTTGGCTGTGGTGGCCCTATCCAATGAGGTGCCGACTCACCTGGCGGAAGTTCTTCGCCGGCTCGCCATTCTTCCTCAACGTATCCAAGAGCTGCGACAGGCCTCTGCAAGAGCCGGAGCCATAGCTGCTCTAAGCCGGGCCAAGGCATTCCTTCCAGAATTAGACCCGGCGGACATCACTCTGGGCTACCCCAGTTTGAAGGAGGATGGCACCGCCTTCAACCAAAAGGACTTCACAGCCTGCGTGAAGATCGTACGCCCGGTGGCCACTCTGATTGGCAATGATACAGATCTGACTAAGTACCAGCCGGGTTACAACGCAGAGAATCAGAGGATCCCCACTCCGCGCTATGAAGCCCTCAGCTTAGTCCCGCCGACTCGTAAGCACACCTTTGCCCCGGAGATTGACCCGGCCGGGTTAATTGACGAGGAAGCTCAATTTGAAGCCCTGAGCGGCATTGATTGGAAGTCGTCAACTTTCCAGGTCTTGGGAACAGCCGGAGGAGAGGAGAGGGATGAGCCGGAGACTTCAACCCAGCAAGCGTCGTAACTCTGTAGACGGTTTATGTGAAACAATGCTTCACCCTTTTGGACTCAATGAGTCTTGTAATAGAATAGGATCAACACTTTAACTGTGCCGTGCCATCGTGCGCGTGTTGAATGCTGAATCCTTATGAAAGTTGCTTCCTTATATGTCTCCGGGTTACAGTTGATCAGTCATGTTCCTTAAGCTTAAATAGTTATCTTTAACTATCCTGCATAAAAAGACAAATCACAAGTCTCGAGGCGGCTTACCGCACGGAGAATCATAGTCTTATGTATATAACCCGGAATATGATTCACCAAAGACTGGCCCTCAATTATGTCCTTGATATAACCGTAACAACACACTTACCAGCCTGTAAGCACACTGCCGGCTTAGATAACCCGGGCTATAAGGTTGGTACCTCAATTCCGGTTTACCAGTCTTAGTAATGCCAATTGTGTTCGACTAGCACTGTAAATCAAAGTTAAGCCGGCAAAGTGAGACCCGGCCGTGCATACTTGAAATAATCAGAAGAACTCGCTATAAATCAGAAAAACTTAGGGGCTTCCAGTTCAAATACGACCATAGACCCGTCCCAAAGGGGTTATGCAAGGATTCGAATACGATCATATAGCCCCCAGTGGGTGTGGCGATGCCAATCAAGAGGGTACCGACAGCTATGTTCTCTTTGGTTCGAATACGACCCATGTTTGAACAGGAAGCCCCCAAATGACTTAAGAATTGTTTAACGACGCTGATTCGAATACGATCCACGTCGGTTCTCAAAGAGGTTAAACTATGATTCAAATATGATCAAAGAAAACTCCCCAATGAGCTCGACACTTGGCCAATCAAATGGGTATCGACAGCTATGTTCTCTTTGGTTCGAATACGACCTATGTTTGAACAGGAAGCCCCCAAGTGACCTTACGGCTAGATTCGAAGACGATCATAAGCCGGATCCTCCTTCAAGTTATCATGTGACCTTGCAATGAAAACAACACGTGCACATTTGGAGGAGAAAAAAGGACAGAGGTCCTGCTTTATTGCTTATCATAATATATACATGGCTTAGAAATATGTACATTATGAGAGCCAGCGGCTCAAGTGTAGTAAGGCCGAAGCTGAGCTATATTCCACGGCCGACGGGTCTCTTCCTCCGACTTACGTGAATCTTTGTGCTCCCGAATGTCAATGAGGTAATATGACCCGTTGTGCAAATTCTTGCTGACCACAAAGGGCCCTTCCCAAGGCGGGGATAGCTTGTGCGCATCTGTTTGATCTTGGATGAGCCGGAGCACCAGATCGCCTTCCTGGAAGACCCGGGACTTAACCCGGCGACTGTGATAACGGCGCAGGTCTTGTTGGTAGATCGCGGATCGAGCCGCTGCCACATCGCGCTGCTCGTCCAACAAGTCAAGAGCATCTTGGCGCGCCTGTTCATTATCCGCCTCAACATAAGCCGCCACTCGAGGCGAGTCATGACGGATGTCACTGGGGAGGACTGCTTCCGCTCCATAAACCATGAAGAAAGGCGTGTAACCCGTAGACCTGTTAGGAGTAGTATTGATGCCCCATAACACGGAGGGCAACTCCTCCACCCAACAACCCGGCGTCCGTTGCAAAGGGACCAAAAGCCGGGGCTTGATGCCCTTCAGAATCTCCTCATTAGCTCTCTCAGCCTGACCATTGGATTGAGGATGAGCCACTGATGAAACATCAAGTCGAATATGCTCTCGTTGACAAAACTCCTCCATGGCGCCTTTGGATAGATTGGTACCATTGTCAGTTATAATGCTGTGTGGAAAGCCAAAGCGAAAGATCACCTTTTTCATAAACTGAACTGCCGTGGCTGCATCACACTTGCTAACTGGCTCCGCTTCAACCCACTTGGTAAATTTGTCAACTGCCACCAAGAGGTGGGTCTTCTTATCCTTGGACCTTTCAAAAGGCCCAACCATATCAAGCCCCCAGACCGCAAAGGGCCAAGTAATTGGGATCATCCTCAGCTCCTGAGCCGGGACATGAGCCCGTCGCAAGAACCTTTGGCAACCATCACATTTACTGACCAAGTCCTCCGCATCAGCATGAACCGTCAGCCAATAAAAACCATGACGGAAAGCCTTGGCCACAAGAGACTTTGAGCCGGCGTGATGGCCACAATCCCGTTCATGAATCTCGCGCAAGATCTCTTGACCCTCCGTAGGGGAGACACAACGCTGGAACGCTCCCGTAACACTGCGGTGATGCAACTCACCATTGATGACAACCATTGACTTAGACCGCCGGGTTATTTGTCTGGCCAAAGTTTCATCCTCAGGCAACTCTCCCCGGGTCATGTAAGCCAAATAGGGCACTGTCCAGTCCGGTATGATATGGAGAGCCGCCACCAGTCGTGCCTCCAGGTCAGGGACAGCCAAGTCTTCCTCTGTAGGCAACTTAACAGAAGGGTTATACAGGACGTCCAGGAAAGTATTAGGCGGCACCGGTTTTCGCTGAGAGCCCAGCCGGCTTAAAGCATCATCCGCCTCGTTCTTCCTGTGATCGATGTGCTCTACTTGGTAACCCTGAAAGTGCCCAGCAATGGCATCAACTTCGCGGCGATAAGCCGCCATGAGAGGATCCTTGGAGTCCCACTTTCCTGATACTTGTTGAGCCACTAAGTCTGAGTCGCCGAAGCACCTTACCCGGCTCAAGCTCATCTCCTTAGCCATCCGAAGACCGTGGAGCAAGGCCTCGTATTCAGCTGCATTGTTGGTGCAAGGAAACATCAATTGTAGCACATAATGGAACTTATCACCCTTGGGGGAAGACAATACGACTCCAGCCCCTGAGCCCTCCAACTGCCTGGACCCATCAAAGTGAATAGTCCAATATGTGTTATCCGGCTTTTGTTCGGGCACTTGTAGCTCTGTCCAATCATTGATGAAATCCACCAAAGCCTGAGATTTAACAGCAGTGCGTGGCACATACTCCAGACCATGAGGCCCGAGCTCTATAGCCCACTTAGCCACTCTCCCTGTGGCCTCCCTGTTTTGAATGATATCTCCAAGGGGGGCAGAACTGACCACAGTAATGGGGTGACCTTGGAAATAATGCTTAAGCTTCCGGCTTGCCATGAACACACCATAAACAAGCTTCTGCCAGTGCGGATACCGCTGCTTGGACTCAATGAGTACTTCGCTGACATAATAAACCGGCCGCTGAACCGGATGCTCCTTACCCTCTTCCTTGCGCTCCACCACCACGGCCACACTGATGGCTCGTGTGTTAGCAGCCACATACAGCAATAAAGGCTCCTTGTCAACCGGAGCAGCAAGGACTGCGGGCTCGGCCAGCTGTCTCTTCAAATCCTCAAAAGCAGTATTAGCTGCATCATTCCAGACAAAGTCATCAGTTTTCTTCATCAACTGATATAATGGCATGGCCTTCTCACCCAAACGGCTTATAAAACGGCTTAAAGCAGCAATGCGACCCGCCAAGCGCTGGACGTCATTTATACACGCCGGCTTAGCGAGGGAGGTGATGGCCTTGATCTTCTCCGGGTTAGCTTCAATGCCTCTGTTAGAAACCAAGAAACCCAAGAGTTTGCCTGCAGGAACACCAAAAACACACTTGGCCGGGTTAAGCATCATCTTGTAGACCCGGAGATTATCAAAGGTTTCTTTCAGATCATCTATCAAGGTTTCCTCCTTCCTAGATTTAACCACAATATAGTCAACATAAGCATGAACATTGCGCCCAATCTGGTTATGAAGACAGTTCTGCACGCAACGTTGATAAGTCGCCTGTGCACTCTTGAGTCCAAAGGGCATAGACACATAGCAGAAGGCTCCAAAGGGAGTGATGAACGCCGTCTTCTCCTGGTCTTTAACTGCCATTTTAATCTGATGATATCCAGAATAAGCATCCAAGAAACTTAGGCACTCACAACCCGCTGTAGCATCAATGATTTGATCAATACGGGGAAGGGCGAAAGGATCGGCCGGACACGCCTTGTTCAAGTCCGTGTAGTCCACACACATCCGCCAGGTGCCGTTCTTCTTGAGTACGAGCACCGGGTTAGCTAACAATTCTGGGTGAAAGACTTCAACGATAAACCCGGCCGCCAAGAGCCGGGCCACCTCTTCACCAATAGCTTTCCGCCTCTCTTCATTAAACCGCCGAAGGAACTGCCTGACCGGCTTAAATTTTGGATCAACATTGAGAGTGTGCTCAGCGAGTTCTCTAGGTACACCTGGCATGTCAGACGGCTTCCATGCAAAAATGTCCCTATTCTCACGGATGAACTCGATGAGCGCGCTTTCCTATTTTGGATCCAGATTGGCACTGATGCTAAACTGCTGAGATGAATCTCCTGGAACGAAATCAACAAGTTTAGTCTCGTCAGCCGACTTAAATTTCATTGCCGGCTCATGCTCCGTAGTCGGATTTTTCAGAGAGGTCATATCTGTCGGGTCAACGTTGTCTTTGTAAAACTTCAACTCCTCTGTTGCGCAAACAGATTCTGCATAAGCTGCATCACCTTCCTCACACTCCAGGGCCACCTTCCGGCTGCCGTGAACCGTAATGGTCCCATTATGACCCGGCATCTTGAGCTGTAAATACACGTAACACGGCCGTGCCATGAACTTGGCGTAAGCTGGCCGCCAAAATATGGCATGGTACGGACTTCTTATCTTGACCACCTCAAAGGTCAATTTTTCCACCCTGTAGTTGTGCTCATCTCCAAAGGCCACTTCCAACTCGATCTTGCCGACTGGATAAGCCGACTTACCAGGTACCACACCATGGAAAATAGTGTTTGTCTGGCTGAGGTTCTTATCAATCAACCCCATACGACGAAAAGTCTCATAATAGAGGATGTTGATGCTGCTGCCTCCATCCATGAGCACCTTAGTGAACTTATATCCTCCCACCTGAGGAGCCACCACCAAGGCCAAGTGACCTGGATTATCCACCCGGGGAGGGTGATCCTCCCTACTCCACACTATAGGCTGCTCAGACCACCGCAAGTAGCGTGGAACCACCGGCTCAACCGCATTCACAGCCCTCTTATGAAGCTTCTGATCTCACTTGCACAGACTGGTGGTAAACACATGATACTGTCCACCGCTAAGCTGCTTTGGATTGGTCTGATAACCCCCCTGCTGCTGTTGATGACCCTGGCCAGACTGTTGATTAAAGCCCCCTTGACCGTTCAGAGGATTAGAATTTGAGCCGCCGCCCGGGCCATGAAAGCCGCCGGCGCCTGAGCCACCGCCCGGGCCATTGTTGCCGTTAAAGGCGTTGGAATTCTTAAAGGCCTTCATGATTACACAATCCTTCCATAGATGAGTAGCTGGCTTCTCTCTAGAGCCATGCCTTGGACAAGACTCATTTAACAGCTGCTCCAGCGTCGGGCCTGACCCGCCGGCTCGGGGAGGGGGCCTCCCCTTGCGTCGCTGGTTATTACCCTGTGAGCTGGCATTGGCTACGAATTCTAGGCTGCCATCGGCCTTGCGCTTGCCACCTCCTTGGTTCCCCGGGTTATGCCGAGGACCCTTGCCATTGCCGTTCTTCTTTCCCTTCCCTGTCCTTTCATCATCTGAAGCGGGGTCCTTGGTACCATCAGAATCGGCGTACTTGACAAGAGCCGCCATTAGCGTACCCATATCATTGCAGTCGCGCTTAAGCCGCCCGAGTTTCATCTTCAGGGGCACGAAACGACAATTCTGTTCCAACATTAAGACTGCAGAGCCGGCATCCATCTTATCAGAGGAATGTATTATCTCCTTAACCCGGCGAACCCAATGTGTCGTAGACTCACCCTCCTGCTGCTTACAGTTAGTCAAATCCACAATTGACATAGACTGCCTACATGTATCCTTGAAGTTTTGGATGAACCGGGCTTTCAGCTCAGCCCAAGACCCGATGGAATTTGGTGGTAGTCCTTTCAACCAAGTGCGGGCAGTCCCATCTAACATCATGGTGAAGTACTTCGCCATTGCCGCTTCACTGACTTCCAGTAGTTCCATGGCCATCTCGTAACTCTCGATCCAGGCCGCGGGTTGTAAGTCTGCCGTGTAATTAGGCACCTTCCTAGGGCCTTTGAAGTCCTTGGGTAGACGTTCGTTGCGGATAGCTGGCACTAAACAAGGGACACCTCCAGTCCTGGTAGGGATACCCACGTCGACGGAAGTCGTCGGATAAGCCGGGGGAGTCTGGTAAGCCGTCAACTGAGGCACCTGCTCCGCCTCTTGCCGCGCTCTGTCTTGTTCTGCTGCGTGAAAGGCTCCGTTATGAGCCGGGCCATGGCCAGGGGGCGGGTCATGGCGTCGGACGTTACTTGAGCCGGTCGCTGAGACCATGTGTCTGCTGTAACTCGGGCTCCGGCCTGGATGAGGGGTCGAGTGGATCCTGTCCCGGCTGTAGGAGTACGCCTCTTGCTGTGCCAGTGCTGTCTGAAGGAGTTCCTTGACCCGGCGGGTTTCAATGGCCATCGGAGAGTCGCCGTCAATTGGGAGAGCCGCCAGCCGTGCTGCCGCGGCGACCATGTTCTCCAATGGGTTAGCATAATGACCCAGTGGTATTGGCACGTACTGAGGCGGGGCAGGGTGCACTTGGGGAGGCCGCATCACTTGTGGCTGAACAGGGGTCCCAGAACCGGGCACTATGATCCCCGGCGGATTACTAGACCCTGCACCTGGCGTATTGAAGAGGTTTCGTGGATCGTAAACCGGAGGGAGTCGATATTGGTCCTTTTGATGCCTCCTTCTCATGACCTCATTGGATGCGTTCTGATCCATCGTGAGCCGGAAGGACTGCGCTTGGATCAACTGAGTTTGGGCGTCGAGAGCCGCCCTCTCCGCAGCCATCCTGATCCCTTCTGCTGCCAGATCCTCCTTAGCTTTCACTAGGTCTAACTTTAACTGCGCGACCTCTGCATCATGCTGAGCTTGATCCGCTGGGTTGACCGCGGCGGTCAACAGGGCCGTCATCTTGTCCGTGAGATCTATCAGCACCTGAGCTGGCGAGGGCACCGGGTTTCCCGCTCCAGCAGCAGGGTTCTGAACAGGCTGCGCACCGGCCATGAAGATTCCAACCCGGCTTGGCGGCTCAAACGGGCCTGGAATACTGTCGCCATCGGAACAACCCACGAGCCTGCCATCTTGAAGTTGATACAACGAGTTTGACTCATCTGTGGACGACTCGCCGTCAGAGCCGGCGGCCGTCTCATCACCAGATCCAGATCTATCAGAGAGCCCTCCATGGATACATCCCACAAAAGCATGCTTTAAGGCAGGCAGGGCCCGGGCGGGTCGTGCACGCTGAGCCGTCTCGATGAGATCGGCGCAGAGATCCGGCTCGGGGCCCGGCTCACCAATCTTGCCAATGAAAACATGAATTCCGCCGAAGGGGACCCGGTACCCGTACTCAATTGAGCCGGCGTCGGGGCCCCAGCTTGCATCGTCGATGTAGAGCTTGCCGCGACGACTCTTGGTCATCCGGCCCACAGCGTATCCCTTGAGCCCTTCGAAGCTGCCCGTCAAGAACTCAAATCCACCGTGCGCTGGCCCCACGGTGGGCGCCAACTGTCGTGGAATTATCACGGCAGATGTCCTCAAGCTAGGACTTAGTCGTGGAGCCATCGCCGCTAGGAAGCTTGAAGGGGTTAACGGGACAGGGAACACGAGGGTTTATACTGGTTCGGGCCCTTACAGTGAAGGTAAAAGCCTACGTCCAGTTGAGGTGGTATTGATTAGGGTTTCGATGACTAGGGAGCTTAACTGCTATGCCTGGCTCTCGATGAGATCTTTCTTGTCCCTAAACCGCCGCCGGGTCGTCCCTTTATATAGGGAGGCTGACGCCCAGCAGCTCTCAGAGTCCCGGCCGGCTCATAAGAGTGTCCGGCTCGGACTCTCAACTATTCTTGCCTTACACTACAAGTTCTACCATAATGATGATTGTAACTACGGGCTTTAAGCCACATCCGGGTCTTAAGCCCATCTTTGGCCTACCGTCTTCAAGCTTGTCGCCGGGCTTCTGGCGGTGACCATTATGAGTAACCCGACCCCTTCTGGCGGGTGACTCTAAGGTCTATATCCTCAACAATATGGCTCGAGCCATCATGCCGAATCATGACACGCAGGTCATGTTAATTACATCATATAGTCATCTCATACATAATCAAATTGAATATGAGCATTGCTATACCACATCACATGCACATCCTGCAAAACCAAGTTAGACGCCTCTAATCGGTTTATGCAAAAATTTATTTTACGTGGCTTCTAAGGTTTTGACTTAAACCGCAGCTACCAACGTTTTATCATCAAGTATGATTATTCAAGTTGCTAGATTAACATGTCGGGGTGTATGAGACACGAGATAATTAAATCTCAAGCCCCATACTAAACTTCGTCATACGCATGACCCCCGTGCAGATCATATCTGCAATGCCCTTTCATCTGCGAATTTCATCTTTCTTTTGACTACGGCAGAATCCAAAGAACTGATAGCACTTCCCTGATCAATCAGGATCACGGATTGCCAGAACTTTGTCAAATTCCACCATGCTGTCTCGAGATTGAGTAAACGCAAATTCTAGGGAATTAACAAGAACGTCGGGTAGCAGATTTCATCTGTCACCCGCATAAATAATTTTCAGCAATAGATCTCATCTACTACCTAATTATATTATGCAATACCCATACATCTCTATGTATTCTAGATCGCAACCTGCATCTACGCATAGCACGGCTCATGATGCCACTGTAGGGTAACGCGACAGAAAACAAAAATTTTCCGACCTACGCACCAGCCCATGACCACTATGGAGACTGCATACATGGTTTGATCTTTTTCGTGACCGACTCATAGCGCAGCGGGAAGTAGAGTCGATGACGATCGGCGGTGCAGATCCCCGCAGCTAGGATTTACAACCTCCCAACCGCGAGGATGTATACCCTCATCTGCTCCTCAGACAGCCCTCCAGGAGGCGGTCGAACAGCCCCCCGGACGGTGTCGCGGACAGCCCTTCGGGAGGACCTTCGAAACTCGAACGGTCACTCGGACAGCCCTTCGGGAGGACCTTCGAAACTCGTACGGTCACACGGACAGCCCTTCGGGAGGCACTCACGAACTAAGACCGAAACTACGATCTCTCTACAGAGTTGCACACATACGGTGTCATCTATCCGGCAGGGCTTCGCCGTCCGGAACTAGTTCCTGCCGGAACCCAGACAGCCTTACGGCTCTACGAAACTCTTTTCGTGGGAGGGAGAGAAGAAGCCAGATAATGCATGGCATGTGTATGAGAGCAAGGGATGATCCTTTAGTCAGCACCCTCCACCCCTATATATAGGCCAAGCCCAAGGGTGGCTTCTCCAAGAAGCCAAAGGGGGAAATACCAAAAAGGCCCTCAAGGTGGCTTCTCCAAGAGGCCAAGCAAAAAGCACTTTCACTATTCATGACGACATTTTTTAGCGTCCGTTCGAACTGAAAATATTTATGTGGGCTCAGAACATTTCCAGTACCCACTAAAATAATTTTCAACGCGTTCCGAAACAATTTTGGTTTAGTGATTTTCATCTGCGAAAAGCAAACAAGAATGCGTTTTCACTATTCATGAAGACAATTTTTCACGTCCACTAAATCCGAAAATATTTCTGTGGGTCTTAGAATAATTCCAGTACCCACTAAAATGATTTTGGATTCGTTCTGAAACAATTTCAGATTAGTGAATTTCATCTGCGAAAAACAGCCAAAGCGGTACCGGCAGCTCCGAAACATTTTCGGTTTTTATTTCTGAAAATTCCAAAAAGTTTCCAGAATGATTCTGCCACCCTCCAAGAATTAGCAGGCATGTGCCGAAACCATTTTGACTTAATGGCATACCCCGAAACAACTTTTTCGGTTTCACCGAAACTCATCCGGTGACCTCTCTCTGCGGTACGATTCCGCTGTCCGAAACTTTTCGGTGTCCGAAACTTTTTCGGTGATTTTCTCTCAGACTCCCTGTCTAGTATTCAGCAGATAGATGACCCTTAAGCGTGTGACCCTATAGGTTCGGTGAAGTATAGACATGACCTGGAACCCCTTCCGATCAATGATCAACATCGGAGCCGTGGACACCCATATTGACCCCTATACCCACACGAATGAATATTCGAGTGAACCTCCAGTTGCCGTGTGCTATTCCTGTTGCTTCGCGATATGTTACAAATACCCGAGGTGAGACATGTTGGCATTCCCGTGGATCAGCAACTTGTCCACTATGCTAGTTACCTCGTTACCGGTTTTGTTCTCTTTTCTCGTTTCGTGTTCCGGCATCCCCGTGATCAAATCACAAAGTGTCTGGCCAGACGATGATGGACACCGTAACACCGAGAGGGCCCGAGTATATCTCTCCATCATCGGAGGAGCAAATCCCAATCTTGAGCTATCAAGTTACTTGACACACTTTTCCATGAACCCGTAAGCCGCAGTAATAGCCACCCATTTACGTATGACGTTTAACAAACCCCAAAGTTCATGAAGCAAGCATGAAGAAACTCGATACTCTCATGGTCTAAGGAATCATGCAAACGTTAACCATCTCTGTGTTATGTACCAATAAACTTGTGACGAAAGAATCTCATAGCATAACATCAATCCGGGTCGATTCGACACAAATGTTCTCTTAACATTGTGCCCTCAAAATTGCTGGCATAGACATGCCCATGACCAGGAAAACAGAATCATCATGCAACACTTGAGCTAGTCTTAGAGGCCAGACTAGGAATACTTCTTACCGTTTATTATTCCACACGTGCATATGAGTCTTCCTCCGAGCCTCATGGATATTGCAGACTCGAGAATCATTGCAGTTATAGCATGGAACATAAACATAATTGTGAACTCGGAGATAAATAATATCATTTATTATTGCCTCTAGGGCATATCTCCTACAGAGGGTGGATGGCGCGCCCTGGGGGGTAGGCGCGCCCCCTACCTCGTGGCCTCCTCTTTTGTTTCTTGATATAGGGTCCAAGTCTCCTGGATCATGTTCATTCCGAAAATCACGTTCCCGAAGGTTTCATTCCGTTTGGACTCTGTTTGATATTGTTTTTCTGCGAAACTCTGAAATAGGCAAAAAACAGCAATTCTGGGCTGGGCCTCCGGTTAATTGGTTAGTCCCAAAAATAATATAAAAGTGAATAATAAAGCCCAATAATGTCCAAAACAGAAGATAATATAGCATGGAGCAATCAAAAATTATAGATACGTTGGAGACGTATCATCTGTCTGGCCTTGTGTAAATAGAGGGCGGACGGTAGGAGCTTGGCCGGCGTCTGGCCTCGTTTAAACTGAGGGCGGACGGGAGGAGCTCGGCCGGTGTTGCGTTTAATTCCGGCCCGCTCATGAATGGACGTGTGGCCGAAGTAGGTTTCTCGGTTTGCATGCGGGTTTAATGGAGGGGTTTGATGGAGGCGAGGAGGCGTGTTCAGCCGGGTGTGCAGCGGGCGGCACAATACTATTCGATTTGACAGCGGCAGCGCAGTTCCCGATACGACTTTAATGCAGACGAGGGAGGGAGTAGTGGTTCCCGAAATTTTGAACGGCCAATGCATCCTCCTTCAATTAATGCATGAGGGAAGTAATGGGAGGAGGACCGGTAAAAGAGGCTGCATGATGTGAATGCAACGCAGTTTGCCCTCATATAAAGGCGCCCCTCCATTCCAATGCATCTACCACATCGTACGCACCTAAGCATTTGCCTAAGCACCTACACTAAGCGCAAAAGAGCTCACTCCAGACCCATGGCGGCGATGCGTGCGAGCGGCCAGCGGCTGTGCCAGATGGTCCACGACGTCAGCCTGCGGCATGGCGCTGAGGATAGTCTCCAGACGGTGTTGGAGACCGGCTGGTGGATGGCCGCCGTCGACACCAACTACGACTCTAAGTTGGACCAGATGATCGTTGCCACCACCAACAAGTTCACCGTCCTCAAGAAGCTCGCAGACGACATCGCCGTTCTCCTCCAGCCCGCGCACCCGGGCTCCTCATTGCCTTCCACCCTAATCGGCCTCCATGGCCGGAACCTCTTTCAAGCATTGGTGGCCCTGCGACTGCCCGCCGACGCCACGAAGAATGTCCACCTGGAGGTCGCGCTCGCCGCGAGGCGCCTGGCCCTGCAAGAATTCGTCGACCTACACATCCACGTGTACGAGCAAATCATGTACATAGGTATCTACAAGGCCAGTGAGGACGCTACGACGTTGGCCTTTCCTCAACCGGCTGGAAGCCTTGGATGCCTTTGCTGAGAAGCACCTCGACCTCGCCACAAAAGCCGCCGCTCCTTAGCCGCCGGTCGGTGGCCCGGCGCACTAAGTTGAGGAGGAGGAGGTCGTACGTTTATGGATGCATCTTTCTTCTTGCCTTCTGTAACCACCACTGCGATCGCATCATCATCGTGGCCTTAATTCTTATTGTGCTGTTGCATTCTCATTCCAGTCAATACCGACATGTGCGATCCCTTTGCTTAATTATATGCATCACTGTAACTAGTACTCCATCCGTCAATTTATAAGTTGTGCTTACCTTTTCCATCAACTTCGTGCAACGCGCGGCCATCTTGCTAGAAGCACTAGAACATGTCGGACCGTGTGTGACCAAACCGACGATGCGCCAACCTAGCTACTACGTACCCTGCTTATCTGGCGGAAATAGTCCCGCCCCAGCGTTTCCAATCGTTATTTCTATCTATCGATCGTGCCAAGGAGCAGAACCAAAATGTTACAATTTATACATGTTTCTCTACTCCTACTCCTATAAAAGACTCAGTTGGTGATGGTGGTGTGTCTACCATCCGTCGTTTCTGACCATTAGATCTGCATCTAACGGCTGTGAGGTAAGTTGTGGCATTTTTGCAACAATAGCCCACTTCTCTGGTCCAATTTGCAGAAAACCCCTTATTATCTTGAAAGCAACCACATCCCTCCCTCACCTCATCAAAACATCCTGAGAAATATATTTTGAGTGAAAAGTACTCCCTCCGTTCCTGTCGTGGAATTGTCACGGCAGATGTCCTCGAGCTAGGACTTAGTCGTGGAGCCATCGCAACTAGGAAGCTTGAAGGGGTTATGTGCGACAAGGAACACGAGGGTTTATACTGGTTCGGCCCCTTACGGTGAAGGTAAAAGCCTACGTCCAGTTGGGGTGGTATTGATTAGGGTTACGATCACCAGGGAGCTAAACTGCTATGCCCGGCTCTCGACGAGATTGTTGTTGTCCCCAAACTGCTGTCGGGTCGTCCCTTTATATAGGGAGGCTGACGCCCAGCAACCCTTAGAGTCCCGGCCGGCTCATAAGAGTGTCCGGCTCGGACTCTCAACTATACTTGCCTTACACTACAAGTTCTTCCATAATAATGATTGTAACTACGGGCTTTAAGCCATATCCGGGTCTTAGCCCACCTCTGGCCCATCATCTTCGAGCTTGGCTCCGGGCTTCTGGCAACGACCATACGAGTAACCCGGCCCCTCCTGGCGGGTGACTCTAAGGTCTATATCCCCAACATTAGGCCCCAGATTGATTTGAGCCGGCTCATGTCAATCTTCAACTCTGCCGACAGAAAAAATCTCCGGCTTACCATTCATGTGACGGCCATAACCCGGCGTGACGTCATCCTCTCGACTCCGGATAATCCGCCGTGACGTCATCTTCCATTAAGCCCGTTTTTTACTCCACCAGATCCGCAACGGATCTTTGCTTTTACTGCCATTCCGAAAATTGAGGCGTCGTGGGGGGGAGATAACCACGCCATGGTCTCCTTGAATCTCGCGCCCACTTATGACCTTGCCTTATAAATAGGCCGGCCCGACGGGCTCTTCTCACGCTCCCTTCTTCCTCCTCGCGCCGCTGCCTTTCTCACTGAGCTCGCATTCCGCCACCGTTATCTCGCCTCCGGTCTTCGTCAACCTTGGCCGCTGCATCACCCTAACTCGGACCAGATAAACGGCGGCGACTCCCGCACCTCTTCAGCTCCGGTAAGTTCTCACCAGCCCGTAAAGTAGATCTGCAGTAGGGTTCCTCCACGTTCTTCGTGTTCGTCACCATTACCCGCAAGTTCCAGTAGTTCTCCTAGTCACTGCCTTTGTTTGATCTTTAGCCTTGTATAGAACTAGTGCGGCAGTTGTTTAGGACTCATTTCAAATGCCCGTAGATCTCTTTCTACTGCATGAATGCGTCGTTCGAGCTCAAGAACATCCCCTGTGCCCGTATTTTAGGTCTAGAAAATTTTCTTTGGACCGACCATTTTGATCCAAAAAAGTTACTGCAGTATGTGAAACCTGTTTTACCACACTTAGTAAAAACTGCAACCATTGAATCTTGGCGGCTTATAATTCCGGTTTTAAGAAACCACGCGCTGTAGAATCCTCCGGTTTAAAGAAAACCATGCTTTGTAGATTCCTCCGGCTTAACTGTGATAAGGCCGTAGATAATCAACTTATTCTGAATGCCCCTGCGGCTTAAGTAACCCACTGTACCTGAGTATATATCATTAGTCCCCTTCATAAGCCGCCACCGTAGTTTGGAACTGTAGATCTCCGGCTTATAATTAACCTGGATATTTTCCTTTTTGTCATAGACTGCCAACTTTCACCATGCCTCCCAAGGCTCCCATCACTTGCAACTGGATGAGGTCCAACGTGACCAACGAGACCCTAGCTGATTTTGTTAAGTCAGGATATCTGCCTAAGAAAGACATCATGTCCTACCGTGCCCCTGACCCGTCAGAAGAAAGGCCACAGCCAAAGGATGGGGAGGTAGTGATTTTTGCAGATCACATGAGCCGGGGCTTTGCACCGCCCGGCTCGAAGTTTTTTAGGGACGTGCTCAATTTCTTCGACTTGCGGCCCCAAGACATAGGACCCAACTCCGTATCCAACATCTGCAATTTCCAAGTCTTTTGCGAAGTGTACCTTGGAGAAGAGCCTAGCCTGCTGCTCTTCAGAGAGCTGTTTTACTTAAACCGCCAGAATGAGTGCGCCAACGGGCCAAGTCTGGAGTTAGGTGGCATTTCCATCCAGCGGCGTAGGGACTGTCTTTTCCCTTATGTAGAGCCGCCGAGCCACCCCAAGGACTGGAACATGACTTGGTTCTACTGCCAAGATACATCCCCGGCTGACGAAAGCCCGCTGCCCGACTTTCGCCCAACACGTCTGGAGCCGACTCACCCACTGTCGGACAAGCTGACTCAAGCGGAGCGCCAGCCTCTGCTCCCCACGATCAACAAAATCAAAGCTCTCCTGGGTAATGGTCTGAACGGAATCGACCTGGTCCGGGTCTGGATCTCATGGCGGGTGATCCCAATGAGCCGCCGCCCCGACTTAATGTGTGAGTACATCGGACGAAAGGATGACCCTCAGAGGCACAGCCACAATGATCTTCCAGAAGACGTTGCAGAGGAGATGACCAAGGCTCTTTTAAACGAGAGCCTGGCAGACTGCGGAAGGACCGGGTTAGCCCCCTTCTGCAAGACCAACCCAGCCCCAGCGGTAAGCTGCTGACTTTAATGTTTTATCTCCTTCTGTATATAACCTGCATCTGAACCATTTTGAGAATTCATCATTGTATTTTTCAGGCTGATGATAAGTTCTGGCGGGTCAAATATGACCATGAGGCGGCCAAGAAGGCCAGGAAGGCGAAGAAAGCCGCCAAGAAAGCCGCCCCTCGCAAAAAAGGAAGCAGGCCTACTGCTTCGGAGCTGATGCAATTAAGCGATAGCTCCGAGTCAGAGGTAACCCCCAAGCCTTTAAATTCTCGCTGTACTTGTCATTTGTTGTTGTTTTCCTTATCAACACTTGCTCATTGACAGGATGACACCGGCGCCAGTAACCCGGTGGTTGAAGAGGTAATGTCACTTTCCTCTGACTCGGAGCCCTTGCCACAGCTGAAAGTCCGAAGGGTAACCCGGAAAGTAAGCTTTTCACATCCTTTAGCTTACCAAGACCCTCAATTTATTTTGAAGCGACAGGTTCATGAAAGCCGGCGTCACACCCGGACCAACAAGGACACCAACCTCTCCGCCGGGTTACCCGACGCAACAAGGAAGCGTCTAACTGAGGTTTTTTCTCACTTGTACCCTTTTCACCCGTTGGCGGGTGTTATCCGTCAACCACTCAATTCTTCTGACTCCAATTACCAGGAGACCTCCCCTTCTTCGGGCGACTCTATGCAGTCGAGTCTTCCGACTTTCAAGACCGCGCCCGGGTAATGACAACCATCTCACATTATACTTGTCTGTGCTTACTCTCTTTGTGCTGAATGTTTCTGTCCTTTCAGTGCCCAAGCAAAGCTCACCAAAAGAGCGAAGAAGACCAGGTCAGTCGGAGTGCCGGACTTACCTGAACCGGAGGTGACGGCTCAAGAGCCGCCAGCTGCCTCCGCCCCCGAAGCCGCCACTCCAATGGACACGGCACCTAAAGCCACCGCCCCAACTACCAAGGCACCTGGAGCTTCGGTTAACCCGGAAGCCTCCGGCTCAGCTCCACCAGCAGACGACCCGGACGTGGTAATTACCCGGACGGAGTTCGTTGAGCCGGGAAGACCGACCGTGCTGGCCAAGTGCTCCGCTAAGGGAGAGTTGCTGCAGCCCCACCGGGTGAACCTGGACCTCTCCGACTACACCAACTTGAGCATTGGAGAGCTCGTCTCTGGCTACATCAGCCAGGTGCACAAGAGCCGGGACGCGGAGGTCGCCATGGTAAACCAGACCCAACAAAAATCTGAGGTATCTTTCTGCTGTCTTCGTACTTACTGCATAGTTACCTTTGCCATGCTATCCCCGAAGTCGACGACTTATGCTTGAATATGTTGTAGACTTAGGTTCCGGCTTACTCAACTGAGCCGGCAGGATGTAGATAGATACGCTCAATATGCATTAGCCCCCAAGTGCCAAGTGTCTTTGCTTGGAAAGCACTTGGGACTTATATAATGATTGTTAATAACCCGGAAATTTATTCAGGCTGTTGGCAAGAAGCTAGAGTCGGACCTTGCGGATCTCAAGAGCCGGCTGAAGACGCAGGAGATGGAGACCCGGAAGGCAAACGCCAAGTTTGTCTTCAGCATTGCCGCTCAAGAGAAGCTGAAGACAGAATTTGATGCTGAACGGAAGGCCTGGGCTGAAGAGAAGGCCGCACTGGTGACCCGGGCAGAACAGGCGGAGAAGACTCTCTCTGAGAAGACCGCCGAGCTCTCTGGCCTAAAGCGCCAGGTTTCCCAAATGGTGGCCGCCATCTTCGGTAAGTCGCCTCACCGGCTTTCATCAATGTTAGAATGTTTATATCTCATGATTCATCCCTGTCGCCGACTTACTTGATTCTGTTAAACAGGTCCCAGAAGTGCCAACCTCAACCAGAGCGTGGTCACCAAGCTAAAGGCCGTATATACCCTGGTGGAGCAGCTCTACACCGGGTCACAGCGTGCCTTAGCTGTGGTGGCCCTATCCAACGAGGTGCCGACTCATCTGGCCGAAGTCCTACGCCGGCTCGCCGTTCTGCCTCAGCGGATCCAAGAGCTGCGACGGGCCTCCGCGAGAGCCGGAGCGATTGCCGCGCTGAGCCGGGCCAAGGCATTCCTGCTGGAGTTAGACCCGGCAGACATCGCCCTTGGCTATCCAAGCCTGAAGGAAGACGGCTCAGCTTTCGATCAGAAGGACTTCGCGGCGTGTGTGAAGGCTGTACGCCCGGTGGCTACCCTCATCGGGAACGACATAGATCTGACTAAGTGCCAGTCGGGTTATGACGCGGAGAATCAGAGGATTCCAACCCCTCGCTATGAAGCCCTCAGCCTGATCCTGCCGGCTCGTCAGCACACCTTTGCCCCGGAGATTGACCCGGCCGGGTTAATTGACGAAGAAGCCCAATTCGAAGCTCTCAGCGGCATCAACTGGAAGTCATCAACCTTCGAGGTCTTGGGATCAGCCGGAGGAGAAGATAGGAATGAGCCGGGGACTTCAATTCAGCGGGCATCATAATTTGGCTGGCGGTTTATCAAACAATGTTCCACCCTTTAGTGCGAAAGTCCTTTGAAATTGTCTCTTTGATGTTTCTCCGGGTCATAATCATCCCTTTGTTGTTCTCAATCTTAAAGAGATGCCTTTAAGTATCCTGCATAGAAAGGCAGATCACAAGTCTCGAGGCGGCTTACCGCCCTGAGAGTCAGTTGTTTTGGATAGATAACCCGGAATATGAATCAAAAAAGACCGGCCCTCAATTATATCCTTAACACAACCGTAATAACACACTTAGCGGCCTGTAAGCATACTTCCGGTTTAGATAACCCGGGTAACAAGGTTGGTATCTTAACTCCGATTTACCTGTCGTAATGACACCCATGGCGTTCAACGAACACTGTAAACCAAAGTTAAGCCGGTAAAGTGAGACCCGGCTGTACACACCTTGACATAATCAGAGTAAACTTGTGATAAAGCAAAGAAACTTTAGGGGCTTCCGGTTCGAATACGACCAGAGATCCGGCCCAAAGGGGTTAAGCCAAGATTCAGATACGATCATATAGCCCCCAGTGGGTGTGGCGATGCCAATCAAGAGGGTACCGACAGCTATATTCTCTTTGGTTCGAATACGACCCATGTTTGAACAGGAAGCCCCCAAGTGACTTTTAGAATTGTTTAACGACGCTGATTCGAATACGATCCACGTCGGTTCTCAGAGGGGGTAAACCATGATTCAAATATGACCAAAGATAACCTCCCAATGAGCTCGGCACTTTGCCAATCAAATGGGTATCGACAGCTATGTTCTCTTTGGTTCGAATTCGACCCATGTTTGAACAGGAAGCCCCCAAGTGACTTTACCGCTTACGGCTAGATTCGAATACGATCATAAGTCGGATCCTCCTTTAAGTCATCATGTAAACAACACGTGCATATTTAGGGGAGAAAAAAGGACAGAGGCCCTGCTTTATTGCTTATCATAATATATACATGGCTGAGAGAAATATGTACACCACGAGAGCCGGTGGCTCAAGTGTAGTAAGGCCGAAGCTGAGCTATGTTCCACGGCCGACGGGTCTCTTCCTCCGACTTACGTGAATCTTTGTGTTCCCGAATGTCAATGAGGTAATATGACCCGTTGTGCAAGTTCTTGCTGACCACAAAGGGCCCTTCCCAAGGTGGGGATAACTTGTGTGCATCTGTTTGATCTTGGATGAGCCGGAGCACAAGATCGCCTTCCTGGAAGACCCGGGATTTGACCCGGCAGCTATGATAACGGCGCAGGTCTTGTTGGTAAATCGCTGAACGGGCTGCTGCCACATCACGCTGTTCGTCCAACAAGTCAAGAGTATCCTGGCGCGCCTGTTCATTATCCGTCTCAACATAAGCCGCCACGCGAGGTGAGTCGTGACGGATGTCACTGGGGAGGACTGCTTCTGCTCCATAAACCATGAAGAAAGGCGTGAAGCCTGTAGAGCTGTTAGGAGTAGTGTTGATACTCCATAACACGGAGGGCAACTCCTCCACCCAACAACCCGGCGTCCGTTGCAAAGGGACCAAAAGCCGGGGCTTGATGCCCTTTAGAATCTCCTGATTAGCTCTCTCAGCTTGACCATTGGATTGAGGATGAGCCACTGAGGAAACATCAAGTCGGATATGCTCTCTTTGACAAAACTCTTCCATGGCGCCTTTGGAAAGATTGGTGCCATTGTCAGTTATAATGCTGTGCGGAAAGCCAAAGCGGAAAATCACCTTTTTCATAAATTGAACCGCCGTGGCTGCATCGCACTTGCTAACTGGCTCAGCTTCCACCCACTTTGTGAATTTGTCCACTGCCACCAAGAGGTGGGTCTTCTTATCCTTGGACCTTTTAAAAGGCCCAACCATATCAAGCCCCCAGACCGCAAAGGGCCAAGTGATTGGGATCATCCTCAGTTCCTGAGCCGGCACGTGAGCCCGTCGTGAAAACCTTTGGCAACCATCACATTTGCTGACCAAGTCCTCGGCATCAGCATGAGCCGTCAGCCAATAAAAACCATGACGGAAAGCCTTGGCCACAAGGGATTTTGAGCTGGCATGATGGCCACAATCCCCTTCATGAATCTCACGCAAGATTTCTTGACCCTCCTCAGGGGAGACACAACACTGAAATGCTCCCGTGACACTGCGATGATGCAATTCGCCATCGATAACGATCATTGACTTAGCCCGCCGGGTTATTTGCCTGGCCAAAGTTTCATCCTCAGGCAACTCGCCCCGGGTCATATAAGCCAGATATGGCATTGTCCAGTCTGGTATGACATGAAGAGCCGCCACCAGTCATGCCTCCGGGTCAGGGACAACCAAGTCTTCCTCTGTAGGCAACTTAACCGAAGGGTTGTACAGGACGTCCAGGAAAGTGTTAGGCGGCACCGGCTTTCGCTGAGAGCCGAGCCGGCTTAGAGCATCAGCCGCCTCGTTCTTCCTGCGATCAATGTGCTCTACTTGGTAGCCCTGAAAGTGCCTAGCAATAGCATCAACCTCGCGGCGATAAGCCGCCATTAGAGGGTCCTTAGAGTCCCACTTGCCTGATACTTGTTGAGCCACCAAGTCTGAGTCACCAAAGCACCTTACCCGGCTCAAGCTCATCTCCTTAGCCATCTGAAGACCATGGAGCAAGGCCTCGTTCTCAGCCGCATTGTTAGTGCAAGGGAACATCAACTGTAGCACATAATGGAACTTGTCACCCTTAGGGGAAGCCAACACAACGCCAGCCCCCGAGCCCTCCAACTGCCTGGACCCATCAAAGTGAATGGTCCAATATGTGTTATCCGGCTTTTGCTCGGGTACTTGTGACTCTGTCCAATCGTTGATGAAATCCACCAAGGCCTGAGTTTTAACCGCAGTGCGTGGCACATATTTGAGATCATGAGGACCAAGTTCTATAGCCCACTTAGCAATTCTCCCGGTGGCCTCTCTGTTTTGGATGATATCACCAAGGGGGGCAGAGCTGACCACAGTGATGGGATGACCCTGAAAGTAATGCTTAAGTTTCCGGCTCACCATGAACACACCATACACAAGCTTCTGCCAATGCGGGTACCGCTGCTTGAACTCAATGAGCACTTCGCTGACATAATAAACCGGCCGCTGAACCGGATGCTCCTTACCCTCCTCCTTGCGCTCCACCACAATAGCCACACTGACGGCTCGTGCGTTTGCCGCCACATACAGCAGTAAGGGCTCTTTATCAACCGGAGCAGCAAGAACTGGGGGCTCTGCCAGCTGCTTCTTCAAATCCTCAAAGGCGGTATTGGCTGCATCATTCCAGACGAAGTTATCAGTTTTCTTCATCAACTGATATAAGGGCATGGCCTTCTCACCCAAACAGCTTATGAACCGGCTTAAAGCAGCAATGCGACCCACCAAACGCTGAACGTCATTTATACACGCCGGCTTAGCCAGGGAGGTGATGGCCTTGATCTTCTCCAGGTTAGCCTCAATGCCTCTGTCAGAAACCAAGAAGCCCAAGAGTTTGCCTGCAGGAACACCAAAAACACACTTGGCCGGGTTAAGCATCATCTTATAGACCCGGAGATTATCAAAGGTTTCCCTCAAATCATCTATCAGAGTTTCCTCTTTGATGGACTTAACCACAATATCGTCCACGTAAGCGTGAACATTGCGCCCGATCTGTTTATGAAGACAGTTCTGTACACAACGCTGGTAAGTCGCCTGTGCACACTTGAGTCCAAAGGGCATAGACACATAGCAGAAGGCTCCAAAGGGAGTGATGAACGCCGTCTTCTCCTGGTCCTTAACTGCCATCTTAATCTGATGATAACCGGAATAAGCATCCAAGAAACTTAAACGTGCACAACCTGCCGTAGCATCAATGATTTGATCAATACGGGGGAGGGCAAAAGGATCAGCCGGACACGCCTTATTCAAGTCCGTGTAGTCCACACACATCCGCCAGGTGCCATTCTTCTTGAGCACGAGCACCGGGTTAGCCAACCACTCTGGATGAAAAACTTCAACGATAAACCCGGCCGCCAAGAGCCGGGCTACTTCCTCACCAATAGCTTTCCGCCTTTCCTCATTAAACCGCCGGAGGAACTGTCTGACCGGCTTAAATTTCGGATCAACATTGAGAGTATGCTCAGCGAGTTCTCTAGGTACACCTGGCATGTTAGAAGGTTTCCACGCGAAGATGTCCCTATTCTCACGGATGAACTCGATGAGCGCACTTTCCTATTTTGGATCCAGATTTGCACTGATGCTAAACTGCTGAGATGAGTCACCTGGAACAAAATCAACAAGTTTAGTCTCATCAGCTGACTTAAATTTCATTGCCGGCTCTTGTTCTGTGGTTGGCTTTTTCAGAGAGGTCATATCTGTTGGGTCAACATTGTCTTTGTAAAACTTCAACTCCTCTGTAGCACACACAGATTCTGCATAAGCCGCGTCGCCTTCCTCACACTCCAGAGCCACTTTCCGGCTGCCGTGAACCGTAATAGTCCCATTGTGACCCGGCATTTTGAGCTGTAAGTACACATAACACGGCCGCGCCATGAACTTGGCGTAAGCCGGCCGTCCAAATATAGCATGGTATGGACTTCTTATCTTGACCACCTCAAAGGTCAATTTCTCCACCCTGTAGTTGTTCTCATCACCAAAGGCCACTTCCAATTCGATCTTGCCAACTGGATAAGCCGACTTACCAGGTACTACACCATGGAAGATGGTGTTTGACTGGCTGAGGTTCTTATCAACCAGACCCATACGGCGAAAGGTCTCATAATAGAGGATGTTGATGCTGCTGCCTCCATCCATGAGCACCTTTGTGAACTTATATCCTCCCACTTGAGGAGCCACCACTAAGGCCAAGTGGCCCGGGTTATCCACCCGGGGAGGGTGATCCTCCCTACTCCACACTATAGGCTGCTCAGACCACCGCAAGTAGCGTGGGACCGCCGGCTCTACCGCATTCACAGCCCTCTTGTGAAGCTTCTGATCTCGCTTGCACAAACTAGTGGTAAACACATGATACTGTCCACCGCTAAGCTGCTTTGGATTGGTCTGATAACCCCCCTGCTGCTGTTGATAACCCTGGCCAGACTGTTGATTAAAGCCCCCTTGACCACTCTGATGACCAGAATTGAGCCGCCCCCGGGCCGTGAAAGCCGCCGGCGCCTGAGCCGCCGGCACCTGAGCCGCCGCCCGGGCCATTGTAGTTTTTAAAGGCCTTCATAATTGCACAATCCTTCCATAGATGAGTCGCTGGCTTCTCTCTAGAGCCATGCCTTGGACAAGGTTCATTCAACAGCTGCTCCAGCGTTGGACCTGACCCGCCGCCGCGGGGAGGGGGTCTCCCCTTGCGTCGCTGGTTATTGCCTTGCGCGCTGGCATTGGCCACAAACTCTAGGCTGCCATCTGCCTTGCGCTTGCCTCCTCCTTGGTTCCCCGGGTTAAACTGAGGACCCTTGCCGTTGTCGTTCTTCTTTCCCTTCCCTGTCCTTTCATCATCTGAAGGGGGATCCTTGGTACCATCAGAATCGGCGTACTTGACAAGAGCTGCCATTAGCGTACCCATATCAGTGCAGTCGCGCTTAAGCCGCCCGAGTTTCATCTTTAGGGGCACAAAATGACAATTCTGCTCCAGCATTAAAACTGCTGAGCCGGCATCCATTTTGTCTGATGAATGTATGATTTCTTTAACCCGGCGAACCCAATGTGTCGTGGACTCACCCTCCTGCTGCTTACAGTTAGTCAAATCCACAATTGACATAGACTGCCTACAGGTATCTTTGAAGTTTTGGATGAACCGGGCTTTCAGCTCAGCCCAAGACCCAATGGAATTCGGTGGTAGCCCTTTCAACCAAGTGCGGGCAGTTCCATCTAACATCATGGTGATATACTTGGCCATGGCCGCCTCACTGACCTCCAGCAGCTCCATAGCCATCTCATAACTCTCGATCCAGGCTGCGGGTTGTAAGTCAGCTGTGTAGTTAGGCACCTTCCTAGGGCCCTTGAAGTCCTTAGGTAGACGTTCATTACGGATAGCTGGCACCAAACAAGGGACACCCCCGGTCCTGGTAGGGATACCCACATCAACGGAAGTCGTCGGATAAGCCGGGGGGGGGGGGTCTGGTAAGCCGTCAATTGAGGCACTTGCTCCGCCTCCTGGCGCACTTTGTCCTGGTCTGCTGCGTAAAAGGCTCCGTTATAAGCCGGGCCATGGCCAGGGGGCGGGTCATGGCGTCGGACGTTACTTGAGCCGGTTGCTGAGACCATGTGCCGGCTGTAACTCGGGCTCTGGCCTGGACGAGGGGTCGAGTGGATCCTGTCCCGGCTGTAGGAGTATGCCTCTTGCTGCGCCAGTGCTGTCTGAAGGAGTTCCCTGACCCGGCGGGTTTCAATAGCCGTCGGAGAGTCGCCGTCAACTGGGAGAGCCGCCAGCCGTGCTGCCGCAGCGACCATGTTCTCCAGCGGGTTATTATAATGACCCGGGGGTATTGGCACATACTGAGGCGGGGCAGGGGGCACCTGGGGAGGCCCCATCACTCGTGGCTGAATAAGGGGTCCAGACCCGGGCGCTATGACCCCTGGCGGGTTACTAGACCCTGCACCTGGCGTGTTGAAGAGTTTGCGTGGATCGTAAACCGGTGGGAGTCGAGACTGGGCCTTTTGATGCCTCCTTCTCATGACCTCATTGGCCGCGTTCTGATCCATCGTGAGTTGGAAGGACTGCGCCTGAATCAGCTGAGTCTGGGCATCGAGAGCCGCCCGCTCTGCAGCCAGCCTGATCCCTTCCGCTGCAAGATCCTCTTTAGCTTTCACTAGATCCAATTTTAGTTGTGCCACCTCCGCATCATGCCGAGCTTGATCCGCCGGGTCAACCGTGGCGGTTAACAGGGCCGTCATCTTGTCCGTGAGATCCATTAGCACCTGAGCCGGAGAAGGCACCGGGGTTCTGAACAGGCTGCGCACCAGCCATAAAAACTCCAACCTGACTTGGTGGCTCAAAAAGGTCCAGAATGCTGTCGCCATCGGAACAACCCATGAGCCTGCCATCTTGAAGTTGGTACAACGAGTTTGACTCATCGGTGGCCGACTCGCTGTCAGAGCCGGCGGCCGTCTCATCACCGGACCCAGCTGGATCAGAGGGCCCTCCATGGATGCATCCCACAAAAGCGTGCTTTAAGGCAGGCCGGGCCCGGGCGGGTCGTGCACGCTGAGCCGTTTCGATGAGATCGGCGCGGAGATCCGGCTCAGGTCCCGGTTCACCAATCTTGCCAATGAAGACATGGATTCCGCCGAAGGGGACCCGGTACCCGTACTCAATTGAGCCGGCATCGGGGCCCCAGTTTGCATCGTCGATGTAGAGCTTGCCCTGACGACTCTTGGTCATCCGGCCCACAGCGTATCCCTTGAGCCCTTCGAAGCTGCCCTTCAAGAACTCAAATCCACCGTGCACTGGCCCCACAGTGGGCGCCAACTGTCGTGGAATTGTCACGGCAGATGTCCTCGAGCTAGGACTTAGTCGTGGAGCCATCGCAACTAGGAAGCTTGAAGGGGTTATGTGGGACAAGGAACACGAGGGTTTATACTGGTTCGGCCCCTTACGGTGAAGGTAAAAGCCTACGTCCAGTTGGGGTGGTATTGATTAGGGTTACGATCACCAGGGAGCTAAACTGCTATGCCCGGCTCTCGACGAGATTGTTGTTGTCCCCAAACTGCTGCCGGGTCGTCCCTTTATATAGGGAGGCTGACGCCCAGCAGCCCTTAGAGTCCCGTCCGGCTCATAAGAGTGTCCGGCTCGGACTCTCAACTATACTTGCCTTACACTACAAGTTCTTCCATAATAATGATTGTAATTACGGGCTTTAAGCCATATCCGGGTCTTAGCCCATCTCTGGCACATCATCTTCGAGCTTGGCTCCGGGCTTCTGGCAACGACCATACGAGTAACCCGGCCCCTCCTGGCGGGTGACTCTAAGGTATATATCCCCAACAGTTCCTAAATATTTGTCTTTCTAGAGATTTCAATAAGTGACTACATACGGAGCAAAATGAGTGAATCTACACTTCAAAATATGTCTATATAATCCGTATGTGATAGTCCATTTGAAATCTCTAAAAAGACAAATATTTAGGAACGGAGGGAGTAATATATTAGGAGTACATCAAAACAAGAGTGATTTCTTTCAAGTTTGTGAACAAGTACTACTATTCTACTACTTTGGATTCCTCGCAACGTACGGGCACATTGCTAGTAAAAGGAAAAGGCCTGCCGCGTTCGCGTCGCACTCCCCCCCACACGCCCGGGAATCGGGAGTACTCCACGGCCCGTCCGGCACGACACATAGCTTAGGGAAGGCGTGTTTCCTAGCATTTTCACTTTCATGTGGGACCACCGTTGAGCAAACCGACTATTGGCAAACCGCACCCCGCCCGCCACTGGGTTGGAAAACAGAAACGAGGGGAAGATCTAGCTGTAGCACGGAAGCCAAGAAATTTGGTGTCAGGTGGGGCTCGTTGATAGAGTAGGAGCATCCCGTACTACTCTACTCCTACTAGTACCAAGTTTGTACTATACAACTAGTACTACCACTATACAACTAGTAGGTACGTGCACGGCACAGCATCGTAGGAACAAAAAAGGGAAGATCTTGTTCTGGGCAATTTATCTTTTTTTCAGTCAACATAGTATGAATAATATGATGTGGGGGGCACCCATGAAGCTTATGTGGCTTGGTTGCATGGCTACGAAAGGTTAGAGAAAAATAAATAGATAATGTGTTTAGAGTGCACTCCACTAAACAGATATACTTTGGATCCATTGCAACGAGCCGACACATCTATATCTATACCCCCTATATAGTGTGTGAATAACTTTGAAAGTTGGTCGTTGGATGAAGCCAATCCGACGATACAAAGATGGCAAATTCGAGCACTACTGGCCGTTGGATATCATCTACATTCCACTAGATTCTGCCACTTGTAGAATCTAGAAGACTCCATGGTTGAACTTCATTCATGACTAACTTTGCCACAACTAAGCTTAGGCAAAGTGTGTCTGCCACAAAAAATGTGGCTAACAAAATGGCCACCACAAGTGTGGCAAGATTTGGCAAGAAGTTGAGTCTATGACATGTGGACCATGTAGCTAGAAAAGTGTGGCAAGCCACAAGTGTAGCAATGAACCAAACACATGCCTGGTGTGTTTGGTAGGGTGTATGAAGGGTCCATGATGCCAAGAGTTCCCTTCTCGACCCACTATTGGGTGTTTGGTAGAGTGTATGGAGGGTGCATGAGTCCACACTAGATTAGCACAAATACACTAGAAGCATGCATGAAGAGAGCATACATGAAGAGGGGTGTTGAGTTGAGCATGCATGAAGAGGGAACAACTATGCTGAGACGAGAACGCAACCAAACACACTTGTGGCATGCCTAAGCTTAGGCATGGCAACCTTAGGCTGCAAACCAAATATATATACCCCTATATAGTGTGTGAACATAATTGGTTTGATGCCAACAATTGGCATTGCCAATATTTGGCAAAATGAAAATTTGCCAAATGTTGGCAACTTTTTGTGAGGTTGAGAAGAAAAGTTGGTAGCCAACCAATCACTAGCCAACATCTGGCATTTGCCAAATATTGGCATGCCAACTTTTGGCATCAAACTAATTTGGCATTTGAAAGTTGGTCGTTGGATGAAGCCAATCCGACGGTACAAAGATGGCAAATCCGAGCACTACTGTGTAACGCCCACGATGCGGCTATATCTCCCACGTGTCGAGGCACGACTTAGAGGCATAACCGCATTGTGGTTTTGTCGCAAGAAGGGTCATCTTCACACAATCCCATGTAATGAACAAGAATGGGATAAGGAGAGTTGGCTTACAATCGCCAGTTCACACAATACATAAATATAATTCATACATCATCCAAAATCCACACATAGACCGACTACGGTCAAGATCCAAATGAAAATAAGACAACCCCAAATGCTAGATCCCCGATCGACCCAACTGGGCTCCACTACTGATCATCAGGAAAAAACACATAGTAACGACCACGTTCCTCGTCGAACTCCCACTTGAGGTCGATCTCGTCATCTGCACTGGCATCGTCGGAACCTGCAACTGTTTTGGTAGAATCTGTGAGTCACGAGGACTCAGCAATCTCACACCCGCGAGATCAAGACTATTTAAGCTTATAGGAAAGGATGGTGAAATGAGGTGGAGCTGCAGCAGGCACTAAGCATATATGGTGGCTAACATACGCAAAAGAGAGCGAGAAGAGAAGCAACGGAACGGTCGTCATCTAGTAATGACCAAGAAGTGATCCTGAACTCCTACTTACGTCATTCATAACTCAAACCGTGTTCACTTCCCGGACTCCGCCGAGAAGAGACCATCACGGCTACACACACAGTTGATGTATTTTAGCTGGGTCAAGTGACAAGTTCTCTACAACCGGGCATTAAAAAATTCCCATCTGCCTCATAACCGCGGGCACGGCTTTCGAAAGATAATACCCTGCAGGGGTGTCCCAACTTAGCCCATCATAAGCTCTCATGGTCAACGAAGGATAGACCTTCTCCCGGAAAGACCCGATCAGTCTCGGAATCCCGGTTTACAAGACATTTTGACAATGGTAAAACAAGACCAGCAAAGCCGCCCGATGTGTCGACAAATCCCAATAGGAGCTGCACATATCTCGTTCTCAGGGCACACCGGATGAGACATCCTACGAGTAAAACTAGACCTCGAGTTTCCACGAGGGGGCCCCGCAGTCTACTCAGTTCGGACCAACACTCGAAGGAGCACTGGCCCGGGGGGGTTAAAATAAAGATGACCCTCGGACTCGCGAAAACCCGGGGGAAAAGGCTTAGGTGGCAAATGGTAAAACCAAGGTTGGGCCTTGCTGGAGGAGTTTTATTCAAGGCGAACTGTCAAGGGGGTCCCATAAATCACCCAACCGTGTAAGGAACGCAAACTCAAGGAACATAATACCGGTATGACAGAAACTAGGGCGGCAAGAGTGGAACAAAACACCAGGCATAAGGCCGAGCCTTCCACCCTTTACCCAATATAGAGATGCATTAATTAAATAAGAGATATTGTGATATCCCAAAATATCCATGTTCCAACATGGAACTAACTCCAACTTCACCTGCAACTAGCAACGCTATAAGAAGGGCTGAGCAAAAGCGGTAACTTAGCCAAACAACGGTTTGCTAGGAAAGGATGGTTAGAGGCTTGACATGGCAATATGGGAGGCATGATATAGCAAGTGGTAGGTAGCGCAGCATGGCAATAGAACGAACAACTAGCAAAGCAAAGATAGAAGTGATTTCGAGGGTATGGTCATCTTGCCTGCAAGGTTCTCAGAGTTGTCGAAAGCTTGATCCTCGTAAGCGTACTCAACAGGTTCCTCGTTCACGAACTCGTCTCCCGGCTCTACCCAAGACAAGAACACAAGCAATGGAACCACAATCAACCACGGAAAATGCACAAGCAACATGATGCAATACATGAATGATATGCAAGATATGATATGCGATGCATATGCGTGCTCCGGAAGAAAAATGATGAACAAGGCAGTAACTTGGCAAACCAAGCATGCCACTGGAAAGATGAGATGATTTCGGTTGAAATCGATATAAAGATCACCGGAAACGGATGCACGGTTTGCAAAAGGCAAGCAAAACAAGAATGACACGAAACTGCGATTAACAGCATGATAGCACTTAGAATGCAACAAGTAACAATGCTACAGCACTCCAACATAGCAACAAAGCATATGGCATTAATATACAGGAGATGCTTGAGAAAAGATGAACACTGAGCTACGGCTAGATCACATCACAGCAGGTTCAAACAAGCATGGCAAAAGTGCAAAAGATAACAGGTTCACAGACTTGGTGAAATTACTGGACATGGCTGAAACAGCATCAGGTAGCAATGTTCAAAGCACGAAATCAACACGATACGGGAACTTAACATGGCAAAGAAAGGCATGACAATATTCTAATAAATGCATATGACAAAAGTCCCTTACTGACCATTAGCCAAAAAGAACCAGAGGATATGATGGAACCATGTGAACATAGCAAGTTTCGTTAACAGGTTTCAGACTTAGCAGAAAACAGAGCATGGCAGAAACAATAATATGAAGGCATCTTGGTGAGCTTGATGCACTCACCACAAAGCAATGCATGACAAAACTAGCATACCTACAGCAAGATGGCATGTTTATTAATCTATACATGGCAAGAGAAAATACATAGCATGGATGAAATAACTACAACAAGCTTGGCAAAATTGACTATCATGTTAAAAATCTGCCAGAAATATTTTATAGCAAAAGTAGAGCAAGATTGAGTCATGCTATGGCAGTCCATAATTGTAAACAAGGGCAGGAAAGGATCAATTACAACAATAAATACAAAACATTCTTACTGAACATCTCCAAAATAAGAATGGATCTCTCTGTAGACACATGGATACATAGCAACAAAATAACAGCAGTCTCAGACTTAGAGAAATCACTAAGTCCCTGAAATCAGAAACATTACGGAGCCTAGTTTGCATGCTTGTCCTAGTCACCACAAAGATCAAACAAATACATGGCATACACCTCTGGAAAGAGGGCATGGCATACAACAAAACACATGTAGAGCTCATGCCCATAAGATGCACAGATTAAATGCAACAAAAATAACAAATCTCCAAGTTCTGCTAAGTAACAGCAGATAACAGCAACTAGCACTCTTGCACCAGAGATTTGGGCATCAAGATGGACTCAAAAGAACATGGTGCAATGGAACAAAATGTAGATCATCATGAGACAAACATTTCGATATATTACACGCGCGAAACGGAGCTATATGCAGAGAGTTATGATGCGTCAAACAGGGGCATATTATGCAAAAATTTAAGACTTGATTTCGGGGGAGGGAGAGAAGTCAACCTAGGGTTCTGGCAGATCGGATCTCGGGCTCGGGGCTCGACCGGAGTTGGAGCTGCTGCCGGCGGTCGACTGGAGGGAGAGGGAGGAGGGAGAGGGCGGCAGCCGGAGGAGAGGAGGCGGCCGGCGACGGGGTCGATGGACGCGGCGGCGGCGGCCAGTGGCGGGGGTCGGCGGAGCTCGGGGCGCGGCTCACCGGCGCGGCGAGGTCGCCGGAGGGCGGACGCGGCGGGGTGACGGCGAGGCGGCGGCGGCAGGGCACGGTGAGGCGACGGCGAGGCGGCGGCGCGCGGGCCGGCGGCTGGGAGGCGCACGGGGCGCGGCCCGGGTCGGGCACGGGAGGGCCCGCGGCGGGTTTCGGCGGGCCGGCGGGTGGCGCGGCGTACGACGCCACGTGGCAGGCGCCGGTTGGGCGAGGGCGGCGGCGCGATTTCGTCCGGCCGGAGCGGACGCGTCCGGCCGCGGAGAAGGAGATGGCTAGGGTTTTGGACTGCGGGAATTTCGGGGGGGGGGGGGGGTCTCACATTTATATAGATGGAGGGAGCTAGGAGAGTCCAAATGAGGTGCGGTTTTTGCCCACACGATCGTGATCGAACGACCTAGGGTTTTGGGCTGTTTTGAGGGGGTTTTTTGCTGCAACACCCAAAAGGCATCTGCGGTTACCCGGTTAACCGTTGGAGTACCAAACGACCTCCAAATGGAACGAAACTTGACCGGTGACCTACCGGTGGTATACCGAGGCCACTTGACAAGATCGGTCCATTCCGAGAACGTTCGACACCCGCTCACGAAAAGAAACAAGAGGGGTGCGCCGGAGGAGATGGGAGCACCGGATTGCAAAACGGACAACGGGGAAAATGCTCGGATGCCTGAGACAAACACGTATGCAAATGCAATGCACATGATGACATGATATGAGATGCATGACATGAACAAAATGCAAAACGAAAAAAAACCCGACCACGGAGGGAATATCATAATACACAGCCGAAAATGGGAAGAGTTGGAGTTACAAATATGGGAAGTTACATCCGGGGTGTTACATACTGGCCGTTGGATATCATCTACATTCCACCAGATTTTGCCACATGTAGAATCTAGAAGACTCCACATGTAGAAGCATAATGCACAAACCACCAGAATCTCATGCGTGCAATGCACGTGTACCTTACTAGTAGTTGGTAGTAGTAAGAAACAAATTCCGGGTTTGGCACGAGCTCATACTGCGGGAGCACCACAAGGCCTGCCGCAGGAGTTACATTTCCCTCTCGGGGCCCACGGGACCGAACGTCAGTGGCTTAGTGCCCGGCCTATGAGGCAATGACATGCGGACCTTAAATGCGGCTGGCCCACATGTCATTCTCATGGTGGTGGTGTCGTTCATGACTCACTCGTTCGAGATGAACCGACCTGTGGTGGCGTGGCCGTGGCGAGGGTGCCACAGCTGGGTGTCGGGGCGTTACGAGGCGTCGATGGACGCACCGGCGGGTACTACCTGTAGTACAGAAGTACTCCAGCTGAGGATTGATGCCCGGGACAAAATGTGTCACAGCCGCTGGATGAAACTTTGATGGTGCGGGAGTACGGATCGGAGCACAGCAGCGGAGCAGGCAAACCGCGTCCAATCGGGTGTGGCTGTGGTAGAAAGTTGATGGTCGCCGCAGTTCAGCTAGCCCGCATGTCATGCACACAAAGGGAGAGGAGCGGTGGGGCCAAGAGGGATGCGGCGCACGTCGGGGGGATGAGGATCCCCTGACGTGAACAATCCTACTATTATATCACTGACATGTGGGACCCCCAAGTGTGGGTCCCACCAGTCAACGAAGGAAAGGCAGGGTAAGGCAGTGATAGCCACGTCAGAGGATCCATGTCCACGTCGGGGGACGTCGTGCTTACAGGTAGGGTTGGAGCGGCGTCGTGGGAATCGCGTGTGGGTGTGGCAGTGGTAGAAACAAGAAACGTGATGGTTGCCGTGGTTCAACTTCCATGGACAAGCTGTCATGTCTGCTGACACATGTATATCAAAACTAGAGTGTTTATATTTCAAGCACGTGAACAAGTATTATTCTACTACTTTGGATCCATTGCAACGCACGGGCCAGCACATTGGTAGTAGTAGTGTCTATCTCTATCTCTAGAGGCCTTCCCTCGTTCATCCTTTTCTCTCACAAGATAAAGTACTCATACAAATGCATCTTGATGTTCCGTGGAACGCACGAGGATGTTTCCTTGGGAGTCTCTCCAGCGCGGCGTGGCCGTAGTTGCAAGTTGACGCCCCTTGAGATGCCGACGTTGAGGGGCACTTGAATTTCCTCCGATGAGCAGGTAAGATGAGTTTGATCATGTAGTAAATGCATTATAAAGACTACTTCCGTGTCCATTTCCTAATTCTCCCCCTGCCCACTGTTTCACAGGTTAGGCTCAGTGCGAGTGGAGATTGGCTTGCATATGTATGGGAGAGTACCAACATCAATTTGCACAACATTTACAATGGTGACACCGTTCCCATAGAACCTTTGTCCCACATTGGGATCAGCCATGCAACGGGCCACCGCATGAATTGGTACGATGGAACCACGGTGAGATTGAATAAGATAGCACGAACCTTGCACATGGCGGTCAAAGGTGGACCATGCTGTCTGCGGCCGATTTGTTGCCGTACGAGTACGAAGACGCTGTGCTCCTTTCTAACCGCATCCTCGCGGTGACAAACCAGGGGACTTGTTTCGTATGGGACACATCTTACGATATACTCCCTCTCTCCCAGTTTATTTGTTTTGAATCTCTTCGTTTTATAAGTTTCAAATTCAAATTTAGAGCTCCCCATCACATGTTGAGATTACAATGTCCATTAAATTGTTGCGTGCATGTATAGTAAAGAAACAAATCTCGAGTTTGGCACGAGTTCGTGCAGCGGTAGCACCAGCCTGGCGTAGGAGTTACATTTCCCTCTCAGGGCCCTCGGGACTGAGCTTCAGTGCCTTACTACACCTGCCTTTGAGTCAATAACATGTGGACCCGATAGGTGGCTGGTCCACATGTAATGCTCCCGAAGGCAGAGGGGCAGTGGGGCCGAGAGTGGTGAGCCGCAGGTTGGGGGACGTGTGGTGTCATGGGTTCGTGCGGCGTCGTGGGAATCGCGTGTGGCTGTGGTAGAAACTTGATGCTCGCCGCCGAGAGGGGTGCGGCCGAGAGGGGTGAGGCGCACGTCGGGGGACGTGGTGCCGTGGGTTGGAGCAGCGTCGTGGGAATCGCGAGTGGCAGTGGACGAAACGTGATGGTCGCCGTAGTTGAACTTCCATGGACAAGCTGTCATGTCTATGGACACATGCATTGCATACGGATCACTGGAGGGAGTAGTAGAGAAAGCTAGGCGGATAAATAGTTCCTTATAGTCAAGCGGACCCACGCTACTACTTGTTCCAAAGACATGCACACCATCGAAATAGTCCATCTATATCAATATACATAGAGAGGGAATATTTTTTTTACAAGAGAGGAAATAGTTCATCCATCCATAATGCCCTGCTGCTGGTGCATCATCTTCTTCTTCTTCTTCCTTCTTCCTTCTTCTTCTTCTTCTTCTTCTTCTTCTTCTTCTTCTTCTTCTTCTTCTTCTTCTTCTTCTTCTTCTTCTTCTTCTTCTTCTTGTTCTCATTTTCTGTGGGAGACGGCTTCGCAACAAGCTCTCTGGACCTTGCAGCTATCTCGAAACTCACACGGGCATCGAGGGCAGCATATTTTATCCGCTCGTACGTCAAGGGATGATTCTCCCATCCAGACGACCTTAATGCCAGCGTCTCGTCACCCTTCTGAAGATTTGTTCCTAGCACAAAATTTGCTACGTCGAATAGGGATGGTGTCGGTTTATCACAATCTTCTACAGGAATTTTTATTTTGGTTTGTAGGTCAGCGATGCTTTTCAAATCAAAGTTGTATGGCTCCAACTTTTGTTTGTCCCCTGCGATGGCTGCCCCACAGAAGTATATGTCCTCCTGAGACAAGAAATCGTGAAGCTCACCTGGTATGGAGGGCGCGTGTATGATGTGGTACCCCAAAACATCATCTTCGAGGCACAGCTGAAGGACAACGGCGCGTTGGATCTTCCCAGTGGCACGCTCCGTGTACTCTGCGTCGAGACCGATGACATTCATCTCCACCTTTTGGAGGGAGTTGGATACATTGTTGATCCACTTCCGAACAACCCTTGGGTGGTCGGTGACTATGGCAACTATGCTCAACGAGCCTTCGACGAGGACATGTTGGACGATAAAAACCTGCATCTCGATCTCTTTCGCCATTTGGAACCGCTGGACCGGAGGGCTATGGTTTGGAGAATTAGGATTAGATGGCTAGTCTAACTGAAGAAGATGATTATTTATAGGGGCTTCGGAATTACTCCTGGAGGGTGTGAAGAGGTTAAAACAATGTGAATGCAGTGTGGTTTGGATGCAAATGAAGATCAAGGAGTAGTGAAAAAGCCAAGGAAAATCGGTTCCCGATGGAGAAGTAAATGGGAGAAGTTATGCGCATGCATGAGGAGAGCTGCGGTGGTTTGACTGCTGCATGCAATGGATTGGACGGGCTCTTCGGTTGCCTTTTCTCTCTCCCACGTGTAGAGAATGGCCCACTTGCATGCTGCAGTTTATTTGCTGGAGTCTGGCTGCAGCTGCTGATGCGTACGCTAATTAATGCTGTGAATGCGGGGCATGGAGGGAAATGGGCGCATGCAAAAGGGTATACACGTAGACTAATTAGAGAAATACTGAAAAAGTTATGCGCAGACAAAAGAGGACCGGAGGGAGTACTACTCATGTTCCTACTACAGTTAAGGAATATGCGGTTATCCTCAAAAAAGAAAAGTGCTTCTTCGCGCTTCTACATGCACGAGAATTTGGTTCTGCTCGCAATATGGATGATAGCTGGAGGATGAAGTGAACCCAGAGGCATGCTAGCACGGGAGTACTACTCATGTTCCTACTACTCCTACCAGTAGTAGTAGTACAAATGTGGTACACTTGATGGTCAAAATACTATTATTCATCCGGTCCTCACAGTGAAGTGACAAGACCCTGTGCCCGAGGTGACACCAGTCCAGGCGGCGTGTCCGGGTTACCAAAGTCAGCCTCACCTTGTGCACTGTGCAGACACTGTCACCGCCGCTGTATATCATGCCTCGCCTCGTCTCCCTCTCCCCTAGCACCACTCCATCTCCATCTCCGTCTCGCCGGAGATCCTGAGGTCACTCTTCATCATCTCACTGTTCCCCCGCGTACCCTCGCCTCGCTCGCCTCCCCCAGTACCACTATTCCCTCGCTAGCCGCTCCACCACCGACAGCCTTCTCCCCCGTAAATCAAGCCCCCCAAAACCCCACCTTCCAAACTCCACCATGGCCGAACGCGAACCGCACAGCATCCATATGAGTCGCGATTGGAGCAATCTCCATAGTGACGTCCTCGACCTCTGTTGTTCGTGTATGGATATGTTGAGTGCCCTGCGGCTGGCTGCATGCTTGAGGGGCATGCACACGACCATCATTGAAGCGAGGCCTAAGCTTTTCAAGACACCCTGCTTGCTGCTATCTGGTCTTGCGAGATTGGCTCACCATGATACGGAGGCATACATGATGCCCGTCGACTTCAATCCGATCTCCATTAGCCGAAACTTCTTTGTAGGTATTGTTGGATGTGGGGTTCCGGCAAACCCTTAAGGTTCAAACACTGGGGTGCGCACGAAGTCTTTCCCTCCTACCGATCTACGCCCTAGCTCGCTAAGATCTCGCGGACGAACTCGACGAACTCGAAACACAGAAAGGCATGGGATTTATACTGGTTCGGGCCACCGTTGCGGTGTAATACCCTACTCTAGTGTGGTGGTGGGGGATTGCCTCTTGGGCTGATGATGAATAGTACAAGGGAAAGAACAACCTCCTGAGGTTGAGGTGTTCTTGTGCTTGGTAACTCAGCGGGTGAGAGCTGGGTGAACTGCTCGATGCCTCTACGGTGGTGGCTAGCTCTACTTATATAGGCCATGGTCCTCTTCCCAAATATTGAGCGGGAAGGGAGCCAACAACGGCGGGCAAATTTGAAGGGGGACAGCTAGTACAAGCTATCCTGACAAAAGCGGTCTTCGCCTGCAAAAGGCTCTGGTGGTGACGCCGTCTTGGGCTCCACAATGACCTCCGTCTTGCCGTCCTCCTGGTCTTGGTCTCGTTGCACCAATATAGAAACCTTTGCCTGATGCCTCGGTACTCTTCGCCTGCGCTGGCCTCCCTAGCACCAAAGAGGAAATAAGGATGCTGCGCGCGCTGGCGCCCGCCTGGTGTCGATCGTCATGGCTCATGTCACGAGAGCCTCGTGAGGTTTGCCCCGCCTTGATATCTCCGCTCTTCGTGAGCCTCCTTGGCTTGACCACTCCTGAGGAGGTCTTGCGTCGTCCGCCTCGCGAGGCTTGGCCCCTCGCGAGGGTCTTGAATGCCTCGTCGATGAAGATGGGCCGTACGGCCTGCTAGCTCAGCAACGCCGTGGGCCGCAGGCAGGCAAGTCTGGGGACCCCCGTTCCCAGGACGCCGACAGTAGCCCCCGGTCCCAAGGTACGCTTGGGCTTGGCTTCGCGGCGAAGCCAAGGGCCAAGTACGGAGCACCGCGGGCCCCCAAAGCCTGCGGCCTCGGTTGACGCGTGGCGGTTGATTGGACGTGGACGTCTCCGCTTCCCCACGCTGCCTCGGCAACTGCTTGACCTGACAAAAGGCTGGTGCAGGCAGCACTTGCACTACAAAAAAAAGACACACCTGTGACATTTTGGGCCGAACGAATTTTTTTTCTGTCATACATATGACACTTCTATGATGATAATTGTGACAAAACCCGATATCATCATAGATGTGGTGGGCTCCTACTTCTATGACAAAAAATCATGACAGAAAATGGGCTTTTCGTCCTGGGTGGGCCGGAGACGCAGCTGCATGACATTCTTTGGGCCGTCCATGACGGAAAAAACCGTGGTAGAAGCGAGGGGGAGGAAAATTTCGGGGAGTTCCCGGTTACGGTGGGAGGTCAGGGGCCGAGCGATGCGCGTTTCTCTCGTATACGTACGCGCGTGTGTGCGAGGCGTTGGCTCTAACTGAACCCGAGCGAGGCGTTGGGCTCTAACTGAACCCAAGCGATTGCACTGCAGGCTACGCGTTACTGAACTCGAGCGATCGATCGATAGCTGTTAACTGAACCCGATCGAGCGATTCCTTCGCTACTGCTGCTAACTGAAGCCGATCGATTGGATGAACAGTGAGCGTTGCGGGGGGGGGGGGGGTTGGATGAACAGTGAGCGGTGGCGTTGCCTCTGGATGAACAGGACCCCGTGGTGTGGAGGGCTGGATGAACAGTAGACGGTGGAGGGGTGCCCGTGGAGGGGTGGTTGAACAGGACCCCGTGGTGTGGAGGGCTGGATGAACACTAGACGGTGGAGGGGTGCCCGTGGAGGGGTGGTTGAACAGGACCCCGTGGTGTGGAGGGCTGGATGAACAGTAGACGGTGGAGGGGTGCCCGTGGAGGGGTGGTTGAACAGTAGCCAGTGGAGTAGCGCGCGGTGGAGGCTGGATGAACAGGAGCCCGTGGAGGCTGGAGGAGGTCGACGGTAGCCCGTGGAGGCTGGAGGAGGTTGACGGTGGAGATGAACAGTATCCCGTGGAGTCCCGTTTTGCGGTACGCCACACCCCTCCCGATGAACAGGACCCCCGTTTCGACCGTAGGAGGTCCGTTTCGTCCGTTTTGCGGTACGCCACACCCCTCCCGATCAACAGGACCCCCGTTTCGACCGTAGGAGGTCCGTTTTATCCGTTTTGCCGTACTCCACACCCCTCCCGATCAACAGGTCCCCCGTTTCGACCGTAGGAGGTCCGTTTCGTCCGTTTTGCGATACGCCAGACCCCTCCCGATGAACAGGATCCCGTTTCGAACGTGGCCGGTCGAACACAAGGCCGTTTCCATCGCCTGTTCTGTCCAAGCCCTCCCGGTGAACACGACCACGCATTCCGTTCCGACCCAGCCGGTTGGCTCCCACGCGTTCCGTTGCCTCCCGATGAACACGACGCATTCCGTTGCCTCCCCATGAACACGACGCATTCCGTTGCCTCCCCATGAACACGACGACGACGCTGTTGCTCCGTTCCGAGCCAGCCATGTCAACGAGCCCTCGCCGTACGTATGCGCGAGTAGGCGTTCGAGACCCCGCCCGTATGTACACATACGTGGCCGTATTTTCTTTCTTGCACCCTGGCCGCTGTACGTACGTGTACATGCTACATGCGCGCCTCTACTACGACACGTGCGCGCCTCTACATCCACCAGTATATATGTACGTACACGTTCGCGACCAGAATGACAACGCTACGTACGCTTCGACCAGGTGGGTCCCGACTGTCAGGCACTTCCTTGCGTGCGAAGATGTAGCTGGTGGGTCCCAGCAGTCAGGGGGGCGAATCGTTTTTTTGCCCGGACGCACTTCCTTGCGTGTGAAGGTGTAGCTGGTGGGTCCCAGCAGTCAGGGGGGAAAAGTTTTTTCGCGAAAAACGGTGGCCCGTCCGGTGGGTCCCCGCTGTCAGGTGGAGGAATAATTATTTTGCGTGTAATAAGGAGGCACTTCCTTGCTGCGGCTGTGGACCCAGCTGTCAGCGTCTCCACGCATAGTACTCTTCCGATGGAAGTCGGTCATTGACCACATTGACCATGCCGCGCCGAGAGCACCACGGCGGTGGATGACGGCGAGGCCTAGGAAGGGGATGACACGGAGGCAGGGAAGACTCGGCAGTTGTTTCCCACGTGGAGGGGAGTATGACTGTACGAGGGTTTACTGGTTCGTCTGCCATTGCCGGAGAATAACAACATGTGTGGGTGAGTAGAGGGATGGCTAGGCCAGCGATGGGAGTACGGTGGGGCGGTGAGGCCTGCGCGGCAGCACAGCCGGCCGCGGGGAGGAGGGAGCAGGCAGTCCCGCCGGCGCTTGTTTGAGCGGCTGGAGTAGGAAGAGCAGAGATTGAAGAAGCACAATGGCCGTTGGATGGACATCCAACAGTTAGTGCTTGTGCGTCAACCTTTTTTTTGGAAAGCCTCAAATCTGTGGAAAACAGCATACAGCCCATCTACCATTATTTCTAATAATCTACAGCCCATTTGCTAATTCTTAAGGTTTTTTTGGAGCCCATATTCTTTTTGTTAGCATTACAGCCCATATTGTGGCCACGGTTAAAAAATTAAACGAAATTTTGCATATTTCGGTGCGGTCCGAACTATTTTTAATCCTGAAATTTCGACTCACATTCAAACTGATTTGAAAAATAAATGTATATCAATATAAAATCCAACAAATTCTCCACACATAAAAATTAATGTAATTTAAAATCTTGAAATGAAAAAAGATATTTGAAAATAATTGTTGGTTTGATGTGTTTTAAAAATGTACAACCCATTTCTCATTACTGATGGGCCATTTTCTCGGCCAGCCGAATGAAAGCTCTCCTCGTCTTGAAAGATTTGCAGCCCAACAGGCCTGACAAAGCGACTTACTTGGCAAATCACAAAAAACTAGGCTGTGGCCATGGACCCAGCTGTCAGCCTCTCCACGTACAGTACTCTTCCGATGGAAGTCGTTCCTTGACCACGTTGACCACGCCGCGCAGAGAGCACCACGGCGGTGGACGACGGTGAGGCCTAGGAAGGGGACTACGCGGAGCCGGGGAAGACGCGACAGTGGAAGCCCGCGCGGAGAGGAGTACGAGGGTTCACTAGTTCGGCTGCGGTGTGAGGCTGCCGTCGCCGCAGGGCCTGGCCAGCGGTGGGAATAGTAGGGGCGGTGAGGCTTCTGCGGCGGCACAGCCGGCCACGGGAGGCAGGAGCATGCGACACGACCGACGCTGCTTTGGGCGGCTGGAGCAAGAAGACCAGAGGTTGAAGAAGCACTACGGCCGTTGGATGGACATCGTACGGTCACTGGAGCTAGAATCGTTCATATTGACTAAGTTGACAAAGCCCTTCGTCCCCGTCAACTTAGTAGGCCCACAAGTCAGCCTCCCACCAAGGTGGGTCCCAGCTAGCCGGGGGAGTATTCATTTTTTTGTGCGTAATAAGGAGGCACTTCCGGTGGGTCCGAGCTGACAGCGGGGGGAACGTTTTTTTCGCAAAATATGGTGGCCCGTCCGGTGGGACCCAGCAGTCAGGGGGAAACGATTTTTTTCGCAAAATACTGGTGGCCCGTCTGGTGGGTCCCCGCTGTCAGGTGGAGGAATAATTATTTTCCGCGTAATAAGGAGGCACTACCTTGCGGCTGCCGTGGACCCAGCTGTCAGCCTCTCCACTTACAGCACTCTTCCGATGGAAGTCGGTCGTTGACCACATTGACCACGCCGCGCCGAGAGCACCACGGCGGTGGACGATGGCGAGGCCTAGGAAGGGGACGACGCGGAGCTGGGCAAGACGCGGCAGTGGATGCCCACACGGAGAGGAGTACAAGCGTTCACTGGTTCGGCTGCGGTGTGAGGCTGCCGTCGCCGCAGAATAACAGGGGGTGTGGGTGAGTGGAGTGTTGGGGAACGTAGTAATTTCAAAAAATTTCCTACGCACACGCAAGATCATGGTGATGCATAGCAACGAGAGGGGAGAGTGTTGTCCACGTACCCTCGTAGACCGAAAGCGGAAGCGTTATCACAACGCGGTTGATGTAGTCGTACGTCTTCACGATCCGACCGATCAAGTACCGAACGCAGGCACCTCCGAGTTCAGCACACGTTCAGCTCGATGACATCCCTCGAACTCCGATCCAGCCGAGTGTTGAGGGAGAGTTTCGTCAGCACGACGGCGTGGTGACGATGATGATGTTCTACCGACGCAGGGCTTCGCCTAAGCTCCGCAACGATATTATCGAGGTGTAATATGGTGGAGGGGGCACCGCACACGGCTAAAATATCGTATATCAATTGTGTGTCTAGAGGTGCCCCCCTGCCCCCGTATATAAAGGAGCAAGGGGGGAGGCCGGCTGCCCTTGGGGCGCGCCAAGGAGAGGGGGGGAGTCCTCCTCCTAGTAGGAGTAGGACTCCCCTTTCCTAGTCCAACTAGGAAGAGAGAGGGGGACGGAAAGAGAGGGAGAGGGAGAGGGAAAGAGGGACCGCGCCCCCTCCCCTAGTCCAATTCGGACTCCTCATGGGAGGGGGCGCGCCACCTCCTGGCTGCTGCCCTCTCTCTCCCCTCAGGCCCACTAAGGCCCAATACTTCCCCGGGGGGTTCCGGTAACCCCTCCGGCACTCCGGTTTTATCCGAAAACTTCTCCGGAACACTTCCGGTGTCCGAATATAGTCGTCCAATATATCAATCTTTATGTCTCGACCATTTCAAGACTCCTCGTCATGTCCGTGATCACATCCGGGACTCCGAACAACCTTCGGTACATCAAAACATATAAACTCATAATATAACTGTCATCGTAACGTTAAGCGTGCGGACCCTACGGGTTCGAGAACTATGTAGACATGACCGAGACACCTCTCCGGTCAATAACCAATAGCGGAACCTGGATGCTCATATTGGTTCCTACATATTCTACGAAGATCTTTATCGGTCAGACCGCATAACAACATACGTTGTTCCCTTTGTCATCGGTATGTTACTTGCCCGAGATTTGATCGTCGGTATGTCGATACCTAGTTCAATCTCGTTACCGGCAAGTCTATTTACTCGTTCCGTAATACATCATCCCGCAACTAACTCATTAGTCACAATGCTTGCAAGGATTATAGTGATGTGCATTACCGAGTGGGCCCAGAGATACCTCTCCGACAATCGGAGTGACAAATCCTAATCTCGAAATACGCCAACCCAACAAGTACCTTTGGAGACACCTGTAGAGCACCTTTATAATCACCCAGTTACGTTGTGACGTTTGGTAGCACACAAAGTGTTCCTCCGGTAAACGGGAGTTGCATAATCTCATAGTCATAGGAACTTGTATAAGTCATGAAGAAAGCAATAGCAACATACTAAACGATCGAGTGCTAAGCTAACGGAATGGGTCAAGTCAATCACGTCATTCTCCTAATGAGGTGATCCCGTTAATCAAATGACAACTCATGTCTATGGCTAGGAAACATAACCATCTTTGATTAACGAGCTAGTCAAGTAGAGGCATACTAGTGACACACTGTTTGTCTATGTATTCACACATGTATTATGTTTCCGGTTAATACAATTCTAGCATGAATAATAAACATTTATCATGAAATAAGGAAATAAATAATACTTTATTATTGCCTCTAGGGCATATTTCCTTCAGTCTCCCACTTGCACTAGAGTCAATAATCTAGATTACACAGTAATGATTCTTACACCCATGGAGTCTTGGTGCTGATCATGTTTTGCTCGTGGAAGAGGCTTAGTCAACGGGTCTGCAACATTCAGATGCGTATGTATCTTGCAAATTTCTATGTGTCCCACCTGGACTAAATCCCGGATAGAATTGAAGCGTCTTTTGATGTGCTTGGTTCTCTTGTGAAATCTGGATTCCTTTGCTAAGGCAATTGCACCAGTATTGTCACAAAAGATTTTCATTGGTCCCGATGCACTAGGTATGACACCTAGATCAGATATGAACTCCTTCATCCAGACTCCTTCATTTGCTGCTTCCGAAGCAGCTATGTACTCCGCTTCACACGTAGATCCCGCCAAGACACTTTGCTTAGAACTGCACCAACTGATAGCTCCACCGTTCAATGTAAATACGTATCCGGTTTGCGATTTAGAATCGTCCGGAACAGTGTCAAAGCTTGCATCAACGTAACCACTTACGATGAGCTCTTTTTCACCTCCATAAACGAGAAACATATCCTTAGTCCTTTTCAGGTATTTCAGGATGTTCTTGACCGCTGTCCAGTGATCCACTCCTGGATTACTTTGGTACCTCCTTGCTAAACTTATAGCAAGGCACACATCAGGTCTGGTACACAGCATTGCATACATGATAGAGCCTATGGCTAAAGCATAGGGAACATCTTTCATGTTCTCTCTATCTTCTGCAGTGGTCGGGCATTGAGTCTTACTCAATCTCACACCTTGTAGTACAGGCAAGAACCCTTTCTTTGCTTGATCCATTTTGAACTTCTTCAAAACTTTGTCAAGGTATGTGCTTTGTGAAAGTCCAATTAAGCGTCTTGATCTATCTCTATAGATCTTAATGCCTAATATATATGCAGCTTCACCGAGGTCTTTCATTGAAAAACTCTTATTCAAGTATCCCTTTATGCTATCCAGAAATTCTATATCATTTCCAATCAGCAATATGTCATCCACATATAATATCAGAAATGCTACTGAGCTCCCACTCACTTTCTTGTAAATACAGGCTTCTCCAAAAGTCTGTATAAAACCAAATGCTTTGATCACACTATCAAAGCATTTATTCCAACTCCGAGAGGCTTGCACTAGTCCATAAATGGATCGCTGGAGCTTGCACACTTTGTTAGCTCCCTTTGGATCGACAAAACCTTCCGGTTGCATCATATACAACTCTTCTTCCAGAAAACCATTCAGGAATGCAATTTTGACATCCATTTGCCAAATTTCATAATCATAAAATGCGGCAATTGCTAACATGATTCGGACAGACTTAAGCATCGCTACGGGTGAGAAGGTCTCATCGTAGTCAATCCCTTGAACTTGTCGAAAACCTTTCGCAACAAGTCGAGCTTTATAGACAGTAACATTACCATCAGCGTTAGTCTTCTTCTTGAAGATCCATTTATTTTCAATGGCTTGCCGATCATCGGGCAAGTCAACCAAAGTCCATACTTTGTTCTCATACATGGATCCCATCTCGGATTTCATGGCTTCAAGCCATTTTGTGGAATCTGGGCTCACCATCGCTTCTTCATAGTTCGTAGGTTCGTCATGGTCTAGTAACATAACCTCCAGAACAGGATTACCGTACCACTCTGGTGCGGATCTTGATCTAGTTGACCTACGAGGTTCAGTAATAACTTGATCAGAAGTTTCATGATCATTATTATTAACTTCCTCACTAATTGGTGTAGGTGTCGCAGAAACTGATTTCTGTGATGATCTACTTTCCAATAAGGGAGCAGGTAAAGTTACCTCATCAAGTTCTACTTTCCTCCCACTCACTTCTTTCGAGAGAAACTCCTTCTCTAGAAAGGATCCATTCTTAGCAACGAATATCTTGCCTTCGGATCTGTGATAGAAGGTGTACCCAACAGTCTCCTTTGGGTATCCTATGAAGACACATTTCTCTGATTTTGGTTCGAGCTTATCAGGTTGAAGTTTCTTCACATAAGCATTGCAACCCCAAACTTTAAGATACGACAACTTTGGTTTCTTTCCAAACCATAGTTCATAAGGCGTCGTCTCAACGGATTTCGATGGTGTCCTATTTAGAGTGAATGCAGCCGTCTCTAAAGCATAACCCCAAAACGATAGCGGTAAATCAGTAAGAGGCATCATAGATCGCACCATATCTAATAAAGTACGATTACGATGTTCGGACACACCATTACGCTGTGGTGTTCCGGGTGGCGTGAGTTGCGAAACTATTCCGCATTGTTTCAAATGTAGGCCAAACTCGTAACTCAAATATTCTCCTCCACGATCTGATCGTAGAAACTTTATTTTCTTGTTACGATGATTTTCAACTTCACTTTGAAATTCTTTGAACTTTTCAAATGTTTCAGACTTATGTTTCATTAAGTAGATATACCCATATCTGCTCAAATCATCTGTGAAGGTGAGAAAATAACGATATCCGCCACGAGCCTCAATATTCATCGGACCACATACATCTGTATGTATGATTTCCAATAAATCTGTTACTCTCTCCATAGTTCCGGAGAACAGTGTTTTAGTCATCTTGCCCATGAGGCACGGTTCGCAAGTACCAAGTGATTCATAATCAAGTGATTCCAAAAGTCCATCAGTATGGAGTTTCTTCATGCGCTTTACACCGATATGACCTAAACGGCAGTGCCACAAATAAGTTGCACTGTCATTATCAACTCTGCATCTTTTGGCTTCAACATTATGAATATGTGTGTCACTACTATCGAGATTCATTAAAAATAGACCACTCTTCAAGGGTGCATGACCATAAAAGATATTATTCATATAAATAGAACAACCATTATTCTCTGATTTAAATGAATAACCGTCTCGCATCAAACAAGATCCAGATATAATGTTCATGCTCAACGCTGGCACCAAATAACAATTATTTAGGTCTAATACTAATCCCGAAGGTAGATGTAGAGGTAGCGTGCTGACGGCAATCACATCGACTTTGGAACATTTCCCACGCGCATCGTCACCTCGTCCTTAGCCAATCTTCGCTTAATCCGTATCCCCTGTTTCGAGTTGCAAATATTAGCAACAGAACCAGTATCAAATACCCAGGTGCTACTGCGAGCATTAGTAAGGTACACATCAATAACATGTATGTCACATATACCTTTGTTAACCTTGCCATCCTTCTTATCCGCCAAATACTTGGGGCAGTTCCGCTTCCAGTGACCAGTCTGCTTGCAGTAGAAGCACTCAGTTTCAGGCTTAGGTCCAGACTTGGATTTCTTCTCCTAAACACGAACTTGCTTGCTGTTCTTCTTGAAGTTCCCCTTCTTCTTCCCTTTGCCCTTTTTCTTGAAACTAGTGGTTTTACTGACCATCAACACTTGATGCTCCTTTTTGATTTCTACCTCCGCTGCCTTTAGCATTGCGAAGAGCTCGGGAATTGTCTTATCCATCCCTTGCATGTTATAGTTCATCACGAAGCTCTTGTAGCTTGGTGGCAGTGATTGAAGAATTCTGTCAATGACGCTATCATCCGGAAGATTAACTCCCAGTTGAATCAAGTGATTATTATACCCAGACATTTTGAGTATATGCTCACTGACAGAACTATTCTCTTCCATCTTGCAGCTGTAGAACTTATTGGAGACTTCATATCTCTCAATCCGGGCATTTGCTTGAAATATTAACTTCAACTCCTGGAACATCTCATATGCTCCATGACGTTCAAAACGTCGTTGAAGACCCGGTTCTAAGCCGTAAAGCATGGCACACTGAACTATCGAGTAGTCATCTGCTTTGCTCTGCCAGACGTTCATAACTTCTGGTGTTGCTCTTGCAGGAGGCCTGGCACCTAGCGGTGCTTCCAGGACGTAATTCTTCTGTGAGCAATGAGGATAATCCTCAAGTTACGGACCCAGTCCGTGTAATTGCTACCATCATCTTTCAACTTTGGTTTCTCAAGGAACGCATTAAAATTCAACGGAACAACAGCACGGGCCATTTATCTACAATTAACATAGACAAGCAAGATACTATCAGGTACTAAGTTCATGATAAATTCAAGTTCAATTAATCATATTACTTAGGAACTCCCACTTAGATAGACATCCCTCTCATCATCTAAGTGATTACGTGATCCAAATCAACTAAACCATGTCCGATCATCACGTGAGATGGAGTAGTTTCAATGGTGAACATCACTATGTTGATCATATCTACTATATGATTCACGCTCGACCTTTCGGTCTCCGTGTTTCGAGGCCATATCTGCATATGCTAGGCTCGTCAAGTTTAACCTGAGTATTCCGCGTGTGCAACTGTTTTGCACCCGTTGTATTTGAACGTAGAGCCTATCACACCCGATCATCACGTGGTGTCTCAGCACGAAGAACTTTCGCAACGGTGCATACTCAGGGAGAACACTTTTATCTTGAAATTTTAGTGAGAGATCATCTTATAATGCTACCGTCAATCAAAGCAAGATAAGATGCATAAAAGATTAACATCACATGCAATCAATATAAGTGATATGATATGGCCATCATCATCTTGTGCTTGTGATCTCCATCTCCGAAGCACCGTCATGATCACCATCGGCACCGGCGCGACACCTTGATCTCCATCGTAGTATCGTTGTCGTCTCGCCAACTTATTTCTTTTACGACTATCGCTACCTCTTAGTGATAAAGTAAAACAATTACATGGCGATTGCATTGCATACAATAAAGCGACAACCATATGGCTCCTGCCAGTTGCCGATAACTCGGTTACAAAACATGATCATCTCATACAATAAAATATAGCATCATGTCTTGACCATATCACATCACAACATGCCCTGCAAAAACAAGTTAGACGTCCTCTACTTTGTTGTTGCAAGTTTTACGTGGCTGCTACGGGCTTAGCAAGAACCGTTCTTACCTACGCATCAAAACCACAACGATAGTTTGTCAAGTTGGTGCTGTTTTAACCTTCGCAAGGACCGGGCGTATCCACACTCGGTTCAACTAAAGTGAGAGAGACAGACACCCGCCAGTCACCTTTAAGCAACGAGTGCTGTCAACGGTGAAACCAGTCTCGCGTAAGCGTACGCGTAATGTCGGTCCGGGCCGCTTCATCTCACAATACCGCTGAACCAAAGTATGACATGCTGGTAAGCAGTATGACTTATATCGCCCACAACTCACTTGTGTTCTACTCGTGCATAGCATCAACGCATAAAACCAGGCTCGGATGCCACTGTTGGGGAATGTAGTAATTTCAAAAAATTTCCTACGCACACGCAAGATCATGGTGATGCATAGCAACGAGAGGGGAGAGTGTTGTCCACGTACCCTTGTAGACCGAAAGCGGAAGCGTTATCACCACGCGGTTGATGTAGTCGTACGTCTTCACGATCCGACCGATCAAGTACCGAACGCACGACACCTCCGAGTTCAGCACACGTTCAGCTCGATGACGTCCCTCGAACTCCGATCCAGCCGAGTGTTGAGGGAGAGTTTCGTCAGCACGACGGCGTGGTGACGATGATGATGTTCTACCGACGCAGGGCTTCGCCTAAGCTCCGCAACGATATTATCGAGGTGTAATATGGTGGAGGGGGGCACCGCACACGGCTAAACTATCGTATATCAATTGTGTGTCAAGAGGTGCCCCCTGCCCCCGTATATAAAGGAGCAAGGGGGAGGCCGGCTGCCCATGGGGCGCGCCAAGGAGAGGGGGGAGTCCTCCTCCTAGTAGGAGTAGGACTCCCCTTTCCTAGTCCAACTATGAAGAGAGAGGGGGAAGGAAAGAGAGGGAGAGGGAAAGAGGGGCCGCGCCCCCCTCCACTAGTCCAATTCGGACTCCTCATGGGAGGGGGCGTGCCACCTCCTGGCTGCTGCCCTCTCTCTCCCCTCAGGCCCACTAAGGCCCAATACTTCCCTGGGGGGTTCCGGTAACCCCTCCGGCACTCCAGTTTTATCCGAAACTTCTCCGGAACACTTCCGGTGTCCGAATATAGTCGTCCAATATATCAATCTTTATGTCTCGACCATTTCGAGACTCCTCGTCATGTCCGTGATCACATCCGGGACTTCGAGCAACCTTCGGTACATCAAAACATATAAACTCATAATATAACTGTCATCGTAACGTTAAGCGTGCGGACCCTACGGGTTCGAGAACTATGTAGACATGACCGAGACACCTCTCCGATCAATAACCAATAGCGGAACCTGGATGCTCATATTGGTTCCTACATATTCTACGAAGATCTTTATCGGTCAGACCGTATAACAACATACGTTGTTCCCTTTGTCATCGGTATGTTACTTGCCCGAGATTCGATCGTCGGTATCTCGATACCTAGTTCAATCTCGTTACTGGCAAGTCTCTTTACTCGTTCCGTAATACATCATCCCGCAACTAACTCATTAGTCACAATGCTTGCAAGGCTTATAGTGATGTGCATTACCGAGTGGGCCCAGAGATACCTCTCCGACAATCGGAGTGACAAATCCTAATCTCGAAATTCGCCAACCCAACAAGTACCTTTGGAGACACCTGTAGAGCACCTTTATAATCACCCAGTTACGTTGTGACGTTTGGTAGCACACAAAGTGTTCCTCCGGTAAACGGGAGTTGCATAATCTCATAGTCATAGGAACATGTATAAGTCATGAAGAAAGCAATAGCAACATACTAAATGATCGAGTGCTAAGCTAACGGAATGGGTCAAGTCAATCACGTCATTCTCCTAATGAGGTGATCCCGTTAATCAAATGACAACTCATGTTTATGGCTAGGAAACATAACCATCTTTGATTAACGAGCTAGTCAAGTAGAGGCATACTAGTGACACACTGTTTGTCTATGTATTCACACATGTATTATGTTTCCGGTTAATACAATTCTAGCATGAATAATAAACATTTATCATGATATAAGGAAATAAATAATACTTTATTATTGCCTGTAGGGCATATTTCCTTCATGGAGGGATGGCCTGGCCAGTGGTGGGAGTAGTATGGGGGCGGTGAGGCCTCCGCGGTAGCACAGCCGGCCACGGGAGGCAGGAGCAGGCGGCACGACCGGCGCTGCTTTGGGAGGCTGGAGCAAGAAGACCAGAGGTTGAAGAAGCACTATGGCCGTTGGATGGACATCATACGGTCACTGGAGTATTGACTAAGTTGACAAAGCCCTCCGTCCCCGTCAACTTAGTAGGCCCACAAGTCAGCCCAACAATATGGTGGGTCCCAGCTAGCAGGGGGTATTCATTTTTTGGGCGTAATAAGGAGGCACTTCCTTGCGTGCGAAGATATAGCTGGTGGGTCCGACCTGTCAGTGGGGGGAACATTTTTTTCGCGAAATACAGAGGCCCTTCCTGTGGGTCCTAGCTGTTAGGTGGAGGAATCATTATTTTGCGCGTAATAAGGAGGCATTTCCTTGCGTGCGGCCGTGGACCCAGCTGTCAGCCTCTCCACGTACAGTCCACTTCCGATGGATGTCGTTCATTGACCACGTTGACCAGGCCGCGCCGAGAGCACCAGGGCGGTGGACGATGGCGAGGCCTAGGAAGGGAACGACACGGAGCCAGGGAATAATCGGCAGTTGTTTCCCACACGGAGGAGTACGAGGGTTTACTGGTTCGTCTGCCATTGCCGAAGAATAACCACATGTGTGGGTGAGTAGAGGGATGGCTAGGCCAGCGATGGGAGTACGGTGGGGCCGTGAGGCCTGCGCGGCAGCATAGCCGGCCGCGGGAGGAGGGAGCAGGCAGTCCCGCCGGCGCTTGTTTGAGCGGCTGGAGCATGAAGAGCAGAGATTGAAGAAGCACGACAGCCGTTGGATGGACATCCAACAGTCACTGCTCTCGTGTGTTGACTAAGTTGACAGGGCGTTGCGTGTGCGTCAACCTTTTTTTTATGAAAGCATACGCGTCAACCTGTAGTAGGCGCACAAGTCAGCCTCAAATCTGTGGAAAACAGCATACAACCCATCTGCCATTATTTCTAATAATGTACAGCCCATTTTCTAATTCTTAAGAATTTTTTTGGAGCCCATCTTCTTTTTGTTAGCATTACACCCCATATTGTGGCCACAGTTAAAAAGTATACGAAATTTTGCATATTTCGGTGCGGTCAACAGTTTTTAATCCAGAAATATCGATTCACATTCAAAGTATTTTGAAAAATAATTTATATAAATATAAAATCCAAATAATTGTCCACGCATAAAAATCAATGGAATTTAAGATCTTGTAATGAAAAAAAATTGAAACTAATTCCCGGTTTGATGTGTTTTAAAAATGTACAGCCCATTCTTGGCAAATCGAATGAAACTGTCTTCGTCTTGAAAGATTTGCAGCCCAGCAGGGCCGATAAAGCAAGTAGGCCTTGTTTGGGTATTTCTTAAAAAAAATAGAACTGGGCTAGCCATTTTCAGCAAGAAAAAAACACAACTGGGCTCATGATGTGGTAAACATAAATAAAACCCTGGCTAGACGGGCCACAGCCCCCGCACAGCCCCGTTGTTACCCTGATCCGTCGCTAAAACTAGTATAAATAACAACTGCTTGTTCCTCAAAAAAAAAACTGCGCGACTTGCTGGGTCCCTGGTGTCAGCCACTCGTAGTGTAACTCTCTCGTTTATTGACTACGTTGACAATGGCGTGAGCCCCAGATGTCCAACCATTAGGAGGAACCATATTTTTGGGCTTGTACTATAGAGGCACTTGCTTGCGTACTGCCATGACGCTGGTGGTGTCCCTACTGTCATCCTCTCCACATACAGTCATCTCCTTGTTCCTCTCGGTTGTTGACGACGTTGACAACGCAAGAGGGCGGCGGACCGCGCACGGCGAGTGAACCAAGGCCGCAAGGCGGAGGACGACGGCGAGGCCTCGGACGGAATGAACAGGAGCCGTTGAAGATGCGCCGGTCCAGTCGCAGGCGGAGGGGAGTACGAGGGTTGACTGGTTCGGGCGCGGGTGCGTGTTGGGGCTGACGTCACCGGAGAATAACAGGACGTGTGGGGGAATAGAGGGAGGGACTGGCCAACGTTGGAGGGTACATACGGTAGGGCAGTGGAGGCGCAGCTAGCCATGTAAGGCGGGAGCAGGCGGAGCCGACGGGGTGGTTTGGTTTGGGCGGCTGGAGGAAGAAGAAGACAAGAGATAGAAGATACACGACAGATGTTGGATGTCAATCCAAAGGCTGGTAGGCAGAATTGTTTGTTGACTGGCTAGTAAGTCGACACCACCTTGGATAGGCTATTTCCTCGCGGGTCCCAAATGTCAGAATCCAAATCTGTCATGGTCACGCAGCCTTTCCTATGAAAATCTACATCCCGTTTGATGTGCTAGTTCGAAATAAGTTTGTGGGTGCTGGTGGGGGCTAATCACTTGGCTTCTGTAATGCACAGTGAGCTCAAGTAGCCGGCGAGAGTGATGTTATTTCCCTTGGTTGGGATTTGTTACAATATTTCACTCTAAATTAAATGAATGGCAAGCCATTTGCCTTGTTTCAAAGAAAATATGACAGTCACAGCCGAGTTGAAAAGGGTAGGAACATCGAACTCCAGCTTACAAACTGTACAAAAGCACGAGGGTTAATTGTTCATCAGGTTTACAAAAAACCCAGATTGAAAAGGGCAACAACATCTAACTCCAGCACTGTTTTCGGCAGTCACAGTCAAATGGATCGGTCAGGTCCATAGAATGAACATCCTGGGTCGTAAAATTTACTGGATTATGACCACAATATGTTGTAAATAGAAGCCCGGCACGTTCAAAAGCTCTTTTGCCCACCTGAAACTCCTTTTTTTGCTCTTCGACATACCCATCCGTCAAAACCATGCTGCTGATAAACTTAAGCCTGATGGACAATAGTAACCTCGCATTCAACAGGAAGAATGTGACAAATCTTGTGTTTGCACGGTTGGCTACATATCGTTCTAGCATTATTGTCTTCAACCGAATATCATGAGAAGTGAGAAAATCCCGATGCTTACGAATCCACTGATTGGTTATAACTTTCTTACCCCGTCCTGTTGCCTAAATAGACATGAAGATTGAAAATAGTTAAGGTCTAAAAGAAGAGTGTCGAAAGAGCAACAGCTGAACGGTTAATTCTAGTACACTATATGCGGGCTTCCAATGTGCGTGAAATTATCACCTTTATATACAACTTCTCCAGACATGGAAAGCATTGCAGCAAGCCAATAATCTTGTTCAGATCAAAACTATTCATTTGGATATATAAGATCTTGACAGAATCCAGCACCATTGATAGGCCATCCATGGAGAAACTCTTCATTGAGCATAGAACATAATATTAGTACAAAATGTGTACTCCAAGATGATATATAAATTATGCGCAGAAATTTAAAATGCAGCTTATGGTTACAAGTGTAGATGATAATATAAAGTACCTGAAGAACTGTGGAGCCAAACACCATATTGAAATGAGCACAGAGATCATGTATTACACCCAAGGTCTCCAGTTTAGGCGCAGAGAGGACGGTTATTTGCAACGGTGAATAACTAGAATCCAGGATCAACCTTTGAAGTGAAGGGGCATCTTGGATGATGAGCTGCCTTCTGTCAAAAGAAATTCCAATTCTTACAAGGTTAGGCGACTTTATTTGGAGACAACCGATTCTAACTATGAAAACAAGCACCAAGCACTCCAGCGCAGGGCAACTGGAGTGGATGATGCTGTGCAATGAGGCCTCCGATATACGAACCTGCACAAGTGAAAGTTTCTTGAGAAATGGGAGTCGAAGGTTTAGTACCAGATTGTCTGGTAGGTAGCACAGCGCAAAGGTGGCGGTGTGGAGAGAGGATGAAAACCGCGAGATGGACATCGGTGCTGAGGGCACAAGTTCATGGCGTTCGGTATGTGGTATGTGATTTCCAAGGGAATAGTAGAACTCAAGCAGCTGTAGTTCTGTGAATTCAGGGGATTTCAGCCAGACGTCCACCGTGCAGGGCATGGTATGCTTGCTCAGGTAGCATGACGGGATGCAGAGGCTTTGAACGGAGCCCTGGTGGGACGAGATGATGGCTCTGGGGATTTCAAAATCATTGAAGATAGATAGCTGACGACAGTCGAGATTAAGGGGCACGGCGCGCCATAGAGGGCGCCACCGAATTGAGAGGACTTGGGTGCGGCAGCAATCCTTGGTGGGGAGAAGCGAGATGATCTCCCCAAGGACGGCGTCCGGGAGATCACTGATGCGGTCCACCCGAGATTCTACGGGTTCCTGGGATCCGGTGGGGGCGGGGTCGCCGCTTCTCCCCGCGCTGTCGGGTGCGGGATCTACAACAGGCGTCGCCGCTGGCGGGAGCCTCATCTTCTTGGCGCTGGGGTCAGCCGACTCCATTTTCCTCGAGGGCGTCGCGTCGCGCTCATGGATTTGAGCAGAGTAACGAATGACGAGCCTAGTTGTAGTGCGAGCGAAGAAGAAGGGGAGCTGGGGGTTTTCTGTAGGAGTGAGGAAGAAGGGGAGCTGGGGTTTTCTGTAGGAGTGAGGTGAGGAATTTGGGGGTACGAGTGGAGCGAGCTGACGTGAGGTGGGTGGGAGCGAGGAGGAAGAAGAGCACCCAGTGTGGATGGGCTTTTGAATTGATTTTACTATTTAGTAGTGTGGATGGGCTGTTTTGTCTTGGGCCCAGAGAAACAATTACGACTAGTACAGTGGAGACACTCTACAGCTACCCAGAAAAACAATTACTCTAGTACAGTGGAGACACTCTACCGCTTCTGGCTCCTCCTAGGTCATTGAAACGTCTCCCTCTACTGAATGCCGTTATACTTTTGTTCACCGACATGCGGGCCATGCAGCGTGCGGGTCCAAATGCCATCCACCAAATTAGAAGGCAGTATGCAGGCGGAGAGTCACCCCGGTCGGAGCGCGGCAGTAACGAGCCGTCGTATCACAAAACCCCAACTCCCCGCAGTCTAAGTTTGACGGACGAAGCAACCATCATTTCACTCTTCGCTGAATCCCCTTATCCCTCAGACTATCCTTCTCCCTCACCGTCTTCAAGAAAGGCAACACTCGCATCTGCCAGTGTTCTTCTCTTCGAACGAAGGGAAGGTAAGCGGATCCGTGATGTTGGTATATTTTCGTTCAGAAAAAAAGAACTTTTGGAAAGCAGTAACCGATCCTCACTCTCTTTTTTGTTTCATTGTCATTGCGATTGTGTTTTCCTTTTAGTGGTCTCCTAGTATTCATCAGTTTCATGATGGACCAAGGAGAACCAGGCAAAGATCTGCCGATATTGGAGTAGACGCGAGAGGGTGATCCCCACGAGACAGAGAGCTCCAAGAAGATGGAGGCAACCACCGAGCTGACCCCAGATATGCTCACGGCCACTACTGAGATGGTCAACGCCCCGTTTGAGGTTACAGTCCCCGTGGCACTGTAGGAGCAGTTTTCCCCCTTCGAGGATGTGTCCCCCCCCCCCCCCCCCGCTGAGCTGCCCAAGGTGATTTCCTTCTTTGCCGATCTCGATTGTGGTTTTTCATCTAAGTATGTCGTGATTTTTTTAGAAAAGGAAGTATGTGGTGATTAATAATGCAAAATTTTATTAGCTTCGATGCCATGCTATACATAGTGGTTTAAATAACTTGTGTTTCTTATACTGAAAAGTAATTCAGAAATTGTTTCTGTTTCAATTAGAGCCCTGATGCAGACAAGGATTATGTGGTTGTACATGTCACTCGCTATGAGGCGGACGACCTGAATATACGCACTGGGAAAACAGAGTTCTTAGGCTTTTGGATCCTGGAAGCCATTTGTGGTTATACCAATGAAGAGTTGTATTCCAGCCTCACTGTTGTCAGGCGTGTTGTCCAGGGTGTACTGAAGCACAAGAAGTTCAAATCTACTCCTTCGTTTGTGAGGCATACTATTCTTGTCAAGCTTACGCAGGAAGATGACGTGGCATGACTCCACAAACAAGTTTATCAGTGGCAAGGCCACAAGGTTGTCTTCATGAAGGTTCACAGGATTGAGCTGCCGCGGGACGTCCTCGATGATGTTCATGGCAAGGTCCGTCTTGTGTCCAGCCCAAATTAGATCGAGGCATGAAATAGTTGCCCCAGCTAGTGTTTAATAGTAGTTTGGATTGTGTCTAATTATCCGAACCTTGCCTGTTATCGACCCCTCTGGGGCTAGTACTCTGTTTGAATCCGTCTATGGGAACTGCTGCTACTTTTGTGTGCCTGTGAATCATGTGAGAACCATCGTAATTGTTGCCGAAACAGATGCGTCCTCACTAGTTTTTTCATGAATATGGCATGGTAAGACATAAGTTGTCACGGTTTATCATACGAGCAGTGTGTGTTTTGATGAAATAGAGCACTCGTTCGAGAACCGTGCGCCGACGTATACATAAGTACTTGTAAACATTGTTGGTGCTACCCCACTTGTAAGCAGTTGTGCAAAACACGACACATTGGCTCAGCTCGCTTCAACACTAGGCTATCGACCAGCTAACAATCAACAATCTGCTGTCTGACATATAATCAACTATGTATCTTGTCACAGTGGTTCATGCAGTTAATTGAGGCCACAATGTAATAAATTCCAAACGTTCACACGCTAGTCCAGCGCTCATGTGGAACACTCACATTAAACTCGTCTTCATAAAAAACTTGAAAAGCATAAGTTAAGCAATTTTATACATCTGAATGATTCATAGAACATAACAAACATATACTAGTTCACAGCAAAAGACAAAGTTGTGAGAAGGTTTACAAATCAGGAAAAAACAAGCAAGGCTTCTCTAAGCAAAGGGCCTCCCGGCAGGCTTAAATTTCCTGGAGTTCACTCTGGTTTTTTCTTGTTGCCACCATTCAGGGTTAGGTTCTCTCATTCTAGAATAACCAATTATAATTGTGGTCTCAGCTGGAATGCTGAACTGAACCATGCAGTGTACTGACCAGCTGAAATGCTTGTGCATTCCACTAAATTTAAGCACCGCTATTTGCAGAAATAAGCAGACCACAATGCCTCTTGTCCGCGCACCTGTCCAAAAAACCGCCGTGCAGCCGTGCCAGCTAGTCCTCGGTCCATGGATGAACTGGTAGAAAGTGCATTCCGGACTAGGATGCAGTTGTTTTCGCTCGTCCCTGCACTGCAATCAGGAAGTAAAATGTATGAATCAGCTTCTTTTAGATTGCGTTGGTCATTCTACCTTAGTTACTAGTACCAATATAGGGATACCTTGAAGACAGGAGGTTAGACGACGGCAACGAGGGATAGCCATCTCATTTTGCGTAGTTGTACTAAAACTGAGGTGTGTGCTTTTGATTGCGCGGATAGAAATGATACGGAGACAGACATCCTGTTTGCGCAAATACGAAATACGGTTATTTCAACACTGACAGATATTACTACTTTCCCCCGTTTCCTCTTAGAACCAAGTCCTGGATTCATGCTACAGCTTTCCCACTTTCTTCCCTGTTTGAACCAACGCTTTGAGTCGACTGTATGAACTAGCTTTACTTCTAATAATAGTAGAAGTCTAGGTGGCTTTGGAACAGCGGACGGAAGTAGAAAAGGATCCACACGAAGGGAGCTGGGGCAGTAGAGCAAGGCAGGTTTTGAGGGAATATATACCCGAGGGTCGTCGGCATGTGGCAAAGACGGCGTCGGGAGGCCGCATCTTGGCCACAATACCGCAGGGAGGAAGAAGGGGTCGGAGGCCCTCCCGAGCCGGCGCTCTCTCGGAGAGAACGGCACGGCCGCCGATCGGGACACGCGGGCAGCCGTTGGTCTCCTCCCTCGCCGCCGACGACAGCGTGAACGATGCACCTACACCCCTGCCTCGGTCGAGGTTGTCCGGCCGGATTTGTGACCAGCCGTGAGCTGAGAGAGAGTGTGGCCGCCTATGTGTTGCTTAGATCCGGAGAGCATGAGAGAGTGAACGAGAGGAACCCTAGTAAAGCAAGCGCTAAGGCTCCTGCTTTGATATATAATGGAGTGATTTTGTTGTACCAGCTTCAAAAAAATGCGCTCCTACGTGTACCCGCGAGTGGGTGTGAGAGAACTAGTGCGTGCGTGCACTGCTTCTCTTCGTGAGAGTACAATATACTATGCCCAAAGAACGTTCGCCGCAAGAGTAATAGTATAAGTGTGTGACGTGTGAGCTAAAATAAAATGTGCGCGCCGTCTTTTGTTTTTTAGAAGTTTTGAGGGTAGGGTGTGAAGAGCACATATGTGCGTGACGTCTACCTGCAGATAGACGGTGGGTGCGACGTGCGAGTCTGCGAGAGGACTCGGGAGAGTCGTGACTCGTGAGGGTGCGTGTGCGTGAGAGAGAGGGGGCCACGTATCAATGCAATGCATGTGTCCGTAAATCATTATCCGACAAACGTTCGCCACAAGCCTTTTCCTGACGAACGCCGTAAGAACCATTAGATCGGCATCCGACAGTGTCAGTTTTGCCATGTCATTTAACAGAACAGCCACTCCTCCTACACACAAATCTTCCACGTGAGTGTTAGCAACTGCCGTATGCTCCCTCCGTTCCAAAATGCAGTGCATATAGCTTTATTGAAAATTCGAACCTCGCAAACTTTTATCGAGTTTTCGTGTACCAAATTGCACATGTAGAATACCATGTATATATCATTTCATTCATCTTCGAGAGGTAACTATAAAGATGGATGAGGAGTCTACAAAGAAAGACCATCGTATCACCCGCAGCAATTTCAAGCATCCTTTAGTGTCGAGGAATATCATAGGAACTCTATATGATATGATCTTTATAGGATTTTTTTCCTTTAGAGCCAATTGGTTCATAGGAATAGATTCATATACTCCACATTTCAAAGGAAATAAACATGATATCATTTCTATAGCTTTAGAGCCACTTGGTTCATATGAATGGATTCCTATACTCCCTTAATTTCAAAGGAAAATAAACATTAGCGTACATTCAATAGAAAAGTTCCTATGATATGAACCAAATTACATCTCTTTTCTAATCCCTCCTCATAGGAATTGAGATACATGTCATCTCTAGATTCAATAGAAAAGTTCCTATGATGTGAACCAAATGACATCTCTTTTCCAATCCCTACTCATAGGAATTGAGATGCTCCATGTCATCTCTTTCCCTACAACTTCCATGTATACATCTTCTATTCCTAAATAAATAGTACAACCCACTAGTAGCTTTTTTCCAAAACAAGCAACTATGGCACAAGAACTATATAGTGTGCCAATAACTTTGAAAGATAGTCGCTGGATGAAGCTAACCCGACAGTGCAGAGATAGGCAAATCCGAGCACTACTGGCCGTTTGATATCATCAACATTCCACTAGATCTGCCACATGTACAATTTAGAAGACTCCATGGTTGAACTTAAGCATAATGCACAAACCTCAAAACACAAGCACTTCTCCTTTGTTCTAGAATCTTCTGTATCATAATTGATTATTTTTTTCTAAATGAATTGCCATTATTTGTTTTTTACTTTATGATTTACAATGCACAACCCCATGAATCTTAACATTTTTATAAAACTAATTGATTTTGAATGAGATGAACTATAAGAACTAAACGAACATCTACATCATGCATATATGACTCAAAGCTTTACATGTTATAGTGTGTATTTCTTCGTAATTTGGTTTCGAAATCTCATGCGTTCAATACATGTGTACCTTACTAGTTTTGAGTAGAGTAGCAAATTTCATGCGGCCCTAGGTATATCAAAATGCAGGGCCCATGCATCATTGCCTTTCGGTCGAACCTACGTCCACAATTTCTTGTACGTACTATATCTCCACTGGTCCCCGAACCCAAAATGCTGCCTCGTTCCCGTAAAACCAAGCGGCCCACACATATTTAAGGCGTCGACTCGAACCCGTTTACTACGACGTGGCCCCGCACGCCGTAGTACTCCTACAAACCCTACCGCCGCACTCATCATCGGTTTTCTTCAAGAGGACGAGGGAGAAGCCGATTTGTAGTGGAGGCGCTTTAAAAAAAGGATCTGTAGTGGAGACCCCTACCCTAGGGTGCCCTAGGTAGCTGCCGAATGCATCATTGTTTTCTCTTTTCTTTATGCTCTTGCGCCCTAGAGTGAAATGATGGTTGCTTCGTCCGTCTAGCTTAATGCGGGAAAGGTGGGGCTTTGTGATTTGACCCCTCATCGCTCATTTTCTACTACTGCTCGCTATGACCGGGGTGCCTCCAATTCCAACCGCTGCTCCAAACTGTAATTTGGTGCATCGCACGTGGAACAAGACGGTGGATGAGCAACATGTCGGCCAAAGGGGTCCTATTAAGTGTGTCGCCATTTCGTGTGCGGACTGACCCTGCTTGAGTTGCTATGCCAACACGACAGGAATAGCCTACCACTTGGTTTTGCTCCTTGGTGAATCCCGACTATATTGATCTAAAAAGATACGTGCTGAACTACCCTCTCCATCTCAGTTTTTTTATTTTTAGGCGTCTCGGTTTATAGGGCCTGCACGTAGTTCTAGGTCATCCATTTGACTAACTAAATATGAGTTACTATGTCACAAAAAGTATATCATTGGATTCTTAAGCGGATGTAGTTGTATTTAAAAGTCGAGGGCGGGGCTTTTCCTGCGCGGTAGGCGGGGCAGTTCCGCCTAGTCGGTTCGACAGAGACGCGAGAAGACGAGGGAGCAGGCTACTGCAAATGTAGGGCTGTGTGATTTGACAACGAGTTACTGCTGGACAGGTGGGGCCCCGTGATTTGACTTGCCATTACCATTTTAACTGCGGCGCTACGACCGGCGTGAGTCTCCCGATTCCTGACCACCTCCATACAGGTGCCTCTCCCAATGCTCCAACATGTAGTAGAGGCTGGCTCTTGCATGAGAGCCCACTTCTCCACTTTTTCCTTGCCTCTCTTTCCTCCACATATGCAAAAATGCCATGTAGAGCGCACTATTGTACTTACTTTTACTTGCTCCTACAAGTGCTTAAGCTTGCCACATAGGCATAAAGTCTGATGTGGCAAGTTAATCAAGAAGAGAGAGACTAGTTTGGTGACCCAAGGAAGAAACGGTGCTAAGCGCGTGTACCTAGGTGAAAAGACAATTTTGAGTCTATAGCTAATTAAATGAAGCAAACTTAGCAACACCATTTCATTGGAAGAGGTCACTCCTTGGCAAATGCAATAAATACTAGTACTCCCTGTGTCCCATAATATAAGAACGTTTTTGGCACTACACTAGTGTCAAAAACGTTCTTATATTATGGGACGGAGGGAGTACGAAGAAAGAGATAGAGAGGAGTAAACAAAATTACACTTATAGCCAACCTTATAGCCAACCTTGTTGTAGTATGAGTGACTAAGTGATGACTATGTATGACATGCCAACATCAGATAGCCTAACGCACCGTGTTAAATCTCCAAGGGCGCGAACGCGCGAGCGACGCGACGGTCATGGTAGGCGCGACCATGATACGGGCTGCTGGCAGCCCTTGGATCTGAGATCAAACGGTCGCATGCTAATTTGCTGAAAATTTGCAGAATAACCCTCCAGGATAGGATATTCACCCATAGGTCTAGAATCTCGCCATGCAACCGTTCGATCTCAGATCCAAGGGCTCTCGGAAGCCCGTATCATGGGAGAATGGAAAGCCACTACCCTGCCGTTCGCACGCTGGCAGTTCGCTCCTACTCGTCCCCGCATGTCCTTCAATACTACGGCAGTTCGCTCCTAGTCGTCCCGTCCATTCACATTACGGTAGTTCCACTAATCCTAACCCTCCTCCCAAATCCATGGCGTCCCAAATCTCCACGATCGGTGGTGAGTACAAGGTTAGAATCATCACCGGCAATGAGTTCGACGTCATCTACACCCGTTCTTCCGCGACGGTGAAAGGATGCCTTTCTTGCTTCAAATGCATGTTCAAAAACTCAGATGATGAGTGGGTCGCTGGGCTAGATGTTGAGTACACCACAGTCCTGGAACGAGAGAAGGATCTAAAGGACGAAGAGAGGAAGAAGCCCGCCGTGATCCAGGTTTGCGTACATAACGTTTGCTTGGTCTACCACATATGCCATGCCGACGTAGAGTGCCAGGATTTTAAGAACTTCCTCAAGGACAAAACAGTGAAATTCATTACTGTAGACTTTAAGAACGACAAAGAATTCCTGGGTCGGATAGGCCTCGTTGTAGGCAACCCCTTCGACCTCCAGAAGAATCGGCTGGTGCCCTCTTGTTAGCCTTCAATGCTGACCCTGTCAGGAGCCATGGTTCATCCTTCGTACCGTAAACTGGAGAAACCTCATTACATGTTTCATCGTCATGCATGGCAGCGGAATGTACTAGATATAGACCACATCCACTACGCTGCAATGGATGGCTACCTTTGTTTCAATATCTACAAGGGTTGGATGAAGAGCAACAGCCAAGTGTGCGGTTCAAGCAAAGAAGTATCGGCCAAGAGGAAGAGGGATAAGGACGAAGTCGAGGACGTGGACGAGGACTCCGAGTAAGGTGGCAGTGTCGTTGCTCATGGTGGTTCTAAACTTCTAATGTAGTGTCTACCGGATTAGTTGCATAGTTTAATTTCAGGTGTGCTTAGTTTAATTTGAGGGGTGTGTTGTGCTGAGCCCCCAGCAGAACTATGTTATGTTTCTTCTCGTTACTTTAACTCTTCAGTATGTACATACTACTAGTATTTCTTTAATAGAATTTAGCACCCCAATTAAGCACGTACTAGCTTTTTTAATAGTACTATATGCATAATTTGGCGACGAGCGCTCTCTATATGTACCACCTTTTTTTATTTCAATTTTTGCTCCATGGCGCAATCCATCGATAGTACTACTGTACAAGAGTATACATATTTTAAAAGGCTAGAGTACTGTTCATCACATATATAGCCAGTTAAATTCTCAACCTAGAACGACGTGCATGCCATGTAGTAAACCGATACGGAGGAAGTATAGTAAAAATGAGGTGATTTTACCGAGCGATCGGCGGGGGAGCATGGCCTGTCATGCGGTCCCACGTGTCATGATGTACCAAGGCGATGCGCGTGTCCCTCTTGAGGCAGAAGCAATACTACGTGGTTTGAGATGATGGCGAACCGAAGTGTGAAATAATGGTTGCTTCGTCTGTATGGGAAGGTGCGGCATTGTGATTTGACGTCTCATTGCTCATTACTACTACTGGGCCGGTACGAGTGGGGTGCGTCCCCCTGCTGTTCTGCACTGTTATTTGGTGCTTGACACATCGACCCGGTTGCTATATGTCCCACATGTCGGCGACAGGAAGTACAGAATTCATGAAAGGGAGCGTCGACGGAGGAGTATACTACAGAATTCATGAAAGGGAGCGACTTAGTTTTGGAAAAATCTGCTTTTATGGAGTACGTACCCACTAGGGTTTATAGGGCTCATCTAAAAAACATTCGTTTTTCCGTTTGATAAGTCTCAATTCTACTATACTAGTAGTAGTAGCATTACATGTTGGATTTCGAGGTGCGTTAGATCACCCGACGCAAGCAGTGTCAAGAGGAAACTAACCAATGCATGTACAAGTTCATGGAAATTTAGTGGTCATTCATGCATTCGTTCTAATTAATGCCTCGGTAAACATAACTTCTTGAGAAAAACGAGCGTACTAATTACTTGTGCAAACTACGAAATTAATTCGACCACTCACCGTCTACCTTGGTTGGAGAGATTTTGAAATTGAGCCATAAACTGGAAAGGAGGGAGTAGTAACTTTTGTCTCGATTACTATTTGTGGCCTTGTATAGATGCAAAATGTATTTTTTAATAGTGGCCTTGTATAAGTAAATGGAGGGAGTACTAACCAAAGTACGTAGTAGGGACGAGGAGTAAACGGAGGGAGTAGTAAAATTTTCTCCTCGTGCTGCGAGCCACCGCGCGCGTGGGCGAGGGAGCGGGCGTAAAGGCGTACAGTAGTAGTACTACTACTACTACTCGTAAGCAAGCTTCACCTCATCCTGCGAGCCACCGCGCCCGTGGGCAGGGGAGACGGCGTACTAAGCAAGCTTCTCCTTGTTCTGCGAGTTGACGGGACACGTCAAAAGTACTCCAATGTATAGAGCCTTGCCTCTAAGGTAGGCCCCACATGGTTTGCCTCTTTTTTTAATTTAACATAACACGTCAAGTCGCAATTTGTTTGTTCACCCGTGGTAGACGATCCTCCCTCCGCCAACTGGACAACCAGTACACGTGCCAAATTACCACGTGGGCTGCCTTTTCCATACAGAAATGAGCTCCACCATGTACCCGCGCGGGTGTGGTTGGGAAAGAGACGGGAGTACGTGTGCCATGCGTGCACCTCTTCTCTTCGTGCACGTCCCCCACCTACGTGGGTGTGTGTGAGAGAGATACAAACCTAGATATAATGCACCGTCCATCCCCATGCCTCCGCCCAGTCCGACCACCAGTCACCACCACGCCCCACTCCTCCTCACCTTATCTCTCATCTTTCTCCCTCCATTTTTATATACAAGGGGCCACTATCAAAATTACAATTTGCAGATATACAAGGCCACTAACACTAATCGATGCAATATTAATGGTGTTTGCCTCGTGGTACTAGCAAAGGAGGACATTAATTATCCCTTGCATGCATGCGGGAGTTTGTAAAAAAATGCATCTTGATGTTCCGTGCAATGCACAGGCATCTTGCTAGTCCATGAAAACAACACATGGCAAAATTCTACGGCGAACGAGGGATTTGAATCTGTTGGGAGGGGCTGTTTGGATCTTGCCCGGGGTAGCCAAAATATTGGCGACCCTTTTGTCCACCGGTGCCTTTGCCACCGATGAACGAGGAATGGCTCGGGTGCTCATGCTGTCATGCATCCTCCAGCGCGCACGTTGGAGATGAGCTCGCACGAGCTGTGTTTTTTGTCCCACAACGCCGCCCGAGCCGCCCGCAGACCGACCGGTGACCCGCAAATTACGCCATCCAACCGTAGCCGCACACATTATGACAGCAACTCAACCAACCGGACGAAATTCACGCAAACACATAGACAAACTGATATTTCATATAAACAACGACGGAAATCATATAAAATACCGATTTTCATACAAACATGACGGATTTCATTACATTCAAATGAACTACGCGGTGCTAGTTCTGGACATCACAGGTATATAATACCTGGCCTAAATGGTCGCCCGCCGATCGATTTGTGTTCCTCATGTCCGGCAGAACAATCACCGGACTGCCGGGAGCCCCGGAGGTATATGCTTCAGCGCAAAGGATGGCTTGCTTCCCCACTGCCCAACTGATATCATTGGCTGGTGCCGAAGATGATGGTGGCCGGCACCGGTTCGAGTTCATCACCGGCCACTACTTCGCCATGGCCGGCACCGGCTCGAGTTCATCCTAACATTCCCCTCTTACGTGGAGCCCATGCGGGGTCGACGAAGGTCCTCGCAACAAAAGGATCCGGCAAGACACCTGCTGTGTACGCCGGCGTCGCCTCCGCGGTGCCCTTCATGGGACCCAAGCGGCGGCGGCCTCCCGTGTTCTGCTTCTCCTCGATGATGGCGGCGGACGTGGAGGCGCTGGCCACCGACTCGTCGCTCTCTGTGCACCCGGCTTCTGTCGCTGCTTGCATGGCGCGGCTGCCGGCATGGGAGTCTCGGCCACAGAAACAGGAGACGCGGTACGAGGCGGCGGTGTGGACGGCAGCAACGACGCCTGTGCGCCGCTCCTCGTCGAGCTGGCCTGGAGTGGCAAGTTGCTGAACCGCGCGCCGGCTTGGGGCGGCAACTGGCTCCGTCGGGCGAGGGGAGGGAGGTGGATCAGCGAGCTGCATAGCTCGTATCCGGCGGGCTACCCAGCCGGCTTGGATGCGGAATAACTACTCTTCGTAAGCCATTGTAAGAGTGGACAAAATGGTGGAGGAGATAGGGGAGCGGCGGAGGTGTGCGATTCTTTGCCGGCGTTTGGCCTCGTTTAAATAGGAGATTAAATAGACGGCAGACGGGAGGAGCTCGGCCGGCGTTGCGTTTAACGCCGGCCCGGTCATGAACGGACGTGTGTCCAGAGTGGGTTTCTCGGCTTCCACACGGGCGGGTTTCATGGAGGCGTTTGAATGCGGCACAGAGGCGTGTTCAGCCAGGCGTGCCGCGAGTGGCGCCCTCGACTCTGACCTAGGACAGCGCGCCGTTCTTCCACTGACGTGTGGGCTCTTTGGGTGCATGGCCTGCATGTTAGTGAACCAACGCAGGCAGCGCATAGCAGAGGAACGTTTGGTGGGCCAGGGCGGTCAGAAGCGGGCATTTCATAAACCGATGATTGTTCATTGAATGTGATGTCATCTTTTTCATGTAGATAAGCCTACTATGTTGATAGCCCGTTCGATACGTTGTGATTCATAAAGACCGCTGCAAACATCAATGTTTTGCTATCACAGATAAGATTGATTAATACCCGTAACAATCCATGTCCTTAACAAAGGGTGCATGCATATATAGGTTGAGTGTGTGTCTTGCGTCGTGTGCTGTGTGCATGCAGGCGTGCGAGTGTTGCGTGCGTGCAAGGGTACGTTTCAGTGTTGCATGCATGGGTGCGTACGTGCGTGCGTTCATGAGTGCATGTGTACGTGTCAGTGTTGCACGCCAGCATGCGTGCGTGTGTACGTGTCAGTGTTGCATGCCTACATGCGTGCGTGTCTTGCGTGCGTGCATGTGTACGTGCGGGGTGAGGCTACACGTCAATCGACTAACTTTTTCATCTCTGGTCATTAGATTTTCCAGCCGTTGGATACGAAATCAAGGGCCTCCAGTTTATCATCAAACTCCACCCCCCTGAGCCGCCAGCCACCACCGGCCGAACCGCCAGCCCCCGCCGCCCGCGGCCGGCCCGCCCTCCCCGAAACCACTCCCCACCGCCGGTGCGCCACCGCACCGGCCATCCCTCTAGCCCCCCCCCCCCCCCCGCCGAGCTTTTTCTCCGGGGATCCCCACCCCACCGCCCAATGAACGCCCCCAACCGCCGGTGACTGCCAACCAGAGGTCTCACGACTTCGAATACCCACCGATCACTAATTTATTACCATTTCTGTCCTTCATATACGCGCTGACGGGTGGGCCCTATGGTAATGTGCGCTGCTGAATGTGGACCGTTTGACTGGTCAATTGATCGTGTTATCAACAAATTACGGAGCTGTATGGTGAGCCAGTGACCGTATGATCACCCTAAAATGTACTCCTATTTTATTAACACAGTACAGACTCAAACTACCATTTCTTTCTTTCATATACGGGCTGACAGGTGGGCCCCACGGTTACGCGCCCCGATGGTGCAACACTAGTTGCGCCCGTGGAACGTTTGACTGGTCAATTGATTGTGTCATCAACAAAATACGGAGTTGTACGGGTGAGGCAGTGACCGTATAATCATGATATGTACTTGTTTAACACGGTACAGACGCAAGGGCTCATATATACGCGCAAGCACTCACCGCTATAAGCGCACACACGCGAACCCTACCCCTATGAGAACCTTCGAGAGAGTGGGCCAGCATATATGATCTTGAGATTTTACGAAGTCACCATAGGTGCCTCGTAGTCGAGTGAAACGTCTCCTCCCACTGAACGTACATCGCCAGAAAATACTGAAATTAACACAAGATAAATGCGAGCACCGGGACTTTAACCTTGGTGGGCTCGAGAAACCACTGTCCTCTAACCATCCAACCACATGTTGGTTAGCACGACAAAATGTTTGTGGAGACCGTGATGAGCTTATTCTGAAGTCCAGTGACCATATCGTGCTTTCGCTTCAAATACAATGACCGTAAGTGTCGTCAACAAAATACGGAGCACGCATCAAATGCAAAGTCCGTCAGTGTCATCAACAAAATATGGAGACGTATCGTGAGCTAGATACCGTTGTACTATTGTATATGCTTATTTTCTTAGTGGCCGATTGTGTGTGTGGTGTGGTGGGCACATCATTTCTAGTTGTGGTGGGTCAACATGAAGACTCATGGGTCGGTTCCATCCTACGCCACATATAGGTTTGACCGAGACGTGTTATACGAAGACCCATGTGGAGGACTCGGCGTACAACACGAAGCTACCAGAGTCGCGGAGGACTCTATCCCCACTGGTGATAAGCCGACTATATATGATTTGTAACCCTAGGCCCTTAGTATGTTATACAAGCTTGGGGGCTAGTTCGTCGATAGTATACACACACGCACAATGCATGGTATTCACGTGTACTTTGTACACACCCCTATCACTAATATACAGTACCAGGAGTAGGCTCTTTCTTCAACTGCAAGGGTCCGATCTGAACTAGGGTAAAACTTTGCCTCGTATTACCATCTAGCCTAACAGCCAGGGGTATCCTACCGAATGATATGATGAAATCATATCTACCAACTACTAAGAGAGAGGTGTGTCGGGGGGGGGCAATGTGTGCGAGAGAGGCCTAAAGATAATGTGCCTGCGGGAGACACGTCGGCACATATATGTGCGTATAGAGGGCTAGTAGAGACCATGCATGTGTATATATGCATGTGAGAGAAATAGTGTTTTCCAACTGAGATTAGTGAAAAGAGTGGTACATAGTAGTCAGAAAGAGAGAGAGAGAGAGAGAGAGAAACAGAGAGAGCATGTGCGTGAGACACCCCGACACCCTGAGAGAGATTGTGAGCATGTGTGAAAGAGAAATGCCGATGCATATAAAGTGTGTGCACTTATGCGTTAGATAGAGAGATATATAACGCGTTTGTGAGAACGGGGCGAGGCATAGTGCATCTACGTGTAAAAGGCGGTTCTACACATTAAATTAAAATATAAATGGCATTATTAGTTTTGGATGAGATCATGAATTTTTCAAATTGCGTATGGACGAAAATCGGTCTATCAGACACCCATACTCTATTCAATTCTAGCATGTGCATGTGTTTATTTCATATTATCGATCCATAGAGTGAGAGAGGTTTGAAATACAGGCAATGGATGCTTTTGCAATTCATATATAAACATTAATTAGTGCACTCCATGTTGTTAGTGTGAAGCACTTTATACATTTGTCACTTGCATGGATACATTCCAAATTGCTAGCTACGAAATAGAATACATGTCGAATTCAACATAAAGGGGGTTTCGAAGATTCGAATTCATAGGAAGTGCATTCATCTATTTGAACCCGAGATAATGGCATTTGTAAATCAGATGTAAAAGGGGGCATCAATCTTTGTTGTGAGTTTGAACATGCTATATATATTCATACGCATATCTAACTTTTCTTTTTGCAACCAAGGAGATTATATCTGGAACCATGCATGAACTGAGGTAAGTTGCATATTTTTTTAATATATACTCGTGTACAATGTATATTCAAATGTACCCCCTCCATTCCAAAATAATCGTAGCTTTAGGATTTTCAAGAGTAAAGATTTGTGAAGTTTGACAAATCCTGAAAGTTCAATTCAAGAGAACCGAAAACGTTAATGCTTCTGCTCCCAAATACTGAACGAAGCGCCAAATAGGCCTCTGGTCACCCGAAACCGCGCGAGACTAATGTTTTGGTGGTAGGAAATTACTGTCCTGACTCTGGCCCGTGTAGCCTATCGGCCCGATGTCCAAAGGTCTAAACCGGGGTAGGTTTGTAACTTCACTAAGACGCCAGTCTCAACCGCCTCCGAGAAGCATTCATATGCCGTGGGCGCCTACCCATGCGCTCGGCCGAAATCTATCCCGCCCACATTTGGGACACCTGACATGACTGTCCTACCCCCAACCCGCAATATGTCCGAAATTTTAGATGGGGGCAAAGTTTGTAACTTTCCCCAAATTTCAAACAAGCGCGTCTCAAACCGAAACATTGTTCGCCCTTAGTTCCCCGCCTCCCTCTATTTCCCCATTCATACTCCGTGGGCGCGAAAACGCCCAATCCACCGCCGCCCTCCTCCATCACGCCGGAGCCGGTACCCCGACGTCGTCGTCCAACGCAACCGCAACCGCAACGCCCTCAAGGACTTAGCAGCTAAAGCCGAGGCAGAGCTGCCTCCACGACGCCGACGCCGACGTGCGCCGTACCAGAACCACTCCGACCACGCCGTCCTGCGCCTCACTACTGCGGCTCCACTGTCGCAACCGTCCACCGCACCGGAGCTGTTCCCGCTACGGCGTCGTTCGCCGCCTCGGATCTGCTGCCCCGCCGCCGATAGACGGCCACCACACCACACTCAGCAACTTGGCCATGGGTTCGTCCAAGGCTGCACCGTCCTCCACAACTTCTGCTTTCCGGCGAACAACAAGAAGATCATCGGAAAAACAGAAGGAGGACACAACACTGCCAGCAGAAAGAGGTACTCCTCTTCCCTTATTCGTGCAAATCTTACGTCTCCGCTCACACCGTATTCATCCCACGAAAGAAACTAGTTGAGCGCTTCTTACTGCATCTTCTTCGTGATACTAAATGCACAAGGTTTCCTCCCTTTTACTATTTCACCTTTGCTAGAGGTCAGTAGCCCGCCTGGATTTCAATTCAGGGTCAGTCGAACCGCAATTAAAAGAAGCAGCACCCGCTTAGGCGCGCGGACCACCTAGTCCGCCTGTTCCCCGGGGAAGCGGCGCATCGGTGTCTATCATAGGGGTGTGGGGCGCAGGAGCTGCTTGCGCCCGATCTGGAGGTTGGCGGGGCTTGAATGGATGGCCGGGGGGCGGTGCCAAGCACGGCGGCGCGGTGAGGTCGAGGGGAGGGCGCAGGCAGGGGAGGAATACTGGGCCGGTGGTCACTGGCGTTTCGAGGAAGATCGTCAACACTGACTAGCTGGAGGTAGATGAAGGCGATCTGCCCGTTCTTTGTACATCGGACGGTGCAGAAAAAATGTACTGACCTATTTGCTTTTAGTCGACTGTTATTTTCATAGAATCCTGTAGTAATTTAGTGTGCCATGCATGTTGTGGAGCTATTATATGTCTCCCGTCATTTATTTCTCACCGACCTGCTATCTGCTACCTTTACACTGTACTAATTGTGCACACACTTCACCCATACTCACACTATTGTTTTTTATGCATGGGTATTTCAGACTCTGACGCAGTGTTGATGAATGCAGAAAAGAAAAGACAGAAGTCGCTCCAGTGTAATTCGAAGATAAGCACTAAGCATTTCAGCGCTCTAATAGGTGCAGTGTCAGCAGTTGGAGACAGTAAACGTCGCTCTGCAGTTGATGATCTCAATTGCCACACACAACCATCCCAGGTGCTTGCTTTAACTTCGTGCTGTCAAATGTGGTTGCATGTTGCATATGGTGTCTAGCTTGTATTGCTTCCAACTTGGTTAAATTGCATCTGCTTACTTTACACATTATACCTTTGATAATGACATGCCTTCCTGTTTTTGATACATACTACATATGTCTATTAACCATGTTCGTACATCAAACTAATGCTCTTTTGTATCCCTCGTCAATCACTTATGATGAGACAGTCACCCGAGTGGGTTACTATGAGACGCCCTACTCGTTTAAAGAGTGCAGTGTCATCCTCCCCACATGATTCTCAAGAAACAGCAAGGCTAAATGAAGATAGTCAACGTAGCTCTCTAGTTGATCACCGCAATTCCCCCACACCACCATCGCAGGTGCTTGCTCTTACTTGGCAGTGTGATATGTTGTTGCATGTTGCATATGGTGTCTACCTTGTAATGCTTCTAATTAGGGTAAATTGCATCTGCTTAGTTAACACATTATACCTGTGAATATGACATGCCTTCCTGTTTTTGGTACATACTACGTCTTTCTATTAACCATGTTCTTACATCAAACTACTTTTCTTGTGTATCCCTCATCAATGCTCCTAATTTGTTAAATTGCATCTCCTTAGCTTACACATTATACATGTGAATATGACACGCCTTCCTGTTTTTGGTACATACTACATCTGGCTATCACACCATGTTCTTACATCAAACTACTGTTCTTGTGTATCCCGCGTCTATCGCTTATAATGAGACAGTCACGCGCGTTGGTTAATATGAGACGCAATACTGTTATAAAGAATGCAATTTCATCCTCTCCACATGATTCTCAAGAAACAACAAGCCTAAATGAAGATATTGAACGTAGCTCTGTACCTGAAGACCGCACTTCCCCTACACCACCATCACAGGTGCTTGCTCTAACTTCGCAGTGTGATATGTGGTTGCATGTTGCATACGGTGTCTAGCTTGTAATGCTTCTAATTAGGGTAAATTGCATCTGCTTAGTTTACACACTATACCTGTGAATATGACATGCCTTCCTAGTTTTGGTACACACTACATCTATGTGTTAACCTTGTTCTTACATGAAACTACCTCTCTTCTGTATCCTGCATCATTCACTTATGATGAGTCACCTTTATTCGTTGCATATTGCATATTATTTCTAGCCTGTTGCCATGTATTGCTTCTAATTTGGTCAAATACATTTGTTAGGGCACCCTTTTAATTTGGCAGAGTGATATTGGTTTCATCTTTCATATGGTTTCTAGCTTGCATCGATTCTAACAAGTTCAAGCACCTTGTGCTTAGTTTACACTTTATACATCATACATGTCAATATGTCACGTCGTCCTGATTTTCATACATATTCCATCCTCCTATCATGCGGCTGCCTTACATGAAAGTAGTGTTCGTCAGTACCATGCATCAATGAGTTCTGAAGAGCAAATTTTATTCCTTTTTCTTGTGGGTTTGACTTGACAAGGCAAAATCAAGAAAGAGGAAGGAAAAGAGTAAGGAAGGCGATGATGGTGGTCCTCTGCAGCAACGTAAACGGAGCATCTGTACCGATTCTCCTTGTACGGATAGTGCATTACAAGGTCCAAGTCTCCGCTCCCCTACTCCACCATCCAAGGTGCTTGCTCTAACTTGGCAGTGTGATATCTGGTTGCATGTTGCATATGGTGTCTAGCTCGTAGTGCTCCTAATTAGTGTAAACTGCATCTGCTTAGCTTACACATGATACATGTGAATATGACACGCTTTCCTGTTTTTGGTACATACTATATCTGTCTATCACACCATGTTCTTACATGAAACTACTCTTCTTGTGTATCCTGCATCAGTCACTTATGATGGGACACCTTTAAGTTGGCAGTGTGATATTGGTTTGCGTCTTGAATATGATTTCTAGCATGTATTGCTTCTAGTTTGATGAACGCCACCTATGACGAGATAGTTTTAACTTGGCAAAGTGATATTGATTGCACCTTCCATATGGTGTCTTGTAGTGTTTCTAATTTGTTGAAGTGCCTTCTACTTAGTTACCACATCATAGGTGTGAATATGTCAAGCCGTCCATTTTTTCGTACATATTCCATCCTCATATCATGACTTTGCCTTTCATCAGAGTAGTGTTCGTCAGTATCATGCATGAATGAGTTCTGAAGAGCGAATGATATTCCTTTTTCTTGTCGGTATGACCTCACAATGCAAATAAATAAAGCTGAAGGAAATTGGCAAGGCATTGGATGATGGTGGTCCTTCCGAGCAACTGAAACGGAGGTACTCTACAGATTCTACTCTGCCATCCTCCCAACAAGACTCGCAAGACAACGCAAGGCTAGACTGTCAACGTAGCTGTGTAGATGATGAGCACATCTCCCCTACTCCACCATCACAGGTGCTTGCTCTAACTTGGCACTATTATATGTGGTTGCATGTTGCGTATGATGTCTAGCTTGTATTGCTTCTAACTTTGTTGAATTGCATCTGCTTACTTTACACATAATGCCTGTGAATATGACATGTGTTCCTGTTTCTACATCAGACTACTATTCTTGCATATCCCGCATCAGTCACTTATGATAAGGCACCTTTAAGTCGCCCCTGTGATATTGGTTGTGTCTTGCATATGATTTCTAGCATGTACTGCTTCTAATTTGTTGAAACGCCATACAGTTTGAACATGGCAGAGTGATATTGGTTGCATCTTTCATATGGTGTCTAGCTTGCAGTGCTTCTAATTTGTTGAAATGCCTTCTGCTTAGTTACCACATCATAGGTGTGAATATGTCACACCATCCTGTTTTTCATACATATTCCATCCTCGCATCATGTGTTTGCCTTTCATCCGAGTAGTGTTCGTCAGTATCATGCATGAATGAGTTCTGAAGAGCGAATTTTATTCCTTTTTCTTATCGGTTTGACTTCACAATGCAAAATCATTACAACTGAAGGAAATTAGTCCGGCAGTGGATGATGGTGGTCCTTCGGAGCAACTCAAACAGGGGGTCTCTACAGATTCTACTCCGCCATCCTCCCAACAAGATTCGCAAGACAACACAAGGCTGGACAGTCAACATAGCTGTGTAGATGATGAGCACATCTCCCCTACTCCACCATCACAGGTGCTTGCTCTAACTTGACACTATTATATGTGGTTGCATGTTGCGTATGATGTCTAGCTTGTATTGCTTCTAACTTGAATTGCATCTGCTTACTTTACACATAATGCCTGTGAATATGACACGTGTTCCTGTTTCTAGAACATACGTGTACATGATGAGCACATCACCCCTACTCCACCATCACAGGTGCTTGCTCTTACTTGGAACTGTTATACGTGGTTGCATTTTCCGTATGATGTCTAGTTTGTATTGCTTTTGATTATGTTAGAATTGCATCTGCGTAGCTTACAACTTATACCTGCAACGATCACTTACCCATAAGACACATTTAACTTGGGACTGTGATGTAGGTTGCATCTTGCATTGTCTTCTAGCTTGTACTGCTTCTAATTTCTTGAAATGCCACTTACGACGCGACACTTTTTACCTGATAGAGTGATATTGGTTGCATGTTCATATGGTGCCTAGCTTTCATTTCTTCTAATTTTGTTGAAATGCCTTCAGCTTACTATTTTTTCATACACATTCCATCCTCCTATCGTACGTGTGAATATGAAACGCTGTCTTTTTTTGTATATATTCCATCCTCCTATCCTGCGCTTGCCTTACATCAAAGTAGTGTTCGTCTGTATCATGCATCAACCAGTTATGCAGAGCTAATTTTATTCATCTTCTTGTGGTTTTGACTTCATAAGGCAATATCAGAAAATAGGAAGGAAAAGAGTAAGTTAGGGGATGTTGGTGGTCCTCCCGACCAACGCAAACAGAGACTCTCTAGATTTGCCACTGCTACTGCTAATGAAGTTTAAGTCCCAAGTCTACATGATGAGTTCATCTCCCATACTCCACCATCGCAGGTGCTTGCTCTAAGTTGATAGTGTGATAATTGGTTTCATGTTGCATATGTTGTCTAGCCTGTATTTCTTCTATTTTGATTAAGTTGCACATGCTGAGTTCATACGTTATACATGTGCATATGACATGGCTTTCTGTGTCTAGAATACACTGCATCTATCTATCATACCAAGTTCTTACATCAAAGTACTGCTGTTGTGTATCCCGCATCAGTCACTCATGATTGGACGCTTTTAACATGGCAGTTTGATAGTGGTTGCATCTTGCATTGATTTCTACGTTGTACTGCTTCTAATTTTTCGAATTGCCACTTATGACAAGACACTTTTAACTTGGCAGAGTAATATTGGTTGCATCTTTCATATGGTGTCTAGCTTGCATTACTTCTATTTTCTTGAAAATCCTTCTGCTTAGTTTGCACATCGTAGCTGTGAATATGTCATGCCGTCTTGTTTTTCTTACATATTCCATCCTCATACGGTTGTCTTACATCAAAGTATTGCTTGTCTGTATCATGCATCAATGAGTTCTGAAGAGTGATTTTATTCTTTTGTGTTGTGGGTACAACTTGACATGGCAAAGTCAAAAAACAACAAGGAAAATAATATAGTAGGGAGTGCTGTTACTCGTCGGGTGAAATGGAAAAGGTTCTGCCGTCGAGATTCTGCTGGTACTTATAGTGCAGTAGAAGGTCCAAGTCCACCGGCTAAATCTACAAACACAGTATCACCTGCTCCACCAGCTGCAGCATCCGCTTCAACTGTACCAGCATCTCAACCAGTTACTCGTTCGTTTGCTCCGGAACTGGCCAGTTCCCAAGCTGCCTTCACACCTAACACTACTTCCGAAGCACTGCTGACACAACAGGACTTGGCAAGATCAGATGAACCTCATGAGCATCAACACCAAGACGGTACCTGACCGAGTCAAGTTGCAGTTGCATGCTCCTTTATATGTACTCTCACAGTTTGATGTACACTAACACTTTCCATATTCGTTGTTGAACTAGCACCACGGCACAAGCGGAAACAGACATCAGGGATAATGCTTGACATATTAACAAAATCTAAAGGAGGAAGAATGGAGATCCATTTTGAGGCAGGTTTAAAAAGGCCACATGATGCTACAGGGTCAGCCAAGTTAGTATCAGAGGCAGCCGTTGCCGTTAGGTGTCATGCACGTATCCTCCCAACATGGATCCAGTACAGGAATGAGAAAGACAATACCCAGTTTAACACCTTCCTTGACCATTTTTCCGTAAGTAATGTTATTCATCGCAATTAGTAATATTGTCTTGCTCCATCCCATACTTTCTAGCTTCCTCCTAATAAGACTCACATTCTTTTTTCAACAGATGAGGTTCAAGTTGGATCCGAAAGATGATGCAACTAAACAAGCATGCACTCATGTTTTTCAGTCTCCTCTACGACAGTATCGATACCACCTTAGAAAATCTCACTTTGAAGGCAAGGCTAACAATGAAATCGCCCAAACATCTCCAGTGGAATATATTACAGATGAAGACTGGACATCCCTCGTTAAACACTGGTCTGATCCAAAGTATCAGGTAGGATATATGTATTTGATCAGACCACATATTGAACTTGTATTTATGTATGTGCCTTACAAGTGTATCTTCTTCTAGGCTAACTGTTTGAAGAACAAAACCAACCATTCTAAAGTGAAATTCCAACAGACAACAGGATCTCGAAGCTATATTGCACACTGCGAGGCTCTTGTAAATAGCTGCTTCTTCCTTCTTCTTTTTGTGCCATATTATCGTATCTATATTGACTTGTTCCAAATACAGAGGAAAGCCCGTGCGGACCAAAAAGAACCTGAACCGAATGCAGTGCAAATCTTCAAGGATTGCCACACCAACAAGATGAAGGATTGCCGCTGTTGTAAGTCCTTACTCCTCCTGCCTTGAACTGATTGGTACTGTGATGTGTTCATTTAACGACTTGGTTTGCAGCCAATGTCAGTTACTCTGTTCACTTTTATTCACAGTTGTCTTAACGTATCATTTCACCTTACATGGTTTAAAAGAGATGAAGGATATTCTTTTGGTCTTGATCTGTAATCTAGTGGTTATGTTCACGTGCGCACACAATGATAAAATAGCCTGTTTGTTTTATATCTGTTTGCCCATGATATGAATGATGTCATACTATGTTCATCCTACTTTTAACCATGTCTCTTTAAACTTAGATGTCAACGAATGTGAGGAAATAGACAATACAGTAGGCATGGTACATGGACATATGTTTCGAAAGTGATTTTATTATGTAGTTGGCACTACAATACATGCTAATGTATTACAGTAGTTCACCAAAATAAGTTATGTATAAACGTTTAACCTATTTTGTTTGTTTTTGTGTCATTAGTAACTTATCTAGTACACTAATCTACAAGTTCAATCTTTCAGGAAGCTATGGAACAAATGATTGAACAGCCACAACCACCTGAAGGTGACGAGGCTACTACAGGCACAATGTCACCTCTTGCTACAGTGCGTCAGTATCTCTCCACTAACAGTGCAAAAAGCACCTTCCTGCGTAATTCTGGGTTGGTTGTCAAGGTAACCTCGTCCAAATCGCCTACTGAACAAAATCTTCCTGCTAGACAGAGTGATATATCTGTGCTCCAGACACAAGTCCAATCCCTAATTGACGTTGTTTCGGAAACAAGAATAGTGGTTGAGAAATGTCGTCAAGATATGAATGGTTTTGAAACCAGACTATCAGACATTCGCTTCGTTGTTCAAGAGCAATGGCGGAAAAAAGGTGGAGATCGTGCTGCTCCATCAGATTCTACAGCCTAAAACATTAGCACTCAGGTCAAATGATCTGTGCTTCTATACATCTGATGGTGCTTTTATCTGGAAGGACTGTAAACTTTATGCCAACAGGCCTTTTGTTGTATGGTTGGAATTTATTTTGTTGTGATACAACATTTATGATGCTGCCTCAGGCTGCAGTAATTACGACGCTATTTTTGTATAGTGTAGGTTTATCTTAGTAATGTATTCGGCCGAAAGCTTCGTAGGAGCCCAACATGCCAACATACGTCGGGCCCATTCCAATTGGGCTAAAAACGATTACGGGCCGAAATTGGCATGTAGCCCACTAAAAATATTTGGGCCTAAATCAGCATAAGCTTTCATATTTTTCTGGTAGGCCTGTGCCCATAGTGGGCCTTTAACAGGCCTAAACATAACTTGGGCCCTCAGTAAAAATAGGCCGTTTACAGGTGTAAATATCTCGAGCCCGTAAAAAACATGGGCCTTTAATAAACCGAAAGTGAGATTGGGCCCTGATTGTGCCAAATAACCCATTGGACTTAGCAGGCCGAAATGGTGGCCCATTTACGATGCGGATCTTTGACAGGCCGAAATTCGGACGGGCCGTAAATGCACCGACCTAATACACGGGCCTTTAACAGGGCGGAACTTCGGTCGGGCTAGATTATCGTCATTTTTATATGGGCCGTTAATGGGCCCGATATGACGTTGGGCCACATATGGCCCATAGTTTTTGTCCGGCGTTAACAGGCCGAAAATGACAACAGGCCGAAAGTGGCCCAAAGCTATAGTGGGCCTCTAACAGGCCGAATGTCAGACATGGCCGAATATGACCCAAATCCTTCACGGTCGTTTATGGGCCGAAAGTTTTGATGGCCTGTAAATGGGCCCAAATGAAGCGGGACCTTTAACAGGCCGGAAATACACTAGGCCGTAATTCGGCCCAATTACTTAGCGGACTGTTAACGGGCCAGAAGTGACCATGGGCTGCGTTCATGACAAGTTTAGGACAGGCCGTTGACGGGCCGATTTGACAGAGAATGTTGGGCCTTTAGCTGGGCTGGCCCATTATGGTCTGCAGAATTTTGTGGGCCTTTAGCTGGGCCGGCCCATTGTGGTCCGCAAAATCTTGTGGGCCTTTAGCTGGGCCGGCCCATTATGGTCTACAAAATCGTGTGGGCCTTTAGCTGGGCCGGCCCATTATGGTCCGCTAAATTTTGTGGGCCTTTAGCTGGGCCGGCCCATTATGGTCCGCTAAATCTTATGGGCCTTCGGTTGGGCCGGCCCATTTAAACTTTGTGGGCCACTTTTGGGCCGGTCCACATGTCAACATATCATAGGCCCATCTCGACCGTTGGATGAGTGACACCTGTGCCAACGCGGAGCTGAGGCGTGGATCCGTCAGCCAATGAGAATTTTACATGTGGAAAATCGGCATTGGTCGTGGCTGTTAACGGGTTATCGGATCCAAAATCCGACCCGATAGCTTAACGGCGTTCCGTTACGGTGGATGCCACGTGTCGGTCACCCTTGACGAAAGCACTTCTGTGACGCGCGATTTACCGTCATGGAAGTGGACACTTCCGTGATGATAATTTTGGCAATGTCATGGAACACTTCTACGACAGCACAGGTATGACTATCTTGATTCTGTCATAAATTTGTCATGGATGTACATGCATGACAGAAAACGCGACCTACTATGACAAACACGTATCATCACGGATGTGTATTTTTTGTAGTGTTGCCTTCATTGCTCCTTCCTTGCCTCGCTCCAGATCCCCTTTCTCGCTCCTCGCCACCGCTACCTCCAGATCCGCTCCAATCTCATCCTGCACCCGCAACCCATGGCGCCGCGCAAGGTCAAGACTTCCTCAGCACCGGCTTGGTATGAGCCGGCCCTTGAGGCGCCCACTGTCACGGAGAGAAGCCTCGCCTCCGTGCGCCTGCTGACGGCGGGCGAGAGCAACGAGTGGGGGGAGACCGAGCTCCGCCTTGCCTCCGATGTGCCGGAGCCCGAGGGAAGCACCTTCTTCCCCTTCTTCTCGAGCGGTGTCGCCGTCGGGTTGGTTCCTCCCTTATCTGATTTCTTTTATGAAGTCCTCGACCACTATGGTCTGCAAGCGTTGCATCTTCATCCCAACTCTGTCCTCCTCCTGTCCATCTTTACCTACTACTGTGAGGCGTACCTGGGCGTGATGCCGTCCGTGGCGTTACTGCGCCATTTCTTCTTCCTTCGTGTCAGCGAGGGTCACATCTTCGGATGCGCTAACTTCGTCGCATGCGGCAAGGCCAACTCGATCTCGAGCACCGGGAAGAGGGCCGACAACATCCGATCCAAATGGGTCTTGATGGATGCCAAGCGTGCCGATCCGCGCCTGGTGTTGCCAACGGCGACGCCCTCTTCCAACGGGGGGTGGCCCAAGGCGGAGCTCACCGATGAGCGGGCATCGCTAGTGTTGGGGCAGATGGTGACCGACCTGAAGCCGGGCAATGCGAGGGCGGCCAATGTGACGGGGGTCATGCTCCTGAGGGAGTTCTTGACGCTGCGAGTGGCCCCGGTCCAGGCGCGCGCGCGCCCCCTGTGGGAGCTTGAAGAAGAGGGAAACAAGGCCCGCCTGAGGCCGGGAGCCCTGCCTGACGATGAATTGGCTGCTGTTCTACGCCTCATAGTTGGGGACAACCAGGAGTATCCACCAAGCACCTTCGTTCCCCTGTTCCAGCGTAGGGATCGGGAGGAATTTGTCACCTCCAGGCCATCCTTTGACGCGCGCGGGCTGGTGCCACCGCCGCTTCCGGGAGCCCCTACGGCACCGAAACCGGTGGAGGTGTCTTCTGACGAGTCCCGCGGGGAAGGGGAAGAGGAGGTGGACTCGGGGAAGACTCTGGAAGAGGTGGGGGAGACTTCCCCTCTGAGCAAGGCCGAGATCCTCCGCGCCCTTCCTGACGATGCCGAGGTCGACGCCCGCCAAGGGGAGAGGGAGCAGCCCCTTATCCCGAAGAGGGGTAGGTCGTTGCTGGTGGCTCGTGACGCCGCCTCCGTCCTGACGCCTCCTGGGGCCGGCTCCGGTTCTGCCTCCGCACCGCCTGGCGCCGCCGGAGCCCGAACGCCCGCACCTCTGGTCCCGAAGCTGTCAGGCTTCAAGCTTCCCAAGCGGAAGTATGTTGCGGTCGATCAGTAAGTGTCTTAAGCTTCGCCTTGTCCCTGTTTGTACTCGTCATTTCCTGATGCTCGCCCTTAGTTGATCAGGCCGACATCTTTGGCGAAGAAGAAGAAGGAAGACGCAGCGGCCGTGCCTCCTTCCGCGGAGAAAGGAGGCAGCAGCGCTCGCATCTCCCCAGCCCGGTCATCCTCGCGAGGCAAGAGGAGCATCGCCGCATGGAGTCAGCCCCCATGGTCCCGCCGGCTCCGGAGGTACCAGCGCCTGGTGCGGCTGATGAGGTCCCAGCTGCTCCAGAACCCGCGACCCCCAGGCCCTGGTGAAAATGTCGCTTCCTCCCACGGCTGCGCCTCCACTCCCAGGTTCTTCTGCTCCTGCTGCTGTTCTGGAACGCGCTCTTTCAGAGATGACCCAGCTGTAGGTGGATCTCCTGAGCGCGGAACCATGCCTTGTGGCCGGGCGCCTGGAGCTGGCCTCGAGCTGGCTCCACTTCGACTTGGCTGTTCGCGCGGCACTGGGCCAGGCCGCTGTGGCTTCTGAGAAGGAGAAGCAGAGTGCCGCCGACGCTGCAGCTGATCATGAGGCGGTGCTGAAAGACGCCAACGCCGCCCGTGACCGCTGCCAGGCGCTGGAGGACGAGTTGCAGAGCCTGCGCGACAAGCACGCCGAAGAAGCACGCTGCCGCCAAGCGAAGGAGGAGGAGGTGAAGGCCCGGGAGGACGCCGTGATGAACCGTGATGCCGAGCTGGCGGAATTGGAGAAGACGCAAGCCGCCGAGCGGAGCTGGTTGGAAGGGCTGGAGCGGAAGGCGAAGGCAAGGGAGGCCGATCTTGATGCCAAGGCGCGTGTCCTGGCCGAAGATCGCGCGGCCTTCGCCGACCTCGAGGAGAGGTCTCGCAAGGCACTGAAGACGCTCTACGAGCACGGCCTGGAGAAGTCGCTGGCCACTGATGAGGACGGCCCCGCCCGGCTGCTTCCTCTCTTGGTGAAGGTGCTTGAGGAGGTCGTTGATGGCCTCGGTCCCATGGCGGAGGCAGAAGCTCGTGTCCTGTCTTTGGCTGCACTGACTCGCATCTTCAGCCATCTGCACCTCCGCGACCCCAGCGCTCGCCTTGATGAACTGCTGGAGCCGGTGGCTGAAGATCACTGTGAAGCCGCCACCGCAGCTATACAAGGTCAAGTGGAGGCCTTGCTGAAGAAGTTCCGCGGCTTCGTCTCCGCCCCTTTGTCTGGCGATGCCGCCGATCCTGCGGCTGATGGTGAAGGTGAGAACAACGTTACCCACGGAAGAGCACCTTCCGTAGGCGATGGCGATGTCCAGGGTTGTCCCGCGGCTATTCTTCCCATTTCATTCCTGCAATATGTATCAGGCCTCGTGGAGGCGTTTAGACTTTTCATTTGATGTCGTGAGGACAATGTGTTTGTAATATTTGCTTTGAGATTTTGCGATTTCCTTCCTATTTGCTTTGCATTCTGCGTCGGCAGAGCCCGGCCCCGCGCATACCTCAACCGGCATTGGGCTGACCGGAGACCAGGATGGACCAAGGAGTGAGGGGCTACGTGACCAATTAGGCTCCTGAGTCACGATGCTCAGGAGTCCCCCTTGACGCGCAAACAACTTATAGGGAGAGTTCGCGAGGATAGATTAATGTTCTACGTCGGCAGAGCCCGGCCCCGCGCATACCTCAACCGCCATTGGGCCGACCGGAGACCAGGACGGACCAAGGAGTGAGGGCTACATGACCAGTTAGGCTCCTGAGTCGCGATGCTCAGGAGTCCCCCTTGACGTGCAAACAATTTCCATACCTACCCTCGCCGAGGCCTCGGGAGGGGCGCGCGACGCCCAGTTCCGGGAGACCTGGTTGGGTGGCGTGCGCTTGGGTGCGACCCGAGCGCAGCCCCCGTGCCCAGCCCCCTCGCGTGGCTCTCCCGAGGGGAGGCGTTGTGGTGAGGCTGGGCGCTAAGCTCTGGGATCCCTAAGGTTGGTACGACCGTGGGGCCGCCCTCAGTTGTTTATCACCAGCGCGGAGCATAGTGCTTCCGCTTGTGCACGGGCATAGCCGCTCCTCGGCAGTGTCGATAGCCAGCGCGGAGCATGGTGCATCCACTTGGGCGTGGGATGGGGGCCCCCCTCCGGGAGGAGCCCCCGGGGCGTGTACAGCCCCGCCCTGACACGTGGCTTGCACGGCAGGGCTGCGAGGTGTATCTGGGCACTCGTGAGCCAGCGCGGGACTCACGAGGCCCTACCTCAAGGCGGGTTGCACCTGGTCTTGAGTCTTGGTGACTGTATGTTCCTGCAAGGCGGTTAGATGCAAGCACTCTACGTCCTCAGGTCCCGGCCCTCGAGCGAGCTCAGACGCTGCCGGTATGCCAGGTCGCGATGCCGTGGTCAAGGCCAGGGGGTGAGGGCTGGAGAGCCGGTAAGAGCTCCTGAGTCACGATGCTCAGGAGCCCCCCTTTTAATGCGCAAGCGAATTGCATAGGATGAGTAGACCCGTGGTGGGCGGCGATCGAGCAGGCGATAGCCGTGGGCAGGTTAAATATGGAAAGCACATCAGCTTAGGTAAATGCAGGAAGATACATGCCATTGGGTCCGGCCCGAGCGGCTTGGGGATGATGCAGCCCGATGGGCGCCCCCAGCAAGGTAAGGTAAAGACATAAGCAAAGGGGATACATGCCACAGGGACGGACCCATGTGGCCTGGGAATAATGCAGCCCGAGGGGCGCACCTAGCTAAACGAGCTTGGAAGATGTCACCTGGTTCTGTAGACGAAGTAGAGTTGGTGCAGCTGAAGGCGTGCGTCGAAGGAGTGACTCCTCATGAGCCACCGGAGACCTGAGCCTCGGGAGGCTCTGGGGGCTCGGGAGGTTCCCTAAGGACCGTCTCCATCTCCTCCAGGACGGCGTGGTACCTGGTCTCCTGAGCCGCCAGGACACGCCGCATGTTGCGCTGATAGGCTGACGCCACGCTCGGCAAGCCGAAGGGCATGCTAACATAGTTGTGTGGTGGGCCCTCGCAGCGGCCCACACGCGATGGCCAGAAGCGCTCCTGAGATGCGGAACTGTTGAGCCCGGGGACGTCGATGCAGACACGCAGCCCAGCATCCTCGCCGGGATGCAGAGCTGTGCCTCGCGAGCGGCTGTCGCCGCGCATGGCTCTTGCTTCTTGCAGTTCCTGAGTGGTCTTGGTGATGAACTCCTGAGTGGTGGGCACTCCTTGCCCTGTGCTCTCCTAAGGGTCACGTGCCGTGAAGCACGCCTCCAAGTGGTGCCCAAGCGCCTCCCTCGTGAGGTTGGCAAGGTCTGAGGCCCTCCAGAAGAGAGCCCCCTAGCCCTGTCCGAGGAGGGCGCCGAGCGCGCCTTCCTATGCGATGGAGGAAGGCGCCCCTGGGACGGACGTTGATCCTGATGAGGCTCTTGCCGCGTCGCCATCCTCCTGAGGTCCTGCGCGGTGCAGCTGCTTCTTCTTGGGGATGGCCTCCGGAGGGCCCTCACTTCTGCTGTCGGGGTCGTCGATTGCTGCAGCTTGGAAGGCGCGCTCAAGGGAGCACACCGCATCTCTTTCTTCACACGGGACCGTGATGATTCCTCCGCTTCCCGGCATCTTGAGGACGTTGTAGCCGTGGTGGGTGACCGCCATGAACTTGGCCAGGGTCGGATACCCGAGGATGGCGTTGTACGGCAGATGGATGTGCGCGACGTCGAAGTCGATGAGCTTGGTGCGGTAGTTCTTGCATTCGCCAAAGGTGACAGGCAGGCGGACATGCCCTATCGGTGTGGTGGAGCCGTCGGTCACTCCTGAGAAAGGTTTGGTTGGCTGGAGCTGCTCGTATGGCACTTGGAGATTGTCGAACGTGTCGATGGACAGGACGTTGAGCCCTGCGCCGCCGTCGATGAGGGTCTTGGTAACCTGCACATTGCTGATGACTAGGGAACACAACATCGGGAGGGTGCCGGCAGTGGCCGCGCACTTGAGCTGATCTGCCGAGTTGAAGGTGATGGCGCATTGGGAGCACCGCGTTCACCTCGCGAGCGAACTGTTTGAAGATGTGCTGAGAGGCTGGGGCCTGGGCACCGCCCAAGATGCATGCGATTGCACACGGCTCCTGGAAGCCCCAGCCCCCTAGTCCTGATGGTGGTCGTCGTTCCTTCTCGGCGGCGGCAGCGGGGGAAGACCAGTGTTTCCTTGGGGGCGATCCTCGCGAGGCTGGTCCCTCCAGGCACCCTCACGAGGATGGTCCTGCTAGTGGTCCTCACGAGGCCTGTCGCGCCACTCCTGGCGCGGGCCACGGTCGTCCCAGCGTCCGCCTCCACGGCCGTAACCCCGGTCGTTGCGCTCGGGGCGTCGACCGAAGCGTCCTTCCTGGATGACTCTGAGCTCTTGATAGTCGCTGGTGTTGTGGGTGTTCAGGTTGTGGAAGGCGCAGAACGGTCGGCCGTTCTTGGATGACTGTCACGACCGGTTTTCCAATAAAAATATTTATTGAGAGACCGATCCCTTTTACGGACCAGTAGAGAAGAATTCCTTCTTACTGGTAGACAAAATCTTGATCACAGAAGAAAATACCAGGATTACTGAATATAATACAAGGTTGAGCGGAGACTGCCCAACAATTTATTACAAGCGCGCCGATAAAACATAACGGCGGATAGGGTGGCATAACTACTAACTTACGATAGGGGTGGTGGTGGGAATATCACCGCGATGTGGGTGATATGACTCCTGAAAACTAACAACTCTTCGAGCGTCGGAGTGAGGCTCGAGGAGACTTATTGCGGGTGGCGGAAGCGTATAAAATACAAGTGAACAATATCCAGGATCGCACGGGACTGACTGGGATTCCTCTAGGCGTCGGACTCACTATCAAACTCTTCATCCATGAGATCGCCTTCGTCAACATCTGGCCAAATCAACAAGCCAGGTGAGTACTATGAAAGTACTCGCAAGACAGTTCGGACTTAAGATATAACAAATGCAAACATGATGCATATGAACAGATTAACAAGTGCAATAAGACATAGAGATAATAATGCATGGGAAATAAAAGAGAAGTCGGGCGGTAGTCCTCCCGAAATCCCAAAGTAAATACTGAGGGCCAAGCGAGTGTCTGAATGACTCCTCGAGAGGAAAATGCAAGAATAACAATGCCGCAGTCGGGCGTCAAGGCGACACCACATAAAGGGCTTATAATAGAAAATAAAAGACAGTGCGTGCCACAGTCGGACGTCTGAGCGACATCACATAAAGGGCTTATATTCATAACTTAGTAGCTCAGGAATTTAAATCATATCAAGAGAATGATCAAGTATGAGATAAACAACAGGGTTAGTCCATCCACAGGAATAATGTTTAACCAAGTTTACCACTCAAGTTTGTTTACCGAGGATAATACCACGAGGACTTGACATAGATATGGATACACTGATCACGATACTTGACCATGGATACGATGACTCGGAAGGATTTGACTCTGCAGAGTTTGTACTTAAACCACAGCCAACGGATTTCAGTAGTCACGGGGACTAGTTCCGTTTACGGTGTTTTGGAAGAAACACATCTAACCAGTACACACCCATTCAACATTCCGAAGCCAGGAATCACCCTCGGCAACGTTCAAGAAAAACCTTGAGTCGGGGAGGCTACAACCTCGCGTAGCATGGGATCAAATTTCTATACGCGCGCTCTAAGGGGTGCCCCCCTCTCGGTCCCAACCGGAAACACCCATGCCCCCTGACCGGATGACTGGCTTTAATCCAGGGCCATGGAACCCTCATCCCGGCCCCTCTATTTGGTGTGTACACGGAAAGAGGTTACCAACTTACTAAACCGCATTCTGGCAGAAAACATGTGGTAGCACGGAAGGGGGAAGAACGATAACATGACTCCGTCCACGTTAACGTCGGAATTTATCGGATGACGTAAGGCTGGCATGCCACAACAGTACCACCTTACTGCCCTTCATGTCACCACATGACTAGGCCATCTCTCATCAGAGATCATAGTAACTTCGGAACACACGGGTAGTTGCCTCACAGGCAACGAGATACTCACCGATGCTCATATGCCATGCACAACTATTCACGCAAACATGCAAAACACCTATCATATCAAAGGTTCAAACATGCTTGCCTGGTTCGGAGAAGTCGGAGTCTAGCTCGGCGAAGTTCGCGGCTCCGTCACCTCTTCCGGAACCTACGGTATAGCGAAAATGCATACTAACGTGAAAACCAACGCGTGCATAAAAGTTGTCTCAAAATTTTTCCAAATAAATCCTATAAAAAACTAGACAAAAATATAAGACTGTCAGAAAAAGAATCACTCAAAAATCACTTTTTATTAAAAAAGTTATAAGAGTTTTAGTCCAGGGACTAATCTGTGATGAAACAGAAAATATCCAGGGACTCAACTGAGAAAGCAGAAAACGGTTCGGAGTAAAAGACGTCAGCCCAAAGAGAAAACGTACTCTGCCCGAAGGCGTCAACAGAAAACGGTTCGCGGGGAAAGAAAGAGAGGCTGACGTGGGGGGTCCACATGTCAGGTTCAAATCCTCGCCGGCGCCCGAAGGCTGCGGTGGTCACCGGCGTCGAACCACGGCGAGTCAGGGAGATCGGAGTGTACCAAGAGGTTTAGCGTGTCCTTCCGCGTCGGTGGGTGGTGGACTTGGTCGTCGGAGAGCACCACGTCGACGGTGACACTTTCTCCGGCGGACGGCGGCTCGGGTGATGGTGGAGAACTCCGGTGGTGTGCTGCAAACTCCGAATTGAAGCGCGGGTCAGAAGGATGGATGCACTAGAGAGCTACTGGCAAGAGCTGGGGGTTAGGGATGCACGCACGGGAGCGAATCGAGCTGGATCCCGTGGCGGGTCGCGGCGGCCGGAGTCGAGGAAGAAGGCTCCCTCGGGGCTCTTCCAGTGGCTAGGCGGGGTGTTGGAGGTGTGCAGAGGTGGTGCGGGTTCGAGGTGGAGCTCGGGGCCTCTATTTATAGGCGGCTCGAGGGGGTGGCCGTGAACGGGATCACTCCGGCGAGCAATTACGGCGAGGCAGGGGCTTGGCAAGGAGCTTAAGTGGCCAGGCAGCATCAGTGAGGTGTACTGGTGCCGTTCCCCCGCTAATCCTGGTCGGTCTTGGCGTAATGGCGCCGGTCCACGGCGGGGTGGCCGTACGGGCACGGCGGCGGCAGAGAGCGCGCTCCGCGCCCAGCGGTTCACGACGAGGGTGGCAGCGCGCACTGGGGAGTGGAAGACCACGCGGCGGCCTCCGATGGCTTGGGCGGCGCTGGACGGCGCCGTCTGCGCTGCGCCTCTCTCTGGCGGCCGCAAAGCCGCCGCTGGCGTCGGTCACGGGGCGGCGTACCTCCTCCAGCTCGTCGCCGACGCCCGCAACCTTCCAGGCGCTCGTGCGGTGCAGGGGACAAGGGGGAGGGGACAGGAAACACGGCGACGCCGGGGCACTGGCGAGATCGACAACAGACACTGAAGAAACGACAGTAGTTTCAGACACTATTAACTGAACTTGACTGAACACTATAGAAACAGTGTCATGCAGGTGTTCGATGAAATGATTTGGCAAGAAGACAATTTTTCCTGGAGCTGGGACTTGGTGAGGTGACCTCTCAATGCACCCAGAGGCTGCCTGATTTTTCTCAGATTTTTAGGAGAAGGATTTGAATGAATTTCATCAAATTTGGCCAATCTGGTCCAAACTTGCAGCAAGTGTAGTTTGAAAAATTTGAACTGAAGACCAGTGGATCTTCATGGATCTTGGTTGAGGGTTCAAAGGACTAGCTAGGGACATTGGTTTGGGGGCAAAAATCAAAACAGAAAGGGTAGCTCCCTTGTAAATCTCCAAGAGCTAGAATAGAAGGTAGAAATTGTTTTTGATAAGAAATAAATGGAAATAAATATATGGAGAGGTCCAACTTGCTGATTTTGAAGTAAATCATGATCCAAAGATGAGGAAAGGCTTATGAGAGGGGATTTACACTTAGGTCATGGCAAGGGAGATTTTTGAAAGTGGAAAAGGATCATTCCAAAAGTCAAAGGATTATTTTAAAAGAATTTTCATGCAGCTCGAGGAGAGAGAGGCGCCCCTCCTCAGCTCTTGCGCACTTGGTCGCCAGGTTGAACAACTCCTGAGATGTGCAGAGCTCCTCATGGATAGCGAGCTCTTCCTTCATCTTGACGTCGCGGACGCCGTCGGAGAACGCGGAGATGATGGCCTCGTCCGTGACCTTGGGGATCTTGAGGCGGGTGTTGTTGAAGCGCTGGATGTACTTTTCGAGGGTCTCTCCCGGTTGTTGCTTGATGCGGCATAGGTCACCCGCGGCCAGCGGGCGGTCGCGAGTGCCCTGGAAGTTGGCGACGAAGCGGTCGCGCATCTCGTCCCAAGAGGAGATCGAGCCGTGCTGCAGGTTCAGGAGCCAGGAGCGGGCCCCATCTTTGGGAGCCATGGGAAAACAGTTCGCCATGACTTTCTCATCGTCGTTGGCTGCTTCGATGCTCAGCTCGTAGAGCTGTAGGAACTCAGCGGGGTCGACGGTGCCGTCGTAGCAAGGAGGCAGGTCCGGCTTGAACTTGCTCGGCCAGGCGACGCTACGCAGCTCGGGGGTGAAGGCGCGGCAGCCAGCTGTGGTCGCTGGTGCCCGCCTTGGAGGTGGAGCTTGGTCTTGACGAGGTCCACGCGGCGCCGCTGCGGGCGGGGCGCCGTCCTGACGAGGCGGCGCGGGGAGCGCAGGTGCAGCTTCTCGCGACCGTGGGATTTCTTGGCAGCTTGTTTCCTCGCGCGCGGGCACCGGGCCTGGTGGATCACACCGCGGGCCCGCACGCCTTGGTGCCAAGGCGCCGTCTTGGGGCAGAGGTGGTGGAGGCGTGCCATGGGCCTCATCTCCCGTGGCTGGCTGAGGGTGAGGTAGAGAGAGGGACGGCACCGGGGAGCCCCCTGCAGCACGGACGAGCTCGGCGACGCGGTCGAGCCACTCCTCGTAGAGGTCGTCGACGGGGCGGCAGTGCAAGAGTTCATTTGCCGCAAGGAGCGCGGCCCGTGCCTCCATGGGAGCGCGGCGTGCGTGAGACGAAGAACCGGCCGGAGTTAGCTATGGTGTGGCGGTGCGGCCGTCTGGCCGCAGCGAAGGATGCAGCAAGGACGCCTGCTGCTCGTTCCCCACTGGGCTGGTGGCAGCGTTGGCGGCGGGAGACGGAGAACGACGAGGTGGCCTGCCAACGGAAGCCGTCTGAGAAACGCGGGCGGTGAGGGCAGCCCGAGGCTCAGCTCGAGCACGGCGAGTGTCCGCCATGGAGACGACGGAGCGACGGAAGGGAAGCTATGGCGCACCCCTACCTGGCGCGCCAAATGTCGGATGTGGGGTTCCGGCAAACCCTTAAGGTTCGAACATTGGGGTGCGCGCGAAGTCTTTCCCTCCTACCGATCTACGGCCTAGCTCGCTAAGATCTCCCGGACGAACTCGCAACACAGAAAGGCATGGGATTTATACTGGTTCGGGCCACCATTGCGGTGTAATACCCTACTCCAGTGTGGTGGTGGTGGATTGCCTCTTGGGCTGATGATGAACAGTACAAGGGGAAGAAGTACCTCCTGAGGTTGAGGTGTTCTTGTGCTTGGTATCTCAGCGGGTGAGAGTTGGGTGAACTGCTCGATGCCTCTACGGTGGTGGCTAGCTCTACTTATATAGGCCTTGGTCCTCTTCCCAAATATTGAGCGGGAAGGGAGCCAACAACGGCGAGCAAATTTTAAGGGGGACAGCTAGTACAAGCTATCCTGACAAAAGCGGTCTTCGCCTGGAAAAGGCTCTGGTGGTGATGCCGTCTTGGGCTCCACGATGACCCCCGTCTTGCCGTCCTCCTGGTCTTGGTCTCGTTGCACCAATATAGCAACCTTTTCCTGATGCCTCGGTACTCTTCGCCTGTGCTGGCCTCCCTAGCACCAAAGAGGAAATAAGGATGCTGCGCGCACTGGCGCCCGCCTGGTGTCGATCGTCATGGCTCACGTCACGAGAGCTGTCGTGGTATTCTCACAGGGGGCTTGCGAGTCGACAGATGCCATAAGGGCTTAGTGTGAGGGTAAGACTGCTGCTGATAGGACCGGGAGCAGGTATGCGAGTAGGACGCGCTAGTTTACCCAGGTTCGGGGCTCTCCGGAGAGATAATACCCCTACTCCTGCATGTCTGAGTACCTGTAGTATATCTGGTACAGAGTTGCTCCTGGAGCTATATCTAAGCTCAGTGCCATATGCATCCGGCTTTTTATATGTCTCGTATGTGGCATGCTCTAGGGGCCGGCCATGCTCATGGCTCGTGGCCGTGAGCATGTTTGTGCTCATGCGTGAGTGCATGTGAGCCTGGAGTGGATGGATGGATGGGGGCGTATATATAGGTGAGCTAGCTTACTACCTAAGCTAGGTAGTGGCGTGGGGGGCAAGTGGGCATGGGGCACCATGCCCATGTACATGATGTGCATGTCTCTTTGTCCCTGGCGCACTTTATAAAACAGTGCCCAGGGACAGATACACTGTAGATGATGTCGTCACTACTACTCGTCAACAGTGCCGGGTACGGCCGTCTCGTCGGTGTCTTGTCGGGCTGCAGTCGGCAGCCGGCTGGTTGGCGCAGTCGGCAGCCGGCTGGTCGGCGCAGTCAGCAGCCGGCCGGGCAGAGCAGTCGGACGGGGAGCCGGCAGGAGCAGCCGGGCAGTCGGACTGAGGGGTTTTGCTAGCCCCGATGTCTTGAATTATTGTCTCGCCGTCTTCGGGGTATTCGTGGTCAATTACTCCGACATTAGCCCCCAAGCCTCCGGGCAACTTGGCAAAGTTAGGCGGAGGGTTTTTGGCGGGTGTTTCATGGAAATGATCATGCAAAAGACAAAGTTAGTCCACGCTGATATATCAAATGATTGCTTTTAGCACTGCAAATTTTATGCGGAGGGTGCCGACTCGGTTTCATCCGAGCCCCCTTCAATCTCTTTCGTGTTCCCTCCGCTCTTTGGCTTGTGCTCTCGCTTGCCGGACAGACGCTCTGCGGTCTGTGGCTGAGAGTGGGCCGCGGAGTGGAGTGTACAATACTCAGACTCTGGGAGCGAATTCAACCGAGTAGATACTTGTAAAGGAACCGGCCGGGTCGCCCGAACCCTTTCTCTTCCCGGACGTTTTTCGCGTGGGTGGCCTCCAGCGTTCACTATTGCTAGCCGGACAGCCGCTCTGCGGTCTGTGACTAAGAGTGGGCCTTTGGTACCGCGCACGCTACTAAGCCGTCTGCGGGAACTAACGTCTCAGGGCAAGCGGCCAGCCCCGGGCCAACTCTGGCTGGCGCCGGGGCGAACAGTGATGCAACTGTAATAAAATGAGGAGATAGCCCCCGAGCATCGCTCAAGGTTATCCGTGCTCTCGTGATGCAAAAAATATGCGGGTGAGGAGCTCACATTGGTTTTCGTGTAGCTGAGGCAGAGTTTGCCGAAGACAGCCGGCGCGGCTCAGCGCTTGCTGAGTGTGCCGGCGCACCCGCTGGGTGTAGCTTTCGAATCTCCAGGCGCTCTAGGAGAGTCCAGTCGGTCGGGCCTGACAGGCCAGGCGGCAAGCAGAACGCAGCCGAGCCGTCCTGGCACAGCCGGCCAGGTGGCGAGGCATCTGGCAGCGCCCTTTTTCTTCTTTCTTCTCTTGTTTTTGTTTCCTGCAATCTTTCGTGGGGGCGCGCCAGCGCAGCCACTGGGTGTAGCCCCTGAGATTGGGGCCGACTGCTGAGCAGTCGGGCCGGATCTCCTAGCAACTACTTTGTCTTCTTCTTCGCTGGGGTGCGTCAGCGCACCCGCTGGGTGTAGCCCCCGAGATTCGGGCCGACTGCTGAGCAGTCGGGCCGGATCTCACGGCGATTACTTTGTCTTCTTCTTCGCGGGGGCGCGTTAGCGCACCCATTGGGTGTAGCCCCCGAGATTCGGGCCGACTGCTGAGCAGTCGGGCCGGATCTCCCGGCGATTACTTTGTCTTCTTCTTCGCGGGGGCGCGTTAGCGCACCCGCTGGGTTTAGCCCCCGAGATTCGGGCCGACTGCTGAGCAGTCGGGCCGGACCTCCCGACGACTACTTTGTCTTCTTCGCGGGGGCGCATCAGTGCGCCCGCTGGGTGTAGCCCCCGAGATTCAGGCCGACTGCTAAGCACTCGGGCCGGATCTCCCGGCGACTACTTTGTCTTTTTTTTTGCAGGGGCACGTCAGCGCACCCGCTGGGTGTAGCCCCCGAGATTCGGGACCGACTGCTGAGCAGTCGGGCCGGATCTCCCGGCGACTACTTTGTCTTCTTCTTCGCGGGGGCGCATCAGCGCGCCCGCTGGGTGTAGCCCCCGAGATTCGGGCCGACTGCTGAGCAGTCGGGCCGGATCTCCCGGCAACTACTTTGTCTTCTTCTTCACGGGGGCGCGTTAGCGCCCCCGCTGGGTGTAGCCCCCGAGATTCGGGCCGACTGCTGAGCAGTCGGCCCGGATCTCCCGGCAACTACTTTGTCTTCTTCTTCGCGGGGTGCGTCAGCGCACCCGCTGGGTGTAGCCCCCGAGATTCGGGTCGACTGCTGAGCAGTCGGGCCGGATCTCCCGGCAACTACTTTGTCTTCTTCTTCGTGGGGGCGCGTCAGCGCACCCGCTGGGTGTAGCCCCCGAGATTCGGGCGGACTGCTGAGCAGTCGGGCCGGATCTCACGGCGATTACTTTGTCTTCTTCTTCGCGGGGGCGCGTTAGCGCACCCACTGGGTGTAGCCCCCGAGATTCGGGTCGACTGCTGAGCAGTCGGGCCGGATCTCCCGGCGATTACTTTGTCTTCTTCTTCGCGGGCGCGTTAGCGCACCCGCTGGGTGTAGCCCCCGAGATTCGGGCCGACTCCTGAGCAGTCGGGCCGGATCTCCCAGCGATTACTTTGTCTTCTTCTTCGCGGGGGCGCATCAGTGCGCCCGCTGGGTGTATCCCCCGAGATTCGGGCCGACTGCTGAGCAGTCAGGCAGGATCTCCCAGCGACTACTTTGTCTTCTTTTTCGCAGGGGACGTCAGCGCAGCAGCTGGGTGTAGCCCCCGAGATTCGGGCCGACTGCTGAGCAGTCGGGCCGGATCTCCCGGTGACTACTTTGTCTTCTTCTTCGCGGGTGCGCATCAGCGCGCCCGCTGGGTGTAGCCCCGAGATTCGGGCCGGCTGCTGAGCAGTCGGGCCGGATCTCCCGGCGACTACTTTGTCTTCTTCTTCACGGGGGCGCATCAGTGCGCCCGCTGGGTGTAGCCCCCGAGATTCGGGCCGACTGCTGAGCAGTCAGGCCGGATCTCCCGGCGACTACTTTGTCTTGTTTTTCGCAGGGGACGTCAGCGCAGCCGCTGGGTGTAGCCCCCGAGATTCGGGCCGACTGCTGAGCAGTCGGGCCGGATCTCCCGGCGACTACTTTGTCTTCTTCCTCGCGGGGGCGCATCAGTGCGCCCGCTGGGTGTAGCCCCCGAGATTCGGGCCGACTGCTGAGCAGTCAGGCCGGATCTCCCGGCGACTACTTTGTCTTCTTTTTCGCAGGGGACGTCAGCACAGCCGCTGGGTGTAGCCCCCGAGATTCGGGCCGACTGCTGAGCAGTCGGGCCGGATCTCCCGGTGACTACTTTGTCTTCTTCTTCGTGGGTGCGCATCAGCGCGCCCGCTGGGTGTAGCCCCCGAGATTCGGGCCGACTGCTGAGCAGTCGGGCCGGATCTCCCGGCAACTACTTTGTCTTCTTCTTCACGGGGGCGCGTCAGCGCACTCGCTGGGTGTAGCCCCCGAGATTCGGGCCGACTGCTGAGCAGTCGTGCCGGATCTCCCGGCAACTACTTTGTCTTCTTCTTGGCGGGGGCGCGTCAGCGCACCCACTGGGTGTAGCCCTCGAGATTCAGGCCGACTGCTGAGTAGTCGGGCCGGTTCTCCCGGCAACTACTTTGTCTTCTTCTTCGCGGGGGCGCGTCAGCGCACCCGCTGGGTGTAGCCCCCAAGATTCGGGCCGACTGCTGAGCAGTCGGGCCGGATCTCCCGGCAACTACTTTGTCTTCTTCTTCGCGGGGGCGCGTCAGCGCACCCACTGGGTGTAGCCCCCCGAGATTCGGGCCGACTGCTGAGCAGTCGGGCCGGATCTCCCGGCAACTACTTTGTCTTCTTCTTCGCGGGGGCGCGTCAGTGCACCCGCTGGGTGTAGCCCCGAGGTGTCGAGGCGGACAGGCAGCCGGGCGGTCCCGGCTGCTAGCCAGGCGGCGACGCGGGCAGTCGACCAGAGCAGCCAACGGGACTGCTTCCCGAGCAGTCGGCCATCACGCGGGCGCGTATGTGGGCGTGCAGCCGGCTATGCATGCATGCTGCATGTACACAATATTTCTCTCTTCTTTTTCGCTGCCAGTCGGCTGTCGGCAGTGGGCTCTTTTTTTAGCACCCGGCTTGACTTTTCTTTTCTTTGTCTCCAGCCGGCCCGAGACCGCACGGACGTAGCCGGCCGACGCATGCGCGGGGGTGGAGTGAAGAGCCGGCCGCGGGGGCGCCTCCGGGGAGGAGCCGGAGGCGCGGGGCGGCGAGCTGGCGGAGCCGGCCCGCGGGGGCGGCCGGGTGCGGAGGCGGACGCCGGCTAGGAGCGGCGACCCGGCTAACGGGCGCGCGGTAGCCGGCCGGTCGAGCGAGGAGGCGGCCAGACGCGGGTGACGTCGGGGGCGGGATCCGGCGGGCGGCGCAGGAGCCGGCCCTGGCCGGGCGCATGGAGCGGAGGAAGAGTCGGCATAGTGCTGGGAAGCCGGCAGCCACGAGGCGGCGAGCGACGCAGAGGCGCGGGCCGGCTGTGGGCGAGGCGGCGACCCGGAGCCGTCCTGGGTCGGCCGGGCGCTGGGGAGGCGCGGCCGAAGGCAGGCGCGGGTGGCACAGGCGACGGGCACGGGAGCCGGCTGCGGGTGCGGGGCACCCTGCCGTGACCCGAGGCGGCGAGGAGCGGAGGCCGGCCTAGGGCCGTGACGGCCGGCGTAGCCGGATCCGGAGTATGCTGGCGAAGCGGAGCCGTAGCAGGCGCAGCAAGGCGGCGGGGCCAGCGGGGACGGGGGTTCGCTGGTGCATGCTCGCGCGTGCAGATGGACGTGTAGCGGAACAGAGCAGCACAGCGGCCGGAGTGGAGCGGCGCTGGTTTGCTAGTGCATAACCATTGTCTGGCTTGAGTACAGGTCGTGTCCGACCAGCATCTGAGAAGTGTACGGGCAATGCATGGCCGTGGTTTGACCATTGTTGACTTGCATCTAGCTAGCTTGCGTAGATGAAATATGGAGGAGCCAAGGCGCGTTCCGGTCGAAACTAGGCGCAGCACGGAGGGGAGCAGACGCGAGCGGCGCGTGGATGGATGCGGCCGACCGAAGTAGGGCCCAGCGCGCGGCGCGCGCGCGGTCGTGTGGCCGGCGTCGCGACGGTGGTGAAGAAGGCGAGGCCGACGGCGAAGACGCGCCGCCCCTTCCGGCCATTCCGGGGGCATGTCGATGTCGAGCCCCCGACCGCTACCGGAGAAACGGCGCGACGCCGCGGTGGTGAAGGCGAAAATGGTCCCACCCGGACAGCGAAACCAGCAGCAGCGTGGTAGCATAGTAGTAGTACCGCCCCACGGTGGGCGCCAACTGTCGTGGTATTCTCACAGGGGGCTTGCGAGTCGACAGATGCCACAAGGGCTTAGTGTGAGGGTAAGACTGCTGCTGATAGGACCGAGAGCGGGTATGCGAGTAGCACGCGCTAGTTTACCCAGGTTCGGGGCTCTCCGGAGAGATAATACCCCTACTCCTGCATGTCTGAGTATCTATAGTATATCTGGTACAGAGTTGCTCCTGGAGCTGTATCTAAGCTCAGTGCCATATGCATCTGGCTTTTTATATGTCTCATATGTGGCATGCTCTAGGGGCCGGCCATGCTCATGGCTCGTGGCCGTGAGCATGTTTGTGCTCATGCGTGAGTACATGTGAGCCTGCAGTGGATGGATGGATGGGGGCATATTTATAGGTGAGCTAGCTTACTACCTAAGCTAGGTAGTGGCGTGGGGGGCAAGTGGGCATGGGGCACCATGCCCATGTACATGATGTGCATGTCTCTTTGTCCCTGGCGCACTTTATAAAACAGTGCCCAGGGACAGATACACTGTAGATGATGTCGTCACTACTATTCGTCAACAGTGTTGGGTACGGCAGTCTCGTCGGTGTCTTGTCGGGCTGCAGTCGGCAGCCGGCTGGTTGGCGCAGTCGGCAGCCGGCTGGTCGGCGCAGTCAGTAGCCGATAGCCGGCCGGGCAGAGCTGTCGGACGGGGAGCCGGCAGGAGCAGCCGGGCAGTCGGACTGAGGGATTTTGCTAGCCCCGATGTCTTGAATTATTGTCTCGCCGTCTTCGGGGTATCCGTGGTCAATTACTCCGACAAGAGCCTCGTGAGGTCAACTTTTTTTTGTGATCTATAATTCATTTTTTTTTGTGCATGTTGAGGTAGCATTATCATTTTATCTAGAAAGTTTGCTATAGGCATGTAGTGAATTACATCTGAAGGCGGTTGCCACCCATGTCCCTTGTTGCTCACCTACCACGGCGCACAAGCTCACTCCAAATACGAGTTAGTGGATTTGTGATAAGAGTAAGGGTTGAGAGTGAGTGGGATGTGGGTTGGGGTTGGTCAAATGCAGCAAATTGCATTTTTACTACAGATGGTTTTGCAGCAAATTGCATGAGCGAGCAGTCCATACATATTTTTCATAAGTCATATAATTTTTTGGTTAGGATAGAATGATAAATGCATTGGTTGGTTGCTTGAAGAGTAATAACTGACACAGTGGCGTATCAGTTGCATGCCCAACAACGGACATCATATTTTTGTTTCGTGGTAATGCACGACATTCAACTATATGTTGCAACATGACAATGGCTCAGGAGACATTGGATTTACCTTCTTTGCTCGGCAGGCATCCCGGGTGGTGCACACCTCCTCCCCATTGATGGCGATGGTGAATCGACACGAACACTGGGGAAGGGTATCAGGACGTAGAGTGGGGCTCTTGGCAGGGGATTCGTCCTTGACGGTCCATGGGGAAGTACAGTGTGAAGGAGATAGGGCGCCATGTCGAAGGTGCGGTGGGCGTCATCTGGAAATGTCCCGCTACGATGGAAACCCGAGCGAAAAGGGTAGGGTATGACAGGAAAATGGAACCATATATGCGTCGTGGGGTGGCGTTTTTGTGTTGGGACCGCATGTTGGTGATAACATGTCAGATAGGACAGACAACCACATTTCTCTCCTACATATGGGCTAATTTGAGGGAGCCCGGACTGTCTAGGTGGTTAAATATTGGAGACATTCGCTTGGCGCCCATTTGATGCCCATACATGCTTGGCTCTATGGGAGAGAAATGAGTTTCAACCTTGAAGATGACCTTAATTTTTTATTTTATTTTATTTATATGTATTTTAGTACGTAGCAATGCACGGGCATTCTGCTAGTAGAAGTAGGAGCCCACCACATCGATGATGATACTGGGTTTTGTCACAATTATCGTCATAGAAATGTCATAAGTATGACAGAATTTTTTTTCGTTCGGCCCAAAATGTCACGGATGCGTCTTTTTTTGTAGTGATGAGACAGAAGGTGATCGAAGCGGCCATCCCTTTGCTTTGGCTTGGTGGTGCAGTAGGGGCAGTGCCACTTCTTGAACTTGCGGTTGTAGAAGGAAGCAACTCCCTTGGCCTTGATCTTCTCCACCTCCTTGGCTGTGAAGGACGCGACGTTGCCCTTGTACACGTCATCTCCAGAATCATACTGCACACATGAATGAATTGCATTAATACAGTATAGATTCATATACACCATGTCAAAGGAACTAAATGAACAAGGGATAGGCTTACCTCATATTCAGAATCGTCACTAAACGTCCCCTCGTACGGGTCGTAGTCAGCCAGCTTCCTCTTTCTCCCCCCAACCATCATCCTCCTGAATATACAATTACATCCATCACTAGTAGCCAATTGAAAATTTAGATATGCACACATGACACATTGATCATAGGGCCAATATACTCCCAATATCAGAAATGTTTTAGAAGTGTTTTTTTTTCATTTCTGTGCCCCTTAGCTCTATGCATTCAAAAACCACATCCATCACTAGTATATCAATGTATTAGATTTGTACACACATTGATCAAAAACCCCAATATGACATTCAAATAACACATTGATCATCATGCACACACATTGAAGAACAGAGCTAATATAACTACATATTGTGGACAAATTTATATACTAATGAATCAAATAACTTCTTAATCAATGGATTCCATTTGGGCATATGACATTCAAAACCCCAATCTGAGTAGCATTCAAAAACAAATCTAATAGGGACCCAATCTAAGGCAACGAATCTGAGTAGCATTAAAAACCCCAATCTGTGAGCACTAAAAACAAATCTAATAAGCATCATAGCATTAAAAACCCCAATCTGTTCACAACATCTAGCATTTTTGCAACGAATTTATCCAAATCTAAAAACAAATCTAAAAACCCCAATCATTGCAGCACCTGAAATCATAGTTCACAACATAGCACTTTTGCAACGAATTTATCCAACAAACCCTAGTCCAAAACCCCCTGTCCCCCAACCCATATCCTACAGAAAACCCTGGCCCATCCGTCAAACCAACTACTCTAACCATCTGAACTACCATCTGAATCACAATCTAACCAATGCAACTAGGGGGCAAGTAACTCTACAAGATAAGCAAGTTCAAATACCTGCACCTCCACGGCAGGCGGCAACGGGGGCATCTGGATGGACTGCGCCGCTCGACGTCGTCACCTTCTGCAGCGATGAGAGCCCGCCACATCCGCAGCGGTTGCGAGTTTCCCCGCACCGCCGTGGACACGCCGACATCCGCGGTCACCGCGCCCGTACCCTGCAGCTCCACCACATCTCCGGCCGCTGCGCCGGTGTCGCCACGAGCGTCAGCCATCTGACAGATGGAGGCGATGAAGGTGAGGAAGAGGATGCGGTAGGGGAGAGCAAGACGGTGCGGTGGTGGCAGTGGAGGAGAGCAAGACGACGCCGGTGGGGGAGAGGAAGACGATGCGGCAGGGAGGGGATTTGGGGGAAAATGGTAGGGGCGATGGAGGTGGTGGCCCTCTTTATATGATGGGACGTTTCGGGCATGTCCATGGACATGTGCTACCCCACGACCGCGGTCTTGCATGCGCCCACGTATACGCGGCCCCATTCGTCAGCTAACGTTCAAAGGCATTGACCCGACGACAATGTCCGTTATAACCTGATCTGAGGGTTTCAGGCAAGGGAGTGGGGAAAATTGAGCAAAAGTTAACAGAGTGGGGATGAATGAGCAGAGCTAAGGAACCAGGGGCACAGAAATAAAAATCCCTTTCATAAATTATTACTGTTGACATTACCCTTGAGGTAAAAGGTTGGGAGGCGAAACTATAAGCCCCTATCTTTCTCTGTGACCGATTAAAACTTTGAACCCATAAATATCACATGAGTGTTAGAAATTGTGAAAGATTAAATGATAGTTGAGTTTGTGGAGTTTGCTGAATCAAAGCTCTTACATAGACCCTTCCCGAAAATAAGACGAGTTGCAATTGTTTGATGACTAAGAGCACGGTTTTTTCAAGAAAGTTTATGATCTATACTTTAACATGTGAATAGCTTGTTACTTGGTCATGAGAAGTTTTATGAGTTGAGCTACTGTTATGATATATAATGATGCTAGAAAAAGTGATTGGAACTATCATTGATCAAACTTATGCACTTGCTAGCATTCACACTTCATAAATTATTTCTTTTATCATTTACCTACTCGAGGACGAGCATGATTTAAGCTTGGGGATGCTGATACGTCTCCAACGTATCTATACTTTACGAAGTATTCATGCCATGTTTACAATAGTTTTATATGATTTTTGTATGATTTGATTAGAACTAACCCGGACTGACGCTGTTTTCAGCAGAACTATCGTGGTGTTGTTTTTGTGCAGAAATAAAATTTCTCGGAATGCGATGAAAATCAACGGAGAATTTTTCTAGAAAATATAAAAAATACTGGAACAAAGAGTTACCGGAGGGGAGGCCCATGGGCCCCACGAGGGTGGAGGGCGTGCCCACCCCCTAGGGCGCGCCCCTGTGCCTCGTGGACTTCTCATGGGGCCCCTGACTGGTTGTCGATGCCAACCTCTCCTATAAATACCCAAACCTCCAGAAAATAACCTAGATCAGAAGTTCCGCCGCCGCAAGCCTCTGTAGCCACGAGAAATCAATCTAGGCCCTCTCTGGCACCCTGCCGGAGGGGGCCATCATCACCGGAGGCCATGGAGGAGGATCCCGGAGGGGCCATCATCGCCATGAAGGCCAAGGACCATAGGGAGAACCTCTCCCCATCTAGGGGGGAGGCCATGGAGGAGGAAGCACAAGGGGGAGAACATCTCCTCCTCTCTCTCGGTGGCGCCGGAGTGCCATCGGGAGGGGAATCATCGCTACGGTGATCGTCTTCATCAACATCACCATCATCATCACCATCCGCATCTCTTTTATGCGGTTCACTCTCCCGCACCCTGCTGTAATCCCTACTTGAACATGGTGCTTTATGCCACATATTATGATCCAATGATGTGTTGCCATCCTATGATGTTTTGAGTAGATATCCTTTGTCTTTGGGTTGATTGATGATCTAGATTGGTATGAGTTGTATGTTTTATTTTGGTGATGTCCTATTGTGCGCTCCATGTCACGCAAGCGTGAGCGATTCGCTTATAGTGGGTTGCTTGAGTGACAGAAGCATAAACCCGAGTAAGGGGGTTGTTGCGTATGGGATAAAGGGGACTTGATATGTTAATGCTATGGTTGGGTTTTACCTTAATGATCTTTAGTAGTTTCGGATGCTTCCTAGAGTTCTAATCATAAGTGCATATGATCCAAGAAGAGAAAGTATGTTAGCTTATGCCTCTCCCTCATATGAAATTGCAATGACGACTATCGGTCTTGTTAACAATTGCCTAGGATAATTCCGCACACCGACCCATCATTATTCCACACTCGCTATTTATAATATTAAGTAATATATTCTAACTTTATGATAACATCACCTACTTTTATATTTTAGCTCTCCGATGCCATGCAAAGTTATCCTCTTCATACCCACAACATAGTTTTCTTTCTCGTTTCTAGTTGGAAGCAAACGTTCGGTGTACGTAGAGTCGTATCAGTGGCAGATAGGACTTGAGAGAATATTGATCTTACCTTTAGCTCCTTGTGGGTTCGACACTCCATACTTATCACTTCCACCATTGGGAATTGCTATGATTATTCCCTGCACTTGGGGATTATCACTACCACTACTTGTCACTGGGTGAAATCTCGCAAGATTGAACCCAAAGCTAAGCACCTCTCCCATTGCAAGAAATACCAATCTTGTCGGGGATATACCACGCGGTATGACCCAGCCGGAAGTATGACCCAGCCGGACTTGGAATTTCACCGATGACCCGGCGGAGGACTAGCGACTCATGGGTCGGCGGCTCATTGGTCAGACAGCTCATGAACCAGACGACTCATGGATGGCCCCGACGGCGGGTCAGACAAAAGACTAGGCCCAAGGCCCAGAAGGCCGGCTCATGTATGGTGGGCTGGCTTAAGAGGAAAGCGTAAGGAATATTCCCTTACAAAGAAAGCCAGACTAGGACTCCACTTGTAATTGAGTAATCCTAATCCTACTAGGACTAGTCATGTAACCCGCCCCTTCAACTTATATAAGGAGGGGCAGGGCTCCCCAAGAGGGATGAGCAACAAGAAACAATCTCTAGGGCTAGACACAAAGAGCCGGCTTCCCGGCGACTCTCTCATGAGCATAATGAGACCTAGCCAAAAACAGCATGTAGGGCTATTACCGGATGATGTTTCCCGGGGCCCGAAGCTGTCTAAATCCTTGTCTTGTGTTGCGTCTCTCGATTCCGCCCAACCCCTCTCAAGCTACTACATAGTTGCGCTGGCCTCGCGACTAAGTCCTGACACTAAGGACATCTCTCGTGACAATTCCACGACAGTTGGCGCCCACCGTGGGGCTCGCGCACGGTGGTGTTGAGTTCTTGGAGGGATCCTTCTTAGGGATCGAGGAGTTCGCAATTTTTTCGGATAAGAAGAACCGTTTTTTAAGGATCTACATCATCGAGGAGTGGTCACAACAATGGAAGACACGAGATCTTCGATTAAGAGAAGTCAGAAGTTGCATCTTGGGCACCACCGCAAGCCGCCATATCAATTTCGTGTGCTGCCGCAGGTTGCCAGCTCTAGGCCTGAAAAATCTGCTACAGTTTCGATGTGTACAGTTGCCGTGTCCGATTACTATCATATCTGAGGCTTACCGGATTAAGTTTCGAGCCAGCCGGCCGGGGTACGCTGAGCCTGATCTCAAGCTGTGTTCGGGTCAATCACGTGGTGTGCTAATACTAGAGTACGGACTTGCTATGAAAGAAAGATCTGATTAAAAAAAAGGGGAGCAGCCGCCGCATGATCTTCCACGCCCACATCAGCAGATAAGGATGATCCATCAAATCAACGTGGGACTAAGTATTGCTAATATGCAAGTGGTTAAAGGTCAAAATACCTGGAATTACAAAATAAAGGGAGGCCACGATCTGGAAGGCACGAGGTGCAAATCCAACAACGACTCGGACGAGGACCTCGCATCAAGCCACTGCCTCGCGCCATCCGTTCCTGTGCCAAGTGGTCGCCGGACTGCGTCCGTGCCTGCGCTGTCCCGAGACGGCCCGGCGCCCCGCCTCGCCTCACGGGCTCCCCAGTCGGCTGCCGCCCCGCTCTGTCCGCATAGGCTGCGACCCGCGCCGATGCACCTTGGATTCCCTCTGTCGCCGTAACTCGCCGCGGCCGAGAGGCTCTGCCTCGTCGCTACCTCGCGCTGCTGCGGCTGCCTCCTGCTCCTGAGCCACCTTCGCCAGGGGCCTCCTCGGCAGCGTCCGCGCCGAGTTACCGGCCTTGCTGCCATCTCCGCCGTGGTAGACCGCGCAGAGGGGGGCCACTGTAAACCGCCAGCTAAAGATCATCTATCGTCTGGACGAATCAGGTGCAATTTATCTTATTTATTTTTAAGCACATAGTATTTCATCCGAACAAAATTACTTTGCCCTGCT